>NC_074669.1:49362289-49962289 GCF_029448725.1 Salvelinus fontinalis
AAGTCCATCATATTGTAATAATTCAGATATTGTCATATTCCAATGCAATGCAATCTGTGGAAACGGCAATCGTTTGGTGTATTGACGTGTAAATTGAAGGCTTGATGTTGTATTTCAAGAATTCTTACAGGAATGGAGGAACAAAGTCCAATCAGGCACATCACTAGGAACAGTAGTTTCATGGTCGCCATGGAATTCTTGAAATGAAAAAGACCTACAGTGAATTCAAAGCTAGACACGCATGCCTCAATTCCACTACAGTATTCTTTGAAACTCTTACCTGTTCAGGTGACGATGTAAAATGCTTAAAAAGTATTAAACTTGAGACTAATGCTGTATTGTAACTGAACAGCAAGAATATGCTTTTTATAGACCATTTCATTCCACTGTCAACCAATGAGCTTTCAGTCCCATGATCAACGTTGTGTCCTGGAGATGTAAAATGTGATTAAAATAGGCATTTGGTGGGTAATTCTACAAATCTGTATATATCCACAGTGCCCACAAAGAACAATGTCTCATCAGTATTAGGAAACTTTTGCTAAGTTGAGAGGGTTTGAAACTGTTGATGATTCATACCCTTGTTTTTTGGGGATTGCGGAGGATAAATGAACACATTTATTTGGAATGTACAATTTTAATTTCTCAACTTATACAGCATAGCTCAAGTACCAGACTTTATTTTGATATCTCCTATCAATCAATATAATGTACCACACTTTGTATAGATTTCTCACAATTTACATAAACTTAATGAGCATTCATCAGAGGACTGGAGAGACTGTCACGATCGTCAATGGGAGAGAGAGTGGACCAAGGCGCAGCGTGTGAAAAATACATCTCCTTTATTCAGAAGAAAGAGAAAACACAAAACAAACACTATACATAAACTGAAATAAAAACAACAACAAAACGACCGTGAAGCTACAAACATTAGTGCAACGACAAGCAACAAACGTTCAACATAGACAATTACCCACAAATGCATGATGCCTATGGCTGCCTTAAATATGGCTCCCAATCAGAGACAAATGAAAGACATCTGTCTCTGATTAAGAACCACTCAGTCAACCATAGACATACCTAGAAACATACACTCAACCATAGACATACCTAGAAACAGTCACTCAACACAACCCCATACACTAAACCCAACACCCCTTTACCATATAACCACCCAAAACACAAACATTCCCCATGTCACACCCTGACCTAACTAAAATAATAAAGAAAACAAAGAATACAAAGGCCAGGGTGTGACATAACCCCCCCCCCTTAAGGTGCGAACTCCGGGCGCACCAGCACACAGTCTAGGGGAGGGTCTGGGTGGGCGTCCATCACGGCGGCGGCTCCGGCACTGGTCGTGGTCCCCATCCCACCACAGTCACTACCCGCCTCTTTAGCCTCCTCCAAATGGCCACCCTCCACATTAACCCCACTGGATTAAGGGGCAGCACCGGACTAAGGGGCAGCACCGGACTAAGGGCCAGCACCGGACTAAGGGGCAGCACCGGACTAAGGGGCAGCACCGGACTAAGGGGCAGCACCGGAATAAGGGGCAGCTCCGGAATAAGGGGCAGCTCCGGACTAAGGGGCAGCTCCGGACTAAGGGGCAGTGCCAGGATAAGGGGCAGCACCAGGATAAGGGGCAGCTCCGGACTGAGGGACGGCAGCTCCGGACTGAGGGACGGATCCTGGCTGGATGACGGCTCTGGCGGATCCTGGCTGGACGGCTCATGGTTGGCTGACGGTACTGGCTGCTCATGGCTGGCTGACGGATCTGGCTGCTCATGGCTGGCTGACGGATCTGGCTGCTCATGGCTGGCTGACGGATCTGGCTGCTCATGGCTGGCTGACGGATCTGGCTGCTCATGGCTGGCTGACGGATCTTGTTGCTCATGGCTGGCTGACGGATCTGGCTGCTCATGGCTGGCTGACGGATCTGGCTGCTCATGGCTGGCTGACGGACCTGGCTGCTCATAGCTGGCTGACGGATCTGGCTGCTCATGGCTGGCTGACGGATCTGGTTGCTCATGGCTGGCTGACGGATCTGGCTGCTCATGGCTGGCTGACGGATCTGGCTGCTCATGGCTGGCTGACGGACCTGGCTGCTCATGGCTGGCTGACGGATCTGGCTGCTCATGGCTGGCTGACGGATCTGGCTGCTCATGGCTGGCTGATGGATCTGGTTGCTCATGGCTGGCTGACGGATCTGGCTGCTCATGGCTGGCTGACGGATCTGGTTGCTCATGGCTGGCTGACGGATCTGGCTGCTCATGGCTGGCTGACGTATCTGGCTGCTCATGGCTGGCTGACGGATCTGGTTGCTCATGGCTGGCTGACGGATCTGGTTGCTCATGGCTGGCTGACGGATCTGGCTGCTCATGGCTGGCTGACGGATCTGGCTGCTCATGGCTGGCTGACGGATCTGGCTGCTCATGGCTGGCTGACGGATCTGGCTGCTCATGGCTGGCTGACGGATCTGGCTGCTCATGGCTGGCTGACGGATCTGGCTGCTCATGGCTGGCTGACGGCTCTGGCTGCTCATGGCTGGCTGACGGCTCTGGCAGAACCTGTCTGGTTGGCGGCTCTGGCAGAACCTGTCTGGTTGGCGGCTCTGGCAGATCCTGTCTGGTTGGCGGCTCTGGCAGATCCTGTCTGGTTGGCGGCTCTGGCAGATCCTGTCTGGTTGGCGGCACTGGCAGATCCTGTCTGGTTGGCGGCTCTGGCAGATCCTGTCTGGTTGGCGGCTCTGGCAGATCCTGTCTGGATGGCGGCTCTTGCAGATCCTGTCTGACGAATGGCTCTAGCGGCTCCTGACTGACTAACGGCTCTGACGGCTCGGGACAGACGTGCGGCTCTAATGGCTCGGGACAGACGGATGGCTCAGACGGCGCTGGGGAGACGGATGGCTCAGACGGCGCTGGGGAGACGGATGGCTCAGACGGCGCTGGGGAGACGGATGGCTCAGACGGCGCTGGGGAGACGGATGGCTCAGACGGCGCTGGGGAGACGGATGGCTCAGACGGCGCTGGGGAGACGGATGGCTCAGACGGCGCTGGGGAGACGGATGGCTCAGACGGCGCTGGGGAGACGGATGGCTCAGATGGCGCTGGGCAGACGGATAGCTCTGGCCGGAAGAGGCGCACTGTAGGCCTGGTGCGTGGTGCCGGAACTGGATGCACCGGGTTAAAGACACACACCTTCAGGTTAGTGTGGGGAAAAGGAACAGGGCATACTGGACCCTGGGGACGCACATTAGGCCTATTGCGTGGTGCCGGAACTGGTGGTACCGGGCTGGGGGCACGCATCTCAGGGCTAGTGCGGTGAGCAGCAAAAGGATGCACAGGACTCTGGGGACACACAGGAGGCTTGGTGCGTGGTGTAGGCACCGGTGGCAAAGGGCTGGAGACACGCACCATAGGGCTAGTGCGTGGAGGAGGCACTGGTGGTACTGGGTCGGGGCAGGGAGGTGGCGCCGGAAATACCGGACCGTGCAGGCGTACTTGCTCCCTTGAGCACTGAGCCTGCCCAACCTTACCTGGTTGTATGCTCCCCGTCGCCCGACCAGTGCGGGGAGGTGAAATAACCCGCACCGGGCTATGTAGGCGAACCGGGGACACCATGCGTAAGGCTGGTGCCATGTAAGCCGGCCCGAGGAGACGCACTGATGACCAGATGCGTTGGGCCGGCTTCATGACATCTGGCTCAACGCTCAATCTAGCCCGGCCGATACGTGGAGCTGTAATGTACCGAACCGGGCTATGCACGCGTACAGGAGACACCATGCGCTCTACTGCGTAACACGGTGTCTGCCCGTACTCTCGCTCTTCACGGTAAGTACAGGGAGAAGGCGCAGGTCTCCTACCTGACTTCGCCACACTCCCTTTAAGGCCCCCCCCCAAGAAATTTTTGGGTTGTACTCACGGGCTTCCAGCCTTGCTTCAGCTTTAGCTGCCTCTAGCTCTTCACGAGGGAGGCGATATTCTCCCGGTTGTGCCCAAGGCCCCTTACCATCCAGTATCTCCTCCCATGTCCATGAATCCTGTGTAGGTGTGTCCTGTTGCCGCTTGACACGCCGCTTGGTCCTGCATTGGTGGGTAATTCTGTCTCGATCATCAATGGGAGAGAGAGTGGACCAAGGCGCAGCGTGTGAAAAATACATCTTCCTTATTCAGAAGAGAGAGAAAACACAAAACAAACACTATACATAAACTGAAATAAAAACAACAACAAAACGACCGTGAAGCTACAAACGTTAGTGCAACGACAAGCAACAAACGTTCAACATAGACAATTACCCACAAATGCATGATGCCTATGGCTGCCTTAAATATGGCTCCCAATCAGAGACAAATGAAAGACATGTGTCTCTGATTGAGAACCACTCAGGCAACCATAGACATACCTAGAAACATACACTCAACCATAGACATACCTAGAAACAGTCACTCAACACAACCCCATACACTAAACCCAACACCCCTTTACCATATAACCACCCAAAACACAAACATTCCCCATGTCACACCCTGACCTAACTAAAATAATAAAGAAAACGAAGAATACAAAGGCCAGGGAGTGACAGAGACATACAATTGAGCTTGAAATATAAATGTGTTTATTAAACAGAAACGCATAAAGGAATCACACTTCATAGTCAATGTCTGGGAGTTCCATGAAATACCTGATAGACAGAAAAGTGAATTAATGAATTTATAGGATATACATTGTACTTATTATGTTTGGGGAATCCAGTGCTGGGAAAAGTGCCACATTGTCATACTTGAGTAAAAGTAAAGATACTTTCATAGAAAATGGCTCAAGTGAAAGTCACTCAGTAAAAACTGCTTGAGTAAAAGTCTAAAAGTATTTGGCTTTAAATGTACTTAAGTATTAAAATAATTGTAATTGCTAAAATATACTTAAGTATCAAAAGGATAAGTATAAATCATTTCAAATTCCTTATATTAAGCAAACCAGACGGCACCATTTTCTTGTTAATTTTGTTTACGGATAGCCTTGGGCACACGTCAACACTCAGACATCTTTATAAACTAAGCATTTGTGTTTTGTGAGTCCACCTTATTCTGAAAACACATGCAGTACCAATGTTTTACAATAAAGACAAAATATCAACTGCATCCAGCTGATCGTTGAAATAATGTTTGAATGTGTGATAGAAAGGGATTTTCCTTGTTCTGAAAAGACATGCAGTACCAATGTTTTGCAAACAAACACCCACTTCACTCCCTACCTTTGAACGTTGCCAAATCGTCATGGGAAGTACTTGATTATAGAATTAGGTAGGCTTATGATTACAAGTTAAACTGAGTCACCAGCTTAAACAATATAATATGCAACTCAATCCCCACCTTGCCACGACAAATGTCCAACTTTAACTTATTGAAGGTAGGCTTATGAGATGAGTACTGTGAGAAATTCGGCTTGTCACCAAAAGCACTCACAAACTTCTACAGATGCACAATCGAGAGCATCCTGTCGGGCTGTATCACCGCCTGGTACGGCAACTGCTCCGCCCACAACCGTAAGGCTCTCCAGAGGGTAGTGAGGTCTGCAGAACGCATCACCGGGGGCAAACTACCTGCCCTCCAGGACACCTACACCACCCGATGTCACAGGAAGGCCATAAAGATCATCAAGGACAACAACCACCCAAGCCACTGCCTGTTCACCCCGCTATCATCCAGAAGGCGAGGTCAGTACAGGTGCATCAAAGCAGGGACCGAGAGACTGAAAAACAGCTTCTATCTCAAGGCCATCAGACTGTTAAACAGCCACCACTAACATTTAGCGGCCGCTGCCAACATACTGACTCAACTCCAGCCACTTTAAAAATGGGAATTGATGGAAATTATGTAAAAATGTATCACTAGCCACTTTAAACAATGCCACTTAATATAATGTTTACATACCCTACATTACCCATCTCATATGTATATGTATATACTGTACTCTATATCATCTACTGCATCTTGCAATCTTTATGTAATACATGTACCACTAGCCACTTTAAACTATGCCACTTTATGTTTACATACCCTACAGTACTCATCTCATATGTATATACCGTACTCTATACCATCTACTGCATCTTGCCTATGCCGTTCTGTACCATCACTCATTCATATATCTTTATGTACATATTCTTTATCCCTTTACACTTGCGTGTATAAGGTAGTAGTTGTGGAATTGTTAGGTTAGATTACTTGTTGTTATTACTGCATTGTCGGAACTAGAAGCACAAGCATTTCGCTACACTCGCATTAACATCTGCTAACCATGTGTATGTGACTAATAAAATTTGATTTGATTTTGATTTGATTTGATGAATGTATATGTTGCCTCAAGCAAAAATGTTAAATTCAGATCCTTTTGATAAGTTCAGACATTTTTAAAGACATCAGTTATTTTAGAGAAGTAAACTAATATTCATTACAAAAATGTATATTTCCCATCTTTAGTACACTCATCCGAGCTACTGTCAAACTGCCATTGCAGGGCTCTTTCTGTTGACAATCTGGCATTGCGCAACTCAAGGTCAATTAACCCATTACAGTCTAAGCCCTGTCTAAGCTGGGAGAGGGGTGTGGGGCGAGAGGGCTCTTCTAAGCTATTCGTGGGTGGCATGTTTCGTCACAATATTGTTTTTTGAACATTTGTTTTGGACTCATGCCCGACTGAGCATTCTACTAAATGTATCGACTATGTGCGCTGATGAAGATTTCATCAAAAGTGCATTACTGTGGTATGGAAATTACAATGTCATTCAAAAGGAGGCAAATATTTAGTTGGACATTTTTTCCCCCATTATTTTAATGTCACCGGTTTGACTTTAAATGCGGTATAATGTTGGCTAGCTAGCTAAGATTGAGGGGAGGCCACCGGATTTCAGCAAGCTAATGTTAGCATTACTAGCTACTTTTGTTGAACTTTACTAGATAATGACAACTTTGCCATCTGTCTAAAGTAAATTTGACTACATGATAATGCTGGCAAAGTTGTTTCCTAAGAAATATTCGACTACTTTAGCAATGTCATCAAATTTTCAGGCACCTAATTGAAATTTAGAATTAACATTAGTTAGCCTCTGTCCAGAATGACTGGGTTTATCAGCACTTTAGGGCACCACTATGGCGCTGCCGATAGAGGGCGGCTTGAGAACGTTCATAACAGTGGCATGACGTGACGGAGGTGCTACCTATGAATTTGGGAATGTTTAAAGAAGGATCATTTTGCTTTTTGATATTGAATTTTAAGGCCCCTTGAAGTATCAAAAAAACTATATTTTTTTATTATTTGATGAAAAAATGTATGTGGTCTTGCTGCTATTAGCCCATAAAACCCAATGAATAACATATTTACTACATGGAACAACAGATAGTCCCCCCATAAAAATCAAAAGGAAGTTTGTTCTGAAGAGTTTCCTATAACTGAGAGACATAAGAAAGATTAGAAAACATTTGTTTTTACATGTATTTAAACTCTTATTTTTGGCACTAAACAGTCTCCATATACAGTGGCAAGAAAAATTATGTGAACCCTTTGGAAATACCTGGACATCTGCATAAATTGGTCATGAAATGTGATCTGATCTTCATCTAGGTCACAACAATAGACAAACGCAGTCTGTTAAACTAATAACACACAAACAATGATATGTTTTCATGTCTTTCTTGAACACATTGTGTAAACATTCACAATGCAGGTTGTGGAATGCGGTTTGTCTCATGGCAACCTCTAAATAAATATGTCAATTAGCTATGAAAACAATTATTATCTACTTATCAGATTTAATAATCAATTTTAGCTCTTTGTTGATCTTGCAGAGACTGAGAGGAAAAATAATATGTCTGTATTGTCATACAAAGTGTTCCCAAATATCACCTTCTCAATATTATTACTCGGGCATAACCCCCTAGAGTTGATTGATGCACCGGCACGTCAATCTAAGTTACATAACAAGAAAATCCTCTTCATAGTCCGTCAGTTTAAAATAGAGATATCTGCATTGGATTTTTGTATTGGATGCGTCTCAATCCACCACATTCACCAGTGTCGCACTTCCACATCTGCAGTGAAAGGTGTCAGAGGTAGAGCGGTGTATGTCAGACCATGAGACATCCCGGAAATCAGTCTTCTCACAAAAACGTCTAATCATATTCCGTCAGTTTATAATAGAGATATCTCCATTGGATTTTGCATTGTCTTCTCACAAAAACGTCTGTAGTGTCCGGACATTTGGTGTTCTCCGTTTTTCTCTACGTCTCTCACAATTGTCAGTAGAGTCGTCTGAAGTTATGTTTGGTACCGTCCGTTTAGGCGACAATCTTATGGGACCCCACTGTGAAAAGGGCAGATTTTGTTATTCGACCCCGACAAGTGGCACGGGACTTGTCTGAAGGCAATCGTTACAGTTTTCAAAAAACTAATGGAAGCATGAAGGTAGTTATATGCCTACCCAAAAAAAGGGGTTAAAAATATATATGTTTATAAACGGTATATTTCCTGAGTATATTTCCTCCTAGATTTAGGACAGACATTTCAGTACTATTATATACTATTACAATTTTCAATATTATTATAGATTTTTGAAAGTCCTTTTTGCATTTATGAATGTGTTATTCAATGCATTTCTATGGGCTTTAGTAGTAAAGGCTAAAATCAGTCATTTACATATTTTTTAGATACCTAAAGTGGAACTCTAATTCAAAATCAAATAGCTAAATTATCAACAGTATGACCATCTTAAAACAATTCCACATCTCAGCTTAGCACTACATCCTCCCCCAACGTCTTTTATTATTTTACATTTCTTGTTATTAGGATCCCCATTAGCCAATGGCGACAGCTCGTCTTACTGGGGTCCGACACATAACGAAAAAAGACATTACAAAGAAAACAACATTACACAGATAGAAGTAAAGAAAGATCTAAATAAGTACTATGCTTAATCTATTATAATGGACTCTTATAATTGAATGAATAAATCATCAATAGATGAGACATGGTCATTCTCTGTCAAAATGTCTTCACACTCACACACGCACCAATGCACACACACACGCACACACGCGCACACACACACACACACACACACACACACACACACACACACACACACACACACACACACACACACACACACACACACACACACACACACACACACACACACACACACACACACACACACACACACACACACTCCAGGAGAGGAATTACCTTCAACCACATGGTGTCACTAAAGGCTTGAATTTGAAGGAGCTTCCATAACTATTCATTACTACAGTAGTGTCTTGATTCAGTTCTTCTTCATTAAAACTGTCTTTATATTTCTCTGTGTTTTCTTTGTCGATATGATGGTAACTTTGAGAGTAAATCTCCTGAAAGTAGAACAATCTTACCCTCAGTATAGCCAAGCACCTTGACTTGTCCTTTTATGATTTTATTTGAATTTGTATTTTTTATTTATTTCACCTTTATTTATCCATATAGGCCAGTTGAGAATAAGTTCTCATTTACAACTGCGACGTGGCCAAGATAAAGCAAAGCAGTGCAACACAAACAACAACACAGAGTTACACATGGAATAAACAAACATACAGTCAATAACACAATAGAAAAGTCTATATACAGTGTGTGCAAATGAGGTAAGATGAGGGAGTGATAGATTGTAAAAATTATTACAATTTATCAATTAACACTGGAGTGATAGATGTGCAGAAGATGAATGTGCAAGTAGAGATACGGTGGTGCAAAGGAGCAAGACAATATATAACAGTATGGGGATGAGGTAGTTGGATGGGCAATTTACAGATGGACTGTGTACAGGTGCAGTGATCTGTGAGCTGCTCTGACAGCTGGTGCTTAAAGTTAGAGAGGGAGATATGAGTCTCCAGCTTCAGTGATTTTTGCAATTTTTTCCAGTCATTGGCAGCAGACAACTGGAAGGAAAGGCGGCCAAAGGAGGAATTGGCTTTGGGGGTGACAAGTGAAATATACCTGCTGGAGCACGTGCTATGGGTGACTACTGCCATGGTGACCAGTGAGCTGTGATAAGGCGGGGCTTTACCTAGCAGAGACTTATAGATGACTTGGAGCCAGTGGGTTTGGCGACGAATATGAAGCGAGGGCCAGCCAACGAGAGCATACAGGTCGCAGTGGTGGGTAGAATATGTACTTGACTGTATCAGTTACTGTACCTGGATACTGTACTGTATCCAGGTACAGTAACTGTAACCCAGTGACTTATTTACTTGCTCATCGTAAGCAGCCTGGTAGAATAAGCAGTGGAGTGGGAATAGGTTGAATGATTAAATGTATGTAAAAATTATACTGTATTATGTCAAGGCTTTCAATGATTTCAACCATCGAAAGATTTAAATGTTTGACCATTGAATTTGGCTACTTGACTTCTTTTAACCTACTTTACTCATAATGTGAATACAATTTAAAACATGTTTAATTGTTTAAAACATAACTCAAATATTGTTCACAACCAATATAGCCTCACTATATATATCAAGAAATGTCAACCGACAAAACAAGATGCTAATCCTCAGATTTAACTAACTCTGACTAACAAATGCACAAACTGTGAACATATGTTTGAATTCAAAATCTAATTTCTCAGCAAAAGAAAGTGTGCAGGAAGGGACATATGCCATTTCAAATCCTCTTTATTGCATTGCAGACAGACATACAGCAAGTACATTAAAGGGAAAATCAAGCAAAATATGGAAAACAGCTATTACAGTACTTAGTGTCAGTTAATGTTCTGGTCATTTCATAAACCATAGCTTGCTCTTGTTGAGTTGAAGTTTCTGATTCATGTCCTTTCTCAGCGACCAGCTGGAGCTGGAGCTGGGGCTGGAGCTGGGGCTGGGGCTGGAGCTGGAGCTGGAGCTGGGGCTGGGGCCGGTGCTGCAGGGGCCGGGGCTGCAGGAGCTGGGACAAGACCAAGTCTTTGCAGAAGCAGAAGGTAGTTGTACTGCTGGAGAAAGTTTGGAAAGCCACGGCCAGGGCCACGGCCACGGCCACGCTAGAAGAAGGAGGGAAAAAGAAGGACAATCAAAACTAATGTATTCACTGGAGTCTCAATTATGTAAACCATACACAATAACTGTACATAGTTTATTTTAGCAGTAAATCATTTTTATTGAATACCTGTATAGAGCAAGGGCCATGTAGATGCTGATACTATATGTATATATGTAATATATTCGTGTTCTATTTTTCATATTTTCTTTACAAATGTTTTAATTTTTCTTCCACTGACAAGACAGAGTATTTTCTGTAGATCGCTTTAATCCCACCTTTTAACTCAACAAAATGTTGAAAACGTCGAGGGGTTTGAATATCTTTTGAAGGCATTGTATAATATGGCAGCTTCAGTTTGAATGCGGCCCACACCCTTCTGGCACAAGCTTTTCCTTTCCTGTCTTTCTCTCAACGGCTCTGTCCCCAAATTAAGCAAAAATACTCCTTCAAAAAAGATGTATCATTTCTACTACTCACCTCTTCACTTGAAGAGCGCTTCTCAATGATATGCTGATGGCCATGCTCATCACGCTCAGCCTTCAAAAGCAAACAAAAAGACAATGAATTAATATACATATGGATGTAAAATACTAACTTTAAGATTTTTCTAAGTCTAACATGACATTTGCACCAGCATTTCATGCACATACTATATGCATGGCTTACCAAAGCAATAGAGAGAAGCATCACAAATCCAAGTAGAACAACAATCTTCATGCTGAAAGTCTTCATCTAAATAGAGTACAGTATAAACATAACCGGCATCACTTTATTAATCCATCTATTCCCAACAAGCTACAGATTATATTATATGTATAATCTACTACACAGTTAATGAGTGTCTAAGAATGAATTCACTCTGAACAAAGTGTTAGAATTATTAGTATAACCATACCTTAACGTATCTCAGGGTTAAAAGCCTTCTCGGTGCCTCTGTAAGCGCTAGCACACTCATCAAGACACAGACAATATATAGTGTTTCTCAGCCAATCACAAAGCCCTAATGAAGCCGACATGTGTTGCAATGAAGGATGTTGTATGTTGTCTGGGTGTTCCATGTAACGTTGGGCATTGCAAAACAGGCAAACAAATTAGCCTCTTGCCACTGCTATTAATCAAATGTGCTAACTGAAAATGTCAGTATAGGCCTACTGTATCGTTGTTTCCCATCTGCTGTTAATTACAGAACAATATTTATTCCACATCTACATTTTATGGCAATAACATTCTCTGTGTGTAACCCTCCGTGAGTTTCCATTTGACCTCTGACTGGGTAGGGACAGTGGGTTACAGACCAGCAAATAAGTGTCTCCCTCACAAAGTGGTCCAAATGTTTAATGCAACTGACAGAAAGAATGCAAACAAGTTTGATAAATTGTTAGAACAATTAAGCAGGATAATTGTATACTATTAAGTATTGATACTGACTCAGAGCTATGGAAATATATATAGAGTGCCTGACTTCATACTGAAGTTAAAGAGTTGAGGTTCACAAACGTTTAATGTTGCAACCCATTTTCAAAGTGTCTTTCAAAATGGTCACGTTTTTAGCCACCAATAAAAAACATGCACTATGTGGACATGCTATTTATGCCACACAAGTTGCAGACAGGTGTATACAATTGAGCACACAGCCATGCAATCTACAAAGACAAACATTGGCACTAGATTGGCCCGTACTGAAGAGCTCAGTGACATTCAACGTGGCACCAACGTAAGGTGCTACCTTTTCAACGAGTCAGTTAGTCAAATGTATGCCCTGCTAGAGCTGCCACAGGAAACTGTAAGTGCTGTTTTCGTGAAGTGGAAACATCTAGGAGCAACACCGGCTCAGGCCCGAAGTGGTAGGCCAGGGAAGCTCACAGAATGGGACGGCCGAATGCTGTTGCGCGTAGCGTGTAAAAATCGTCTCTCCTCGGGTGCAACACTCACAAACTAATTACAAACTGCCTCTGGGAGCAATGTCAGCACAATAACTGTTAGTAAGGAGCTAAATTAAATGGGTTTCCGTGTCCAAGCACCTGCACACAAGCCTAAGATCACCTTGAGCAATGCCAAGCGTCGGCTTGAGTGGTGTAAAGCTCATGGCTATTGGACTCTGGAGAAGAGGAAACACATTCTCTACAGTGATGAATCACGCTTCATCATCTGGCAGTCCGACGGATTAATATGGGTTTGGCAGATGCCAGAAGAACGCTACCTGCCCCAATGCATAGTGCCAACTTTAAAGTTTTGTGGTTGAGGAATAATGGTCTTTGCTGTTTGTCACGCCAACTGAGAGCCAGGCCTAATCGCCCAAAGTCAGTGTCCGACCTCAATAATGATCTTGTGACTGAATGGAAGCCAGTCCCCGCAGCAATGTTCCAACATCTAAAGGAAAGCTGGAAGCCATTATAGCGTAAAAAGGGGGACCAATCCATATTTATGCCCATGATATTGGAATGAGATGTTCGATGAGCAGGTGTCCTTTGGGCCATGGAGAGTATTTGGTTATCTGCAACCCAGGAAGAACTGGTAGTGGGTCTTGGTCCCTTTTTGGAAACAACAAATTCTCTGGAACTGATTATAAATTCAGAAGTTTTGTTGATTTCATACTTCCTTTTAACAATTGTTTTAGGACTTGTAGAGCCTTCAACCTTATGTCAGAGAGGTTTCACAAATGTTTTGAAAGGATCTCAAATAGTTTGTCAAACAAACAGAACACAACAGACAAAGACATACACAATGACACATCTTAACTTATTTAATTTATTAATGATGGAATAATCAGCTCTGAACAGCAGCTAATGTCAACATATTTGATGTAAACAAGTTTTTTCTCCTTCCTCTATCGTCGCCCGTCTTATTTTCCACCCGCTGCTGGGGCTGGGGCTGGGGCTGGGGCTGGGGCTGGAGCTGCAGCAGGAGTTGCGACAGGAGCAGAGGCGAGGCTGGCCAATAGGAATGGCAGGAGGGCCATCAAGCCAGAGTTACCTTGAGAAGGCTGCGCATAAGGGAGGTAGGATGGGTACCGAGGCTGCTGATAGGGGTAAAACCCTCCCAAACCACGCCCATAACCCCTGAACTTCTGTGGAGAGAGACAGAGAGAGAGAGAGAGAGAGAGAGAGAGAGAGAGAGAGAGAGAGAGAGAGAGAGAGAGAGAGAGAGAGATTGTTCTAAACTCAAACAAACTAGTAATCATATTCAAATAGTAGACCATACTATAGTACTCTAATAGACAGTATACCTAATAGATACCAATAGATGGTACTAAATATTACTGCACCTCATCGCTAGCTGATCGCTCCTCTCGATCATGTTTCTCAGACACCTGCACACACAAACAAAATCCCAGGATGAATGATATTATGGTATAAAGTAATCAACACTCAAAGTGTGAACTTAAGTCCATCATATTGTAATAATTCAGATATTGTCATAATCCAATGCAATGCAATCTATGGAAACGGCAATCTCTTGGTGTATTGATGTGTAAATTGAAGGATTAATGTTGTATTTCAAGAATTATTACAGGAATGGAGGAACAAAGTCCAATCAGGCACATCACTAGGAATAGTAGTTTCATGGTCGCCATGGAATTCTTGAAATGAAAAAGACGTACAGTGAATTCAAAGCTAGACACGCATGCCTCAATTCCACTACAGTATTCTTTGAAACTCTTACCTGTTCAAGTGAAGATGTAAAATGCTTAAAAAGTATTAAACTTGAGACTAATGCTGTATTGTAACTGAACAGCAAGAATATGCTTTTTATAGACCATTTCATTCCACTGTCAACCAATGAGCTTTCAGTCCCATGATCAACGTTGTGTCCTGGAGATGTAAAATGTGATGAAATTAGGCATTTGGTGGGTAATTCTACAAATCTGTATATATCCACAGTGCCCACAAAGAACAATGTCTCATCAGTATTAGGAAACTTTTGCTAAGTTGAGAGGTTTTGAAACTGTTGATGATTCATACCCTTGTTTTTTGGGCATTGCAGAGGCTAAATGAACACATTTAATTGTAATGTACAATTTTAATTTCTCAACTTATACAGCATAGCTCAAGTACCAGACTTTATTTTGATTTCTCCTATCATGCAATATAATGTACAACACTTTTTTTCACTTCTCAAATCACACAATGTAATGTACCACACTTTGTATAGATTTCTCACAATTTACATAAACTTAATGAGCATTCATCAGAGGACTGGAGAGACATGCAATTGAGCTTGAAATCTAAATGCGTTTATTAAACAGAAATGCATAAAGGAATCACACTTCATAGTCAATGTCTGGGAGTTCCATGAAATACCTGATAGACAGAAAAGTGAATTAATGAATTTATAGGATATACATTGTACTTATGATGTTTGGGGAATCCAGTGTTGGGAAAAGTGCCCAATTGTCATACTTGAGTAAAAGTAAAGATACTTTCATAGAAAATGGCTCAATTTTAAGTGAAAGTCACTCAGTAAAATACTACTTAAGTAAAAGTCTAAAAGTATTTGGCTTTAAATATACTTCAGTATTAAAATAATTGTAATTGCTCAAATATACTTAAGTATCAAAAGGAAAAGTATAAATCATTTCAAATTCCTTATATTAAGCAAACCAGACGGCACCATTTTCTTGTTAATTTTGTTTACGGATAGCCTTGGGCACACGTCAACACTCAGACATCTTTATAAACTAAGCATTTGTGTTTTGTGAGTACACCTTAATCTGAAAACACATGCAGTACCAATGTTTTACAATAAAGACAAAATATCAACTGCATCCAGCTAATCGCTGAAATAATGTTTGAATGTGTGATAGAAAGGGATTATCCTTGTTCTGAAAACACATGCAGTACCAATGTTTTGCAAACAAACACCCACTTCACTCCCTACCTTTGAACGTTGCCAAATTGTCATGGGAAGTACTTGATTATAGAATTAGGTAGGCTATGATTACAAGTTAATCTGAGTCACCAGCTTAAAAAGTATTATATGCAACTCAATCCCCACCTTGCCATGACAAATGTCCAACTTTTTTAACTTATTGAATGTATATGTTACCCCAAGCAAAAAAGTTTATTTCAGATCCTTCAGATCCAGTTATTTTAGAGAAGTAAACTAACATTCATTATAAAATGTATATTTCCCATCTTTAGTACACTCATCCGAGCTACTGTCAAACTGTCATTGCAGGGCTCTTTCTGTTGACAAACTGGCATTACGGAACTCAAGGTCAATTAACCCATTACAGTCTAAGCCCTGTCTAAGCTGGGAGAGGGGTGTGGGACGGGAGGGCTCGTCTAAGCTAGAAGAGGGTGGCATGTTTCGTCACAATATTGTTTTGAACGTTTGTTTTGGACTGATGCCCGACTGAGCATTCTACTAAATGTATCGACTATGAGCGCTGATGAAGATTTCATTAAAAGTGCATTACAGTGGTATGGAAATTACAATGACATTCAAAAGGAGGCAAATATTCAGGAGGACATTTTTTCCCCCATTATTTTAATGTCACCAGTTTGACTTTACATGTGGTATAATGTTAGCTAGCTAGCTAAGATTGAGGGGAGTCCACCGGATTTTAGCTAGCTAATGTTATTATTACTAGCTACTTTTGTTGAACTTTACTAGCTAATGACAACTTTGCCATCTGTCTAAAGTAAATTTGACTACATGATAATGCTGGCAAAGTTGTTTCCTAAGAAATATTTGACTACTTTAGCAATGTCATCAAATTTTCAGGCACCTAATTGAAATTTAGACTTAACATTAGTTAGCCTCTGTACGGAATGACTGGGTTTATCAGCACTTTAGGGCACCACTATGGCGCTGCCGATAGAGGGCGGCTTGAGAACGTTTATAACAGTGGCATGACCGAGTGACGGAGGTGCTACCTATGAATTTGGGAATGTTTTAGGAAGGATCATTTTGCTATTTGATATTGAATTTTAAGGCCCCTTGAAGTATCAAAAAAACTATTTTTTTATTATTTGATGAAAAAATGTGTATTGTCTGACTTCTATTAGCCCATAAAAACTCAATGAATAACAGATTTACTACATGGAACAACAGATAGTCTCCCCTTAAAAATCTCAAGGAAGTGTCACGGCCATCAAAAGGAGGAAACCAAGGCTCAGCGTTGTATGCGTACATTCTTCTTTATTATAAGAATGAACACTGAACAAAACGATTCGTGAAGCTATACAAATGAGTGCTGAGAGGCAACTACACACAGACAAGAACCACAAATAACCAAGGGGAAATGGCTACCTAAATATGGTCGCCAATCAGAGACAAACAGCTGCCTCTGATTGGGAACCATATCAGGCCACCATAGACATATATATACCTAGACCTACAAAAAATGCTAGATATACAAAAACCCTAGACAGGACAAAACTAGCATACCCACCCTAGTCACACCCTGACCTAACCAAAATAATAAAGAAAACCCAAAGGTGCGGACTCCCGACCGCAAACCTGAACTTATAGGGGAGGGTCCGGGTGGGCATCTACCCTCGGTGGCGGCTCTGGTTCTGGACACCCCCCCCCCCCCCCTCCCTCTTTACACTAATCACTCCGCCTTTGTAAATCTGGAAGGTGAATCTTTGCCGGAGGCCCCGGATAGGGGACAGTCACCGGAGACCCCGGGCCGGGGACCGTCCCAGGAGAGCCCCGGATGGGGACCGTCCCCGGAGAGCCCGGGCCGGGGACCGTCCCAGGAGAGCCCGGGATGGGGACCGCCGCCGGAAGCTGTGGACTGTAGGCCGTCGAGGGAGGTTCCGGACTGTGGCGCGTTGTTGGAATATTCCGTCGCCGGAGGTTCCGGACTGTGGCTCGTCACCGGAAGCTCTGGACTGGGTACTGTCGCCGGAAGCTATGGACTATGGAAGCGCACTGGAAACCTGCTGCGTGGTGCCGTAACTGGTGGTACCGGGCTGAGGACACACACCTCAGGGCGAGTGCGAGGAGCAGGACGTACTGGACTCTGGAGGCGCACTGGAGGCCTGGTGCGTGATGCCGGCACTGGTGGTACCGGGCTGGGGACACGCACCTCAGGGCGAGTGCGGGGAAGAGGCACAGGCCGTACTGGACTGTGGAAGCGCATTGGAGGCCTGATGCGTGGTGCCGGAACTGGTGGTACCGGGCTGAGGACAAGCACCTCAGGGTGAGTGCGGGGAAAAGGCACAGGCCGTACTGGACTGTGGAAGCGCACTGGATGCCTGATGCGTGGTGCCGGAACTGGTTGTACCGGGCTGAGGACACACACCTCAGGGCGAGTGCGAGGAGCAGGAACAGGACATACTGGACTCTGGAGGCGCACTGGAGGCCTGGTGCGTGGTGCCGGCAATGGTGGTACTGGGCTGGGGACACGCACCTCAGGGCGAGTGCGGGGAAGAGGCACAGGATACACTGGGCCGTGGAGACGCATTGGAGATCTGGAACGTAGAGCTGGCTCAATGCGTCCTGGCTGGATGCCCATTCTAGCCCGGCAAATGTGAGGAGCTGGAATAGACACTGTGCGTATTTCTGCATAACACGGTGCCTGACCAGTCACACGCTCCCCACGGTAAGCATGAGGAGTTGGCTCATGTCTCCAACCTGACTCAGCCAATCTCCTCGAGTGCCACCTCCCCAAAAAATTATTGGGGCTGCCTCTCGTGCTTGCCTTGTTTGTAATTCTCCTCATAATATCGCCGTTCCGCTTTTGCTGCCTCTATTTCTTCTTTCGGACGGCGATACTCCCCCGCCTGCGTCCAGAGTCCTGCTCCATCCAATATCTCCTCCCAGGTCCATTTCGCCATAAAACGCTGCTCCTCCTTTTCACGCTGCTTGGTCCTTTTGTGGTTGGTTCTTCTGTCACGGCCATCAAAAGGAGGAGACCAAGGCGCAGCGTGGTATGTGTACATTCTTCTTTATTTTAAGAATGAACACTGAACAAAACTAACAAAATAACAAAACGATTCGTGACGCTATACAAATGAGTGCTGACAGGCAACTACACACAGACAAGAACCCACAAATACCCAAGGGACAATGGCTACCTAAATATGGTCCCCAATCAGAGACAACGCTAAACAGCTGCCTCTGAATGGGAACTATATCAGGCCACCATAGACATATATATACCTAGACCTACAAAACCCCTAGATATACAAAACCCTCGACAGGACAAAACTAGCATACCCACCCTAGTCACACCCTGACCTAACCAAAATAATGAAAGAAAACATAGATAACTAAGGTCAGGGCGTGACAGGAAGTTTGTTCTGAAGAGTCTATCCTATAACTGAGAGACATAAGAAGGATGAGAAAACATATTTTTTTTTACATGTATTTAAACTCTTATTTTTGGCACTAAACAGTCTCCATATACAGTGGCAAGAAAAAGTATGTGAACCATTTGGAAATACCTGGACATATGCATAAATTGGTCATAAAATGTGATCTGATCGTCATCTAGGTCACAACAATAGACAGACACAGTCTGTTAAAACCTTATCTCAATAGGGGGGCGCCATTTCGACTTTGTAAAAAAACGTTCCCAAATTAAACTGCCTCGTACTCAATTCTTGCTCGTACAATATGCATATTATTATTACTATAGAAAACACTCTCTAGTTTCTAAAACTGTTTGAATTATATCTGTGAGTAAAACAGAACTCATTTTGCAGCAAACTTCCTGCCAGGAAGTGAGAAATCTGAAATCGGGCACTCTGTTCCAGGGTCAGTTTATTAATTTGCATGTAATCTATGGGTCGACATGCATTGCATACGCCTTCCCCTAGATGTCAGTAAGCAGTGAGAATTTAAATGGGGTGTCTAGGTAGATCTGAGGCCGTACAAAAGCTCTTGGAACCGGGTGTGCAGTCTTTTCAACGTTCGTCATGGCGCAAGACAGACCTCAGGATTGCATTCTGAAAAGCTCTCGTTATAGGCGTTAGATATATCCGGCTCTGATTTTATTCGATATAGGTGTTAAAAACATCACAATGTAGTTATTTTAAAACGAGTTATATCAGTTTATATCAGTATATTGCGATTTTCGGTATTTTATTTGTGCTGCGTTATGGTGAGTTGGACATGTCTTCGCCACATGGCTAATGTTTGCTGCTAATTCCAAAGTTGAAGACGACAATCTACAACCGAGCAACGATTATTCTGGACAAAGGACAACTTGCACAAGATTCTGATGGAAGCTCATCAAATAGTAAGAACTATTTATGATGTTAATTCGTATTTCTGTTGAAAAATGTTAAACTCATTAATTAAGTAATTAATTTCGGTGCGGTCTCGCTTTAACGCACGCTGTATGTCGTAGTAACGTTAATTTTAAAAATCTAACACAGCGGTTGCATTAAGAACTAATGTATCTTTCATTTGCTGTCCAACCTATATTTTTTAGTCAAGTTTATGATTAGTTATTGATTAGATTAGGTGCCTCTCCCAAGATTTCTCCCGACATTTTGTTTGCATTTTGGCTACTATTCATATTGTATAACCACGATTTGTGCCGCTAAATATGCACATTTTCGAACAAACCATATATGTATTGTGTAATTTGATGTTATAGGACTGTCATCTGAAGAAGTTTGAGAAGGTTAGTGAATAGGAAGGTTAAAAAATAATATATTTTTCTGGTTTATTCGTTATCGCTACTGTTGGCTTGAATCAATGCTGTTGTGTGGTTGGCTATTGTAGTAAGCTAATATAATGCTATAATGTGTTTTCGCTGTAAAACACTTAAAAACTCTGAAATATTGGCTGGATTCACAAGATGTTTGTCTTGAATTTGCTGTACACCGTGTATTTTTCATAAATGTTTTATTTTGAGTATTTAGGTATTTCATGTTGGTTTCTGTAGTTATTCTAGCTGCTTTGGTGAGAGTTGTGATGGTGGCTGCAATGTAAAACTATGATTTATACCTGAAATATGCACATTTTTCTAACAAAACATATGCTATACAATAAATCTGTTGTAGGACTGTCGTCTGATGAAGTTGTTTCTTGGTTAGTGACTATTTATATCTTTATTTGGTCGAATTTGTGATAGCTACCTATGCAGTAAAAAAAATGGTGAAAAAAAAAAGTTGGGTCTTTTGCTATCGTGGTTAGCTAATAGAAATACATATTGTGTTTTCCCTGTAAAACATTTGAAAAATCAGAAATGATGGCTGGATTCACAAGATGTGTATATTTCATCTGGTGTCTTGGACTTGTGATTTCATGATATTTAGATGCTAGTATTTACTTGTGGCGCTATGCTAGGCTATGCTAGTCAGCTTTTTTACTGATGAGGGTGCTCCGGAATCCTAAACTAATAACACACAAACAATGATATGTTTTCATGTCTTTATTAAACACATCGTGTAAACATTCACAGTGCAGGGTGGGAAAAGTATGTGAACCCTTGGATTTAATAACTGGTTGGACCTCATTTGGCAGCAATAACCTCAACCAAACGTTGTCCTGTAGTTGTGGATCAGACCTGCACAATGGTCAGGAGGAATTTTGGACAGTTTCAGTTCAGCAATATTCTTGGGATGTCTGGTGTGAACTGCTCTCTTGAGGTCATGCCACAGCATCTCAATCGGGTTGAGGTTAGGACTCTGACTGAGCCAGTCCAGAAGGCGTATATTCTTCTGTTGAAGTCATTCTGTTGTCAATTCACTTCTGTGTTTGGGTTGTTGTCCTGTTGCATCACTCAACTTCTGTTGAGCTTCATTTGTCAGACAGATAGCCTGACATTATCCTGCAAAATGTCTTGATAAAGTCGGGAATTCATTTTTCCGTTGGTAATGGCAAGCTGTCCAGGCCCTAAAGCAGCAAAGCAGCCCCAAACCAAGATGCTCCCTCTGCCATACTTCACAGTTGGGATGAGGTTTTGATCTTAGTGTGCTGTGCCTTGTTTTCTCCACACAATGTTGTGTGTTCCTCCCAAACAACTCAACTGTAGTTTCATCTGTCCACAGAATATTTTGCCAGTTGCACTGTGGAACATCCAGGTGCATTTTTGCAAACTCCAGACGTGCAACAGTGGCTTCTTCCGTGGTGTCCTCCCATGAACACCATTCTTGTTAATTGTTTTACGTACCGTAGACTCGTCAACAGAGATATTAGCATGTTCCAGAGATTTATGTAAGTCTTTAGCTGATACTCTAGGACTCTTCCTAACCTCATTGAGCATTCTTCTCTGTGCTCTTTCAGTCATCTTTGCAGTACGGCCACTCCTAGGGACAGTAGCAACAGTTCTGAACTTTCTCCATCTATAGACAATTTGTCTTATCAGGGACTGATGAACATCAAGGCTTTTAGAGATACTTTTGTAACCCTTTCCAGCTTTTGCAAGTCAACAATTCTTAATCTTAGGTCTTCTGAGATCTCTTTTGTTCGAGGCATGGTTCACATCAGGCAATGCTTCTTGTGAATAGCAAACTCAAATTTTGTGAGTATTTTTTATAGGGCAGGGCAGCTCTATCCAACATCTCCAATCTCGTCTCATTGATTGGACTCCAGGATAGCTGACTCCTGACTCCAATTAGCTTTTGGAGAAGTCATTAGCATACGGGTTCACATATTTTTTCAAACCTACACAGTGAATGTTTAAATGATGTATTCAATATAGACAATAACAATTCAATAATTTGTGTGTTATTAGTTTAAGCAAACTTTGTTTGTCTATTGTTTTGACTTAGATGAAGATCAGATCAAATTTCATGACCAATTTATGCAGAAATTCAGGCAATTCCAAAGGGTTCACAAACTTTTTCTTGACACTTTTTCAGTGCATTTGGAAAGTATTCAGACCCCATGACTTTTTCCACATTTTGTTACGTTATAGCCGTATTCTAAAATGTATTAAATAATACATTTTCCCCATCACTCTACACACAAAACCCCATGACCAAGTGAAATAAGATTTTTAGAAAAACAATATAAAAAAATTAAAAAATTAATTTACATAAGTATTCAGTACTCAAAATTGATCTAAGGTGCATCCTGTTTCCATTGATCATCATTTAGATGTTTCAACAACTTGATTGGAGTCCCCCTGTTGTAAATTCAATTGATTGGACATGATTTGGAAAGGCACACAGCTGTCTATATAAGGTCCCACAGTTGACAGTGAATGTCAGAGCAAGAGCCAAGCCTCACGGCTCAAAGGAATTGTCTTTAGAGTACAGGGTCCACAAGAACACAGTGGACTCCATCATTCTTAAATGAAAGAAGTATGGAACCACCAAGACTCTTCCAAGAGCTGTTCGCCCGGCCAAACTGAGCAATCGGGGAAGAAGGGCCTTGGTCAAGGAGGTGACCAAGAACCTGATGGTTGGATTGACAGAGCTCCAGAGTTTTTTTGTGGAGATGGGAAAAACTTCCAGAAGGACAACCATCTCTGCAGCACTCCACCAATTAGGCCTTTATGGTAGAGTGGCTTCCGTCTGGCCAGCCCGCTTGGAGTTTGCCAAAAGGCATCTAGAGGACTCTCAGACCATGAGCAACAAGATTCTCTTGTCTGATGAAACCAAGATTGAACTCTTTGGCTTGAATGCCAAGCGACACATCTAGAGGAAACCTGGCACCATCCCTTCGGTGAAGCATGGTGGTGGCAGCATCATGCTGTGGCAGGGATTGGGAGACTAGTCAGGATCGAGGGAAAGATGAACGGAGCAAAGTACAGAGAGATCCTTGATGAAAACCTGCTCCAGAGCGCTCTGGACCTAAGACTGGGGCGAAGGTTCAACTTCATACAGGCCAACGACCCTAAGCACACAGCCAAGACAACGCAGGAGTGGCTTCGGGACAAGTCTCTGAATGTCCTTGAGTGGCCCAGCCAGAGCCCAGACTTGAACCCGATCGAACATCTCTGGAGAGAACCTAAAATTAGCTGTGTAGCAGTGCTCCCCATCAAACATGACAGAGCTTGAGAGGATCTGCATTGAAGAATAGAAGAAAGAACCTTGTAGCATCATATCCAAGAAGACTCGAGGCTGTAATCGCTGTAAAAGGTGCTTGAACAAAGTACTGAGTAAAGGGTCTGAACACTTCTGTAAATGTGATTTTTCAGTTGTTTTTTTAAAATACATTTGCAAAAAAATCTAAAAACCTGTTTCTGCTTTGTCATTGTGGGGTATTGTGTGTAGATTGATTAGGGGAAAAACGATGTAATCAATTTTAGAATAAGGCTGTAATGTAACAAAATGTGGAATAAGTCAAGGGGTTTGAATACTTCCCGAATGCACCGTATACAGTCCTTCCCCATAAAAAATCTACTTTTACGAGGGTGACATTCATACAAGTATTGTGAAGCCTGTGAGTGTCCTACTGCAAATCAACCAACATGTATGTGTTCGTAAGTGTCTCGCCGCAAAGGAGTCTGTTCGGACGCTACAGACAGAAGTTGGCAGATCAGCTGTACTGACTTCAGACGAGTCCCAAGACGCTTGTGGGGGTCATAGAGCAAAACGGAGAACACCTTTGTGTTTGTTGGAGTCTCATCTTTCCAGAGAGGTGTAGGAACGTTTGTAGGACAGTTGGTTTCAGAGAGTTTTTCTAGCTGATATCTCTAGCTTAACTTCTTGCGACTACAGGGGGTGCTGTTTTCTCATTAGCATAATTGAATTACAGATTAAACGGCTTCCTACTAAATTCTTGCTCGTACAATATGCATATTATTACTATTATTGGATAGAAAACACTCTCTGGTTTCTATAGGCGTTGGAATTTTGTCTCTGAGTGGAACAGAACTCATTCTACAGCAATTTCCCTGAAATGGAGTCAGATTTCACACATTTTGGCCCCTGATCTGGAGTCAGTTTAAAGGCCACTGTGAACACTATCAGGATACGGACACTGCTTACGTCTTCCCCTGGATGCCTTTACGTGATGACGATTTGAATGGTATCGATTGCGCAATCACAGCCCCTATAAAACAAAAACACGTGTAGGTAGGAACTCTTTTCCAGATGCGTCGGGCGCGCGGTGGACACAGACCTGCTCTTTTTCCAAGCATTAGTGTAGCCAGTTATATTTCTCCGGTCATGTTTCTACTCGTTATAGGAGTTAAAAACATCATAAGGTAGTTAATTTAAAGCGTTTTATAGCAATTTATATCCGTTTAGTGCGATTTTGGGACATTTATTTCTGAGAAGCTGTGAATCTCTGGGCACGCTTCCAGTTCATGCCGAACGCAGTTGGCATTTCCACATGGCAAGAGGACAGCTTTCCACCAAAAGACGATTAGACCCAAGAAAGGATCCTTTGCCCAAGATACTGATGGAAGAACAGCTCAAAGTAGGAACAATTTATTGTGATAAATCGTGTTTCTGTCGAAAAATGTTAGTGGCTTAGGACGCCATCTTTTTTGACGTAGCTTCGCTTGGCGCAAACTGTATTGAAAAGTAAGGATAATTTAAAAAATGTAATTCCGCGATTGTATTAAGAATTAAATTGTCTATCAATCGCTGTCCACCCTATATTTTTTAGTCACGTTTATGAGTATTTATGTATACGAGTAGATCACTGTCTAATATGGCGCACCAACATTTTCTCACCAGCTGGGCTACTTTTCCCATTGTCTAACCATGATTTTGGTGGCTAAATATGCACATTTTCGAACAAACTGTATATGTATGTTGTAATGTGATGTTACAGGGGTGTCATCTGAAGAATTCTGAGAAGGTTAGTGAAAAAAATAATATATTTTGGCGATGTTTACGTTATCGCTCTCTTTGGCTAGAATCAATGCTGGGGTAATGTTTGCACATGTGCTATGCTAATATAACGATTTATTGTGTTTTCGCTGTAAGACACTTAGAAAATCTGAAATATTGTCTGTATTCACAGGATCTGTGTCTTTCGATTAGTGTATGCTGTGTATTTTTATGAAATGTTTGATGATTAGTAATTAGGTAAACACGTTGCTCTATGTATTTATTCTAGTCCATTTGTGACAGTGGGTGCAATTGTAAACTATGATATCTACCTGAAATATGCACATTTTTCTAACAAAACCTATCCTATACCATAAATATGTTATCAGACTGTCATCTGATGAGGTTTTTTCTTGGTTAGTGGCTATCAATATCTTAGTTTAGCCGAATTGGTGATAGCACCTGATGGAGTAAGAAACTGATGGAGTTAGAAAAGTGGTGTCTTTTGCTAACGTGGTTAGCTAATAGATTTACATATTTTGTCTTCCCTGTAAAACATTTTAAAAATCTGAAATGGTGGCTTTATTCACAAGATCTGTATCTTTCATTAGGTGTCTTGGACTTGTGATTTAATGATATTTAGATGCTACTATTTAATTGTGACGCTATGCTAGGCTATGCTACTCAGTGTGGGGGGGGGGGGGGGTGGGGGGTGATCCCGGACCCGGGGTAGATACTCGTGAAAGGTTAAACTGACCGACTATTATGGCGATTTTTTTATTATGCTAATTCGATATCCATGTGGGCGCGGACATCTACTCTACGGGGTACACCCATTAGCAAAGCCTGAGTGATAATTGCCCTTTTGCACACATTACACAGAGGCTGTGTTTTCTCAAACTGTGTAGAGATTGCACAACACTTAATGTCTAATATAAGTGTACATAGGATGAAGCTTAGAGCACAACGATTCTGACCAGGTGAAGAGACCGGCAAGTCTAAATTCGCATGTGATTTGTCTCATGGAAACCTCTAAATAAATATGTCAATTAGCTATGAAAACAATTATTATCTACTTATCAGATTTAATAATCAATTTTAGCTCTTTGTTGATCTTGCAGAGACTGAGAGGAAAAATAATATGTCTGGATTGTCATACAAAGTGTTCCCAAATATCACCGTCTCAATATTATTACTCGGGCATAACCCCCTAGAGTTGATTGATGCACCGGCACGTCAATCTAAGTTACATAACAAGAAAATCCTCTTCATAATCCGTCAGTTTAACCTCTAACGCCTCACAAACCCGGATCCGGGAGCACTCCCATCAAAAAAAGCTGACTTGCATAGCCTAGCCTAAAGCCACAGGGATATCATATAATAAAATGTTCATGAAATCACAAGTCCAAGACACCAAATGAAAGATACACATCTTGTGAATTCAGCCATCATTTCTGATTTTTAAAACGTTTTACAGGGAAGACACAATATGTAAATCTATTAGCTAACCACGTTAGCAAAAGACACCACTTCTTTAATCCACCATTTTTTTACTCCATCAGTAGCTATCACAAATTCGACCAAATAAAGATATAAATAGCCATTAACCAAGAAACAACTTCATCAGATGAAAGTCTGATAACATATTTATTGTATAGCATATGTTTTGTTAGAAAAATGTGCATATTTCAGGTATAAATCATAGTTTACCATTGCAGCCACTATCACAACTCTCACCAAAGCTACTAGAATAACTACAGAGACCATCGTGTATTGGCTAATTACTCATCATAAAACGTTTCTTAAAAATACACAGCGTACAGCAGATGAAAGACACAGATCTTGTGAATCCAGCCAATATTTCAGATTTTCTAAGTGTTTTACAGCGAAAACACAATATAGCGTTATATTAGCTTACCACAATAGCAAACATCACAACAGCATTGATTCAAGGCAAAAATAGCGATAACGTATAAACCACCAAAATATATAAATTTTTTCACTAACCTTCTCAGAATTCTTCAGATGACAGTCCTATAACATCATATTACACAATGCATATATAGTTTGTTCGAAAATGTGCATATTTAGCGGCACAAATCGTGCTTATACAATGAGAATAGTGTCCAAAACCTCAAGGAATCTGTCCGGCGCCATCTTGGAGAGGCACATATTCTAATCAAAAACTATTCATAAACTTGACAAAAAAAATACAGGTTGGACAGCAATTGAAAGACAAATTAGTTCTTAATGCAATCGCTGGGTTACATTTTTTAAATTAACGTTACTTCAAGCATACAGCGTCCGCTAAAGCGAGACGCACCGAAATTCATGGCGGAATTATTATTTGACATTATTCAACAGAACAACGAATTATCAGCATAAATAGTTCTTACTTTTTGATGAACTCTCATCAGAATCTTGGGAAAGGTGTCCTTTGTCCAAAATAATCGTTGCTAGGTTGGAGAACGTCCTCTTTCACGTTGCAATTAGCAGTAAACATTAGCATGAGAGAGAGAGAGATACCCAGCCCCCTAGAACGCCAGGAAATGAAATACCCGAAAATCGCAATATACTGACATAAACTGATATAACTCGGTTTAAAATAACAACATTATGATGTCTTTAACACCTATATCGAATAAAAACAGAGCCGGATATATCTAAGAGCTAAAACAGGAGCTTCTAGCACGACATGCTAAGATCCTCCCTGCGTCAGAGCGAAGAGTCAAAAGAGGGGACACCTCGTTTCCAAGCAATTTATAAACTTTCAGATCTGCCTAGAGACTCCATTTCAAGTCCCTCGATTCGCTGACACCCAGGGGAAGGCGTATGCAGTGCATCTCAACCAATAGAGGACAGGCAAATTAATAAACTGTTCTGGGAACAGCGAGCGAATTTCAGCATTTTCAAATCCTCATAGGAAAATTGCTCTAAGTCCAGTTCTGTTTCACTCACAGACATAATTCAAACGGTTTTAGAAACTAGAGAGTGTTTTCTATCCAATAGTAATAATAATATGCATATTGTACGAGCAAGAATTGAGTACGAGGCAGTTTAATCCTTTCAAGAGAATCTACCCCGGGTCCGGGAGCACCCCCCACCCCCCCCCCCCCCCCACACTGAGTAGCATCGCTAGCATAGCGTCACAATTAAATAGTAGCATCTAAATATCATTAAATCACAAGTCCAAGACACCTAATGAAAGATACAGATCCTGTGAATAAAGCCACCATTTCAGATTTTTAAAATGTTTTACAGGGAAGACAAAATATGTAAATCTATTAGCTAACCACGTTAGCAAAAGACACCATTTTTCTTTGTCCACCATTTTCTCTCTCCACCAGTAGCTATCACCAATTCGGCCAAATAAAGATATTGATAGCCACTAACCAAGAAAAAACCTCATCAGATGACAGTCTGATAACATATTTATGGTATAGGATAGGTTTTGTTAGAAAAATGTGCATATTTCAGGTATAAATCATAGTTTACAATTGCACCCACCATCACAACTCGACTAGAATAAATACACAGAGCAACGTGTATTACCTAATTACTAATCATAAAACATTTCGTAAAAATACACAGCATACACTAATTGAAAGACACAGATCCTGTGAATACAGACAATATTTCAGATTTTCTAAGTGTCTTACAGCGAAAACACAATAAATCGTTATATTAGCATACCACATGTGCAAACATTACCAGAGCATTGATTCTAGCCAAAGAGAGCGATAACGTAAAATATATTCATTTTTTCACTAACCTTCTCAGAATTCTTCAGATGACACTCCTGTAACATCATATTACAACATACATATAGAGTTTGTTCGAAAATGTGCATATTTAGCCACCAAAATCATGGTTAGACAATGACAAAAGTAGCCCAGCTGGTCAGAAAATGTCGTGCACCATATTAGACAGTGATCTAGTCGTATACATAAATACTCATAAACTTGACTAAAAAATATAGGGTGGACAGCGATTGATAGACAATTTAATTCTTAATACAATCGCGGAATTACATTTTTTAAATTATCCTTACTTTTTAATACAGGTTGCGCCAAGCAAAGCTACACCTAACAAAATGGCGGAACGTGTGTTTAACATTTTTCTACAGAACAACGATTTATCATCTTAAATATTTCTTACTATGAGGTGATCTTCCATCAGAATCTTGGGCAATGTATCCTTTCTTGGGTCTAATCTTCTTTTGGTCGAAAGATGTCCTCTTGTCTGTCGAAATGCCCACTAACGTTCGACCGGGACCCCGAAACGTGCCCGGCGCTTCAAAGTGCACAACAAAGCAATGCCTCAAAATCGCACTAAACGGATATAAATTGCTATAAAACGGTTCAAATTAACTACCTTATGATGCTGTTAACACTTATAACGGGTAAAAACATGACCGGAGAAATATTACTGGCTAAACTAAAGCTTGGAAGGAGGCGAGTCCGATGTCCTTCGCGCGCCAGGCGCAGGCAGCCAAAGGAAGTTACTTCCGGTATTTGGTGATTTATAGAGGCACTGATTGCGCAATCGACTCCATTCAAAGCGTCATCACGTACTGACATCCAGGGGAAGACGTAAGAAGTGTCTGTTTCTCCATAGCATTTACACGGACCTTTAAACTGACTCCAGATCAGGTGCCAAGATGTCTGAAATCTGACTCCCTATCATGAAAAGTGCTGTAGATTGAGTTCTGTTTCACTCAGAGACAAAATTCCAACGGCTATAGAAACTAGAGAGTGTTTTCTATCCAATAATAGTAATAATATGCATATTGTACGAGCAAGAATTGAGTACTAGGCAGTTTAATCTGTAGAGCAAATTATGCTAATGCAAAACAGCACCCCCTATAGTTGCAAGAAGTTCATTTGGGCACTATTTTTTCCAATGGGGAAACAGCGCCCCCATATTGACAAGAAGTTAAAATAGAGATATCTGCATTGGATTTTTGCATTGGATGGGTCTCAATCCACCACATTCACCAGTGTCGCACTTCCACATCTGCAGTGAAAGGTGTCAGAGGTAGAGCGGTGTATGTCAGACCATGAGACATCCCGGAAATCATTCTTCTCACAAAAACGTCTAATCATATTCCGTCGGTTTATAATAGAGATATCTGCATTGGATTTTGCACTGTCTTCTCACAAAAACGTCTGTAGTGTCCGAACATTTGGTGTTCTCCGTTTTTCTCTACGTCTCTCACAATTGTCAGTAGAGTCGTCTGAAGTTCTGTTTGGTACCGTCCGTTTAGGCGACAATCTTATGGGACCCCACTGTGAAAAGGGCAGATTTTGCTATACGACCCCGACAAGTGGCACGGGACTGTCACGAATACTACCGAAGGTGGCTCCCCTTCCTGTTCGGGTGGCGCTCGGCGGTCGTCGTCGCCGGTCTACTAGCTGCCACCGATCCCTTTTTCCTTTTCGATTATGTTTGTCTAATTGTTTTCACCTGTTCCTTGTTGGGGTGTTGGGAGGTGTACTATTTAGTTTTGTTTCGCACGCTAGTGTTTGTGCGGGCTTATTGGTTGTCATGTTACGTCGGAGGTGGATTATTGATTTTGAGTTTTCGCTGTCCAGTTTATTTCACAGTGGTCTTTGGGTTGTGTTTGCGCCTGTGTTTTGGCGTCACCCCTTTTGTACCTGTTCCTGTTTGACTGTGGACATTAAAGCGTTTTTTTCCCTTGAAACTTCTGCTCTCTGCACCTGACTCTACACCCATCATTCTCCTGACGTGTAACGGCAGTCCTCCTCCTCTTCATCTGAAGAGGAGGAGTAGTGAGGGAACCAAGGCGCAGCGTAGTGAAAAGACATATTTTATTAACGAAACACGAACTTGATTAAACTAACAAAAACAACAAACGGTGTAGACAGACCTAGACGACGTACTTACATAAAACAAGAAAAACGCACGAATAGGAACATAGGCTACACAAACCGAACAAACCGTAAACAGTCCCGCGTGGTGTACAGACACAGACACGGAAGACAATCACCCACAACGAACACTGTGACAACGCCTACCTAAATATGACTCTTAATTAGAGGAACGCCAAACACCTGCCTCTAATTAAGAGCCATACCAGGCAACCCAAAACCAACACAAAAACAGAAAACATAGAATGCCCACCCAACCTCACGTCCTGACCAACTAACACACATAACAAACTAACAGAAATAGGTCAGGAACGTGACATAACCCCCCCCCATAAGGTGCGAACTCCGGGCGCACCAGCACAAAGTCTAGGGGAGGGTCTGGGTGGGCATCTGACCACGGTGGTGGCTCAGGCTCCGGGCGAGGTCCCACCCCACCATAATCAATCCTAGCCTCCCTCTCCCCCTAAAAATGTCCACCCTCAATTTACCCCCACAAAATCCTCTTAGTAACATCAATGACAGGGACAGCACCGGGACAGAGAGATAAATCAAGACAGAGGGATAGCACCAGACAGAGGGATAGATCAGAAAATAGAGGTAGCTCAAGATAGAGAGGGAGATCAGGATAGAGGGGCAACTCCGGACTGAAGGGCAGCTCCGGACAGAGAGACAGCTCTGGACTGAGGGGCAGTTCTGGGTATATAGCCATTTCTGGCTGAAGGGCAGCTCATGGCTGACTGACGGCTCTCGACGCTCATGGCTGGCTGACGGCTCTCGACGCTCATGGCTGGCTGACGGCTCTCGACGCTCATGGCTGGCTGACGGCTCTCGACGCTCATGGCAGGCTGACGGCTCTCGACGCTCATGGCAGGCTGACGGCTCTCTCAGATCCTGTCTGGTTGGCGGCTCTGGCAGATCCTGTCTGGTTGGCGGCTCTGGCAGATCCTGTCTGGTTGGCGGCTCTGGCAGATCCTGTCTGGTTGGCGGTTCTGGCAGATCCTGTCTGACGGGCGGCCCTAGCGGCTCCTGTCTGGCGGACGGCTCTGTAGGCTCATGGCAGACGGGCGGCTTTGCAGGCTCATGGCAGACGGGCGGCTTTGCAGGCTCATTGCAGACGGATGGCTCAGACGGCGCTGGGGAGACGGATGGCTCAGATGGCGCTGGGGAGACGGATGGCTCAGATGGCGCTGGGGAGACGGATGGCTCAGATGGCGCTGGGGAGACGGATGGCTCTGGCCGGATAAGGCGCACTGTAGACCTGGTGCGTGGTGCCGGAACTGGAGGCACCGGCCTAAGGACACGCACCTTCATGCTAGTGCGGGGAGCAGGGACAGGGCACACTGGACTCTCAAAGCCCACTCTATACCTGGTGCGTGGTACCGGCACTGGTGGCACCGGGCTGAGGGCAAGCACATCAGGATTAGTAGGGGGAGAAGAAACAGTGTGTACAGGGCTCTGGAGACGCACAGGAGGCTTAGTGCGTGGTGCCGGAACTGGAGGCACCGAACTGGATACACGCACTACAGGGAGAGTGCGTGGAGGAGGAACAGGGCTCAGGAGACGCACTGGTAGCCTAGTGCGTAGTGTAGGCCCTGTAGGTACTAGACTGTGGCGGGGAGGTGGCGCCGGAAATACCGGACCGTGGAGGCGTACTGGCTCTCTTGAGCATTGAGCCTGCCCAACCTTACCTGGTTGAATGCTCCCGGTCGCCCGACCAGTGCAGGGAGGTGGAATAACCCGCACCGGGCTATGTAGGCGAACCGGGGAAACCATGCGTAAGGCAGGTGCCACGTATGCCGGCCCGAGGAGACGCACTGGAGACCAGACGCGTTGAGCCGGCCTCATGACACCTGGCTCAATACCCAATCTAGCCCTACCAGTGCGGGGAGGTGGAATAACCCGCACTGGGCTATGCACTCGTACAGGAGACACGCGCTCTACTACGTAACACGGCGCCTGCCCGTACTCCCGCTCTCCACGGTAAGCCTGGGAAGTGGGCGCAGGTCTCCTACCTGCCCTTGGCCCACTACCTCTTATCCCCCCCCCAAGAAATTTTTGGGTGTTACTCACGGCTTTTTGGGCTTCCGTGCAAGACGCGTTCCCTCATAACTCCGGTTCCTCTCTCTCTTTTCCTCCACTCTCCGAGCTGCCTCCAGCTGTTCCCATGGACGGTGATTCACTTTAGCCCATGGTCCTTCTCCGTTAAATATTTGCTCCCAACTCCACAAGTCCTGTATACTTCCCCGTTGCTCAAAATTACGCTGCTTGGTTCTGGATTTTTGGTGGGTGATTCTGTAACGGCAGTCCTCCTCCTCTTCATCTGAAGAGGAGGAGTAGTGAGGGAACCAAGGCACAGCGTAGTGAAAAGACATATTTTATTAACGAAACACGAACTTGATTAAACTAACAAAAACAACAAACGGTGTAGACAGACCTAGACGACGTACTTACATAAAACAAGAAAAACGCACGAATAGGAACATAGGCTACACAAACCGAACAAACCGTAAACAGTCCTGTGTGGTGTACAGACACAGACACGGAAGACAATCACCCACAACGAACACTGTGACAACGCCTACCTAAATATGACTCTTAATTAGAGGAACGCCAAACACCTGCCTCTAATTAAGAGCCATACCAGGCAACCCAAAACCAACACAAAAACAGAAAACATAGAATGCCCACCCAACCTCACGTCCTGACCAACTAACACACATAACAAACTAACAGAAATAGGTCAGGAACGTGACATGACGTTACAGGAACTTGTCTGAAGGCAATCGTTACAGTTTTCAAAAAACTAATGGAAGCATGAAGGTAGTTATGTGCCTACCCCCAAAAAATGGGTTAAAAATATATATGTTTATAAACGGTATATTTCCTGAGTATATTTCCTCCTAGATTTAGGACAGACATTTCAGTACTATTATACTATTACAATTTTCAATATTATTATAGATTTTTGAAAGTCCTTTTTGCATTTATGAATGTGTTATTCAATGCATTTCTATGGGCTTTAGTAGTAAAGGCTAAAATCAGTCATTTATATATTTTTTAGATACCTAAAGTGGAACTCTAATTCAAAATCAAATAGCTAAATTATCAATAGTATGACCATCTTAAAACAATTCCATATCTCAGCTTAGCACTACATCCTCCCCCAACGTCTTTTATTATTTTACATTTCTTGTTATTAGGATCCCCATTAGCCAATGGCGACAGCTCGTCTTACTGGGGTCCGACACAAAACCAAAAAATACATTACAAAGAAAACGACATTACAAAGATAGAAGTAAAGAAAGATCTAAATAAATACTATGCTTAATCTATTATAATGGACTCTTATAATTGAATGAATAAATCATCAATAGATGAGACATGGTCATTCTCTGTCAAAATGTCTACACACTCACACAGGCACCTATGTACACACACACACACACACACACACACACACACACACACACACACACACACACACACACACACACACACACACACACACACACACACACACACACACACACACACACACACTCCAGGAGAGGAATTACCTTCAACCACATGGTGTCACTAAAGGCTTGAATTTGAAGGAGCTTCCATAACTATTCATTACTACAGTAGTGTCTTGATTCATTTCTTCTTCATTAAATCTGTCTTTATGTTTCTCTGTGTTTTCTTTGTCGATATGATGGTAACTTTGAGAGTAAATCTCCTGAAAGTAGAACAATCTTACCGTCAGTATAGCCAAGCACCTTGACTTGTCCTTTCATGATTTTATTTGATTTTGTATTTTTTATTTATTTCACCTTTATTTATCCAAGTAGGCCAGTTGAGAATAAGTTCTCATTTACAACTGCGACGTGTCCAAGATAAAGCAAAGCAGTGCAACACAAACAACAACACAGAGTTACACATGGAATAAACAAACATACAGTCAATAACACAATAGAAAAGTCTATATACAGTGTGTGCAAATGAGGTAAGATGAGGGAGTGATAGATTGTACAAATAATTACAATTTAGCAAAAAACACTGGTGATAGATGTGCAGAAGATGAATGTGCAAGTAGAGATACGGTGGTGCAAAGGAGCAAAACAATATATAACAGTATGGGGATGAGGCAGTTGGATGGGAAATCTACAGATGGACTGTGTACAGGTGCAGTGATCTGTGAGCTGCTCTGACAGCTGGTGCTTAAAGTTAGAGAGTGAGATATGAGTCTCCAGCTTCAGTGATTTTTGCAATTTTTTCCAATCATTGGCAGGAGAGAACTGGAAGGAAAGGCGGCCAAAGGAGGAATTGGCTTTGGGGGTGACAAGTGAAATATACCTGCTGGAGCGCGTGCTACGGGTGGGTACTGCCATGGTGACCAGTGAGCTGTGATAAGGCGGGGCTTTACCTAGCAGAGACTTATAGATGACTTGGAGCCAGTGGGTTTGGCAACGAATATGAAGCGAGGGCCAGCCAACGAGAGCATACAGGTCGCAGTGGTGGGTAGAATATGTACTTGACTGTATCAGTTACTGTACCTGGATAATGTACTGTATCCAGGTACAGTAACTGTAACCCAGTGACTTATTTACTTGCTCATCGTAAGCAGCCTGGTAAAATAAGCAGTGGAGTGGGAATAGGTTGAATGATTTAATGTATGTAATAATTATACTGTATTATGTCAAGGCTTTCAATGATTTCAACCATCGAAAGATTTAAATGTTTGACCATTGAATTTGGCTACTTGACTTCTTTTAACCTACTTTACTCATAATGTGAATACAATTTAAAACATGTTTAATTGTTTAAAACATAACTCAAATATTGTTCACAACCAATATAGCCTCACTAAATATATCAAGAAATGTCAACCGACAAAACAAGATGCTAATCCTCAGATTTGACTAACTCTGACTAACAAATGCACAAACTGTGAACATATGTTTGAATTCAAAATCTAATTTCTCAGGCAAAAGAAAGTGTGCAGGAGGGGACATATGCCATTTCAAATCCTCTTTATTGCATTGCAGACAGACATACAGCAAGTACATTAAAGGGAAACTCAAGCAAAATATGGAAAACAGCTATTACAGTACTTAGTGTCAGTTAATGTTCTGGTCATTTCATCAACCATAGCTTGCTCTTGTTGAGTTGAAGTTTCTGAATCATGTCCTTTCTCAGCGACCAGCTGGAGCTGGAGCTGGTGCTGGGGCTGGAGCTGGGGCTGGAGCTGGAGCTGGGGCTGGGGCCGGTGCTGCAGGGGCCGGGGCTGCAGGGGCTGGGACAAGACCAAGTCTTTGCAGAAGCAGAAGGTAGTTGTACTGCTGGAGAAAGTTTGGAAAGCCACGGCCAGGTCCACGGCCACGGCCACGCTAGAAGAAGGAGGGAAAAAGAAGGATAATCAAAACTAATGTAGTCACGGGAGTCTCAATTGTGTACACCGTACACAATAACTGTACATAGTTTATTTTAGCAGTAACTCATTTTTATTCAATAACTGTATAGAGCAAGGGCCATGTAGATGCTGATACTATATGTATATATGTACTATATTCGTGTTCTATTTTTCATATTTTCTTTACAAATGTTGATATTTTTCTTCCACTTTTCTACAGAGTATTTTCTGTAGATCGTTTTAATCCCACCTTGTAACTCAACAAAATGTAGAAAACGTCGAGGGGTTTGAATGTCTTTTGAAGGCATTGTATAATATGGTCAGCTTCAGTTTGAATGCGGCCCACACCCTTCTGGCACAAGCTTTGCCTTTCCTGTCTTTCTCTCAACGTCTCTGTCCCCAAATTAAGCAAAAATACTCCTTCAAAAAATATGTATAATTTCTACAACTCACCTCTTCACTTGACGAGCGCTTCTCAATGATATGCTGATGGCCATGCTCATCACGCTCAGCCTTCAAAAGCAAACAAAAAGACAATGAATTAATATACATATGGATGTAAAAATACTAAATTTAAGATTTTTCTAAGTCTAACATGACATTTGCACCAGCATTTCATGTACATAATATATGCATGGCTTACCAAAGCAACAGAGAGAAGCATCACAAATCCAAGTAGAACAACAATCTTCATGCTGAAAGTCTTCATCTAAATAGAGTACAGTATAAACATAAACGGCATCATTTTATTAATCCCTCTATTGCCAACAAGTTACATATTATATTGTATGTATAATCTACTACACAGTTAATGAGTGTCTAAGAATGATTTCACTCTGAACAAAGAATTTGAATTATTAGTATAACCATACCTTAACGTATCTCAGGGTTAAAAGCCTTCTCGGTGCCTCTGTAAGTACTAGCACACTCATCAATACACAGACAATATATGGTGTTTCTCAGCCTATCACAAAGCCCGAATGAAGCCTACATGTGTTGCAATGAAGGATGTTGTCTGGGTGTTCCATGTAACATTGGGCATTGCAAAACAGGCAAACAAATTAGCCTCTTGCCAATTCTATTAATCAAATGTGCTAACTGAAAATGTCAGTATAGGCCTACTGTATCATTGTTTCCCATCTGCTGTTAATTCCAGAACAATATTTATTCCACATCTACATTTATGGCAATAACATTCTCTGTGTGTAACCCTCCGTGAGTTTCCATTGGACCTCTGACTGGGTAGGGACAGTGGGTTACAGACCAGCAAATAAGTGTCTCCCTCACAAAGTGGTCCAAATGTTTAATGCAACTGACAGAAAGCATGCAAACAAGTTTGATAAATTGTTAGAACAATTAAGCAGGATAATTGTATACTATTAAGTATTGATACTGACTCAGAGCTATGGAAATATATATCGAGTGCCTGACTGTAAAGGGGTGCGTAACTGGTGGAAGGGAAGTCAGACACAGGAGAGCAGAACTAGGTAGTAGCCGGAGCAGTTTAATCCAAAACCCAACGGCATAAAAATACAACAGAATATGGGTACAAAAACCCAACGCGCACCAGTAAACATGTGCACAAGCACTTACAACAAACAATTCCACACAAAGGCATGGAGGGAACAGAGGTTTAAATACACAACAATTAATGAAGGAAATGGAAACCAGGTGTGTAGGAAATCAAGACAAAACAAATGGAAAATGAAAATTGGATCGACAATGGCTAGAAGACCGGTGACGCCGACCGCCGAACACCGCCCGAACAAGGAGAGGAAACGACTTCGGTGGATGTCGTGACACTGACTTCATACTGAAGTTAAAGAGTTGAGGTTCACAAACGTTTAATGTTGCAACACATTTTCAAAGTGTCTTTCAAAATGGTCAAGTTTTTAGCCACCAATAAAAAACATGCACTATGTGGACACCCATTCAAATAAGTGAATTTGGCTATTTAAGCCACACAAGTTGCAGACAGGTGTATACAATTGAGCACACAGCCATGCAATCTACAAAGACAAACATTGGCAGTAGATTGGCCCGTACTGAAGTGACTTTCAACGAGTCAGTTAGTCAAATGTATTCCCTGCTAGAGCTGCCACGGTCAACTGTAAGTGCTGTTTTTGTGAAGTGGAAACATCTAGGAGCAACACTGGCTCAGCCCCGAAGTGGTAGGCCAGGGAAGCTCACAGAATGGGATGGCCGAGCGCTGAAGCGTAGCATGTAAAAAATCATCTCTCCTCGGTTGCAACACTCACAAACTAATTCCAAACTGCCTCTGGGAGCAATGTCAGCAAAATAACTGTTAGTCAGGAGCTAAATTAAATGGGTTTCCGTGGCCAAACAGCCGCACACAAGCCTGAGATCACCTTGCGCAATGCCAAGCATCGGCTTGAGTGGTGTAAAGCTCATGTCTATTGGACTCTGGAGAAGAGGAAACGCTTTCTCCACAGTGATGAATCACGCTTCATCATCTGGCAGTCTGACGGATTAATATGGATTTGGCAGATGCCACAAGAACGCTACCTGCCCCAATGCAAAGTGTCAACTTTAAAGTTTGGTGGTTGAGGAATAATGGTCTTTGCTGTTTTTCACGCCAACTGCGAGCCAGGCCTAATCGCCCAAAGTCAGTGCCCAACCTCAATAAGGATCTTGTGACTGAATGGAAGCCAGTCCCCGCAGCAATGCTCCAACATCTAGAAGAAAGCTGGAGGCTATTATAGCGGCAAAGGGGGGACCAATCCATATTTATGCCCATGATATTGGAATGAGATGTTCGATGAGCAGGTGTCCTTTTGGCCATGGAGAGTATTTGGTTATCTGCAACCCAAGAAGAACTGCTAGTGGGTCTTGACCCCTTTTTGGAAACAACAAATTCTCTGGAACTGATTATGAATTCAGAAGTTTTGTTGATTTCATACTTCCTTTTTACAATTGTTTTAGGACTTGTAGAGCCTTCCACCTTATGTCAGAGAGGTTTCACACTTGTTTTGAAAGGATCTCAAAAAGTTTGTCAAACAAACAGAACACAACAGACAAAGACATACACAATGACGGATCTTAACTTATTTCATTTATTAATGTAATTAAGTAATTAATTCATTAATGATGGAATAATCAGCTCTGAACAGCAGCTAATGTCAACATATTTGATGTAAACAAGTTTTTTCTCCTTCTTCTATCGACACCCGTCTCATTTTCCACCCGCTGCTGGGGCTGGGGCTGGGGCTGGGGCTGGGGCTGGGGCTGGAGCTGGGGCTGGAGCTGCAGCAGGAGTTGCGGCAGGAGCAGAGGCTTGCTGGCCAATAGAAAGGGCAAGAGGGCAGGAGGGCCATCAAGGCAGAGTTACCTTGAGAAGGCTGCGCACAAGGGAAGTAGGACAGGTACTGAGGCTGCTGATAGGGGTAAAACCCCCTCCCAAACCACGCCCATAACCCCTGAACATCTCTGGAGAGAGAGAGAGAAAGAGAGATGGATAAATTGTGCTGAACTCAAACAAACTAGTAATCATATTCATATAGTACTCTAATAAACAGAATACCTAATAGATACCAATAGATGGTACTAAATATTACTGCACCTCATCGCTAGCTGAGCACTCCTCTCGATCATGTTTCTCAGACACCTGCACACACAAAATCCCTACACACAAACAAAATCCCAGGATGATTGATGTTTCGGTATAAAGTAATCAACACTCAAAGTGTGAACTTTAGTCCATCATATTGTAATAATTCAGATATTGTCAATGCAATGCAATCTGTGGAAACGGCAATCTCTTCGTGTATTGATGTGTAAATTGAAGGCTTAATGTTGTATTTCAAGAATTCTTACAGGAATGGAGGAACAAAGTCCAATCAGGCACATCACTAGGAACAGTAGTTTCATGGTCGCCATGGAATTCTTGAAATGAAAAAGACGTACAATGAATTCAATGCTTGACACTCATGCCTAAATTCCTCTACAGTATTCTTTGAAACTCTTACCTGTTCAAGTGAAGATGTAAAATGCTTGAAATGTTGGTACTAAACTGTTAACACTATTGCCGTATTGTAACTTAACTGCAAAAATATGCTTTTCATAGACCATTTAATTCCACAGTTAACCAATGAGCTTTCAGTCCCATGATCAAAGGTTTGTCCTGGAGATGTAAAATGTGATGAAATTAGGCATTTGGTGGGTAATCCTACAAATCTGTATATATCCACAGGGCCCACAAAGAACAATGTCTCATCAGTATTAGGAAACTTTAGCTAAATTGAAAGGTTTTGAAACTGTCGATGATTCATCTACCTGTTTTGGGGGATTGCGGAGGCTAAATGAAAACATTTAATTGTAATGTTTAACTTTAATTTCTCAACTTATACAATTTAGCTCAAGTACCCAGACTTTATTTTGATTTCTCCTATCATGCAATATAATGTGCAACATTTATTTTTTTAAATTAAATAACGCAAGTAATGTACCACACTTTGTATAGATTTCTCACAATTTTAATAATCTTAATGAGCATTCATCAGAGGACTGGAGAGACATACAATTGAGCTTAAAATATAAATGTGTTTATTAAACAGAAATGCATAAAGGAATCACACTTCATAGTCAATGTCTGGGAGTTCCATGAAATACCTGATAGACAGAAAAGTGAATTAATGCATTTAAAGGATATTCATTGCACTTATGATGTTTGGGGAATCCAGTGTTGGGAAAAGTACCCAATTGTCATACTTGAGTAAAAGTAAAGATACTTTAATAGAAATGAAAGTTACCCATTTAAATACAACTTGATTTAAAGTCTAAAAGTATTTGGTTTTAAATATACTTAAGTTTCAAAAGTATATGTAATTGCTAAAATATACTTAAGTATCAAGTGTAAAAGTAAAAGTATAAATGATTACAAAAACCTTATATTAAACAAACCAGACGCCACCATTTTCTTGTTTACTTTATTTACGGGTAGCCAGGGGGACACACCAACACTCAGACATCTTAATAAACTAAGCATTTGTGTTTTGTGAGTCCGCCAGATCAGAGGCAATCGGGATGACCAGGGATGTTCTCTTGATAAGCGTATGAATTTGTCCATTTTCCTGTCCTGCTAACCATTCAAAAAGTTATTTTTGGAGGTCAAGGAAAATATATGGGGTAAAAAGTACATTATTTTCTTCAGGAATTTTGTGAAGTAAAAGTAAAAGTTGTTAGAAATATATATAGTAAAGTAACGTACAGATACCCCCAAAAACTATTTAAGTAGTACTTTAAAATATTTTTACTTAAGTATTTTGCGCCACTGGGGGAATCTAATATTTAGATATTAAATGAATGATGGCTGGGTTACTGTAACATCACTTCACCTGTTTAACGTCCAGCTGGGGCAGGAGCAGGGGCTGGGGCTGGTGCAGGAGCAGGAGCAGGGGGTGGTGCTGGAGCAGGGGCTGGTGCAGGCGCTGGTGCAGGGGCTGGTGCAAGAGCAGGGGGTGGTGCTGGAGCAGGGGCTGGGGCTGGTGCAGGGGCTGGGGCTGGGGCAGGAGCAGGGGCAGGGGCTGGGGAAGGTGCAGGAGCTGGGGCAGGGACTGATGCTGGGGCAGAGGCCGCTAACAGTTTAAATATAAGTTGAAGCAGCTGATTTGAATTCAACTGTGGCAGGGAGGGCAGAAAGGAACCACCAGTCTAAATAGGAAAGAAAACATCAGCTGTTTTTTTGATTTACAGACCACACATGGAATCATATCTCAGAATATTCACATATGTTTCATACACATTGATCTTCACTACAATTTGTTAAATAATTTCTGCTCATAATCTGTGGAGCTATGGAACGTACCTCCTTGGAGTTTGAGTTAGAGTTGGAATCAGAGCTGGAACGTGCAACTCTCAAGTGATCCACATCATCCTGAAAAATTATAATTTTTTAATATTTAAATATGCATTTATATTTATATATATATATATATTAAAATAAATATAAATCAAATGTGATGTAAAGAAGACTATAATATTTGGGGCATATATATTGTATGTTAATTTTTGTTAAACTCACAGGAAGAGCCAATGACAGGCCCAGGAGGCAGCCCAGAAAGATTACAGTCTTCATCATCATCTTGGTGGTCAGTTCTAAAAACATAAAAAGAAACAAAAGCAGCTTAGATTAACCTTTTTTGTTCTGAATGTTGAAGTAGAATGTGAACACTACAGCGTAAGTACATTTATCACTATTCAAAAGCCAATTTCCTTACCTTTGAGTCAGTCAATTTCAGCAGTTGATCAGGTGTGACGATGCAAAGACAATGAACTATATCCAGTCGATGGGTTCTTTTAAATAGAGTTAAGAACATTGATGTCACAACCCTTAATATTATGTGGTATTATTGTGAAAATAATCGTGATGTTTAATATTCTGAAATCTTTAATCTCTCTGTTGAAGGATAGGTGTGGGTAATACTAAGGGATTAACATTATAACTGTACAGATGAGTCACACATTAAATGTATGATATACAGTACCAGTCAAAGGTTTGGACACACCTACTCATTCGAGGGTTGTTATTTATTTTTTATATTTTTTACACTGTAGAAAGTAGTGAAGACATCAAAACTATGAAATAACACATGTAGAATCATATAGTAACCAAAATAGTGTTTAACAAATCAAAATGTATTTTTTCATTTGAGATTCTTCAAAGAGAATGCCAAGTGTGTGCAAAGCTGTCATCAAGGCAAAATGTGGTTACATTGAAGAATCTCACATATGAAATATATTTTGATTTGTTGAACACTTTTTTAATTACTACATGATTCCATACGTGTTATTTCATAGTTTTGATGTCTTCACTATTGTTCTACAATGTAGAAAATAGTAAAAAAATAAATAAAATAAAAAACCTTGAATGAGTAGGTGTGTCCCAACTTTTGACTGGTACTGTATGCATAAAAAAACTCTTCACAATAATTTGTATTAATTAACATTTTATAAATAGTGTTTATTATTAGTTATTTACAACATATATCAGTATTATAAGCATACAATGTATGATCCTTTAAAATCTTTATTATAATATATAAAAGATTTTTAAGCATCTCTGAACATTTATTAGAATTTGAAACAGCTTCATCATAAATGTTACTATAAAGACAAAATATCAACTACATCCAGCTAATAGCTGAATTTTCAGGGGATTGTGTGATATAAATGGATATAAATCATTTTGTAAACATATGCAGTACCAGTGTTTTGCAAGCAAACACCCATTTCGCTCCCCACCTTTGAATGTTGCCAAATCATCATGGGAAGTACTTGATTGTAGAATTAAGTAGGCTTATGATTACAAGATAAACTGAGTCACCAGCTTAGAAAGTATAATATGCAACCTCAATCCCCACCTTGCCACGACAAATGTCCAGATTCACTACAGACAGTCCTCCCCCAAAAATCTAAAAGAAGTGTGTTCTAAAGTGTCTGTCCTAAAAGAACCCGCTTTTTAATTTTTTAATTTTACATGTATTTAAACCATTATTTTTTAGCCATAAACAGTACTTCCATAATTTGTTTAACTGGTATCGGGTGACATTCAAACAAGTCATGTGAGGCCTGTGGGCATCCTAGAGCAAATCAACCAACATGTCAAAAGTTTGGACAAACATACTCATTCAAGGGTTTTTCTTTATTTTTAGTATTTTCTACTTTGTAGAATAATAGGGAAGACATCAAAACTATGAAATAACACATATGGAATCATGTAGTAACCCAAAAAGTTTTAAACAAAACATGCTTCTTCAAAGTTTTGACAGGGAACGCATCCGAATGAGTGAAACAGCGCCGTTCTGTACTGTTCTACTGTTCTCTCTGTAGGCCATCTATCTGATGCTGTCTGGTCTTAGTGCCAGCATCAGTTTGTGGTAGTGCGCTACTCACCAGACAGCTTGCTTGTTTGTTTGATTCCTTTTTGGATTTATCGAGCGACGGCCTGTAAAGTCTGGAATGATATATAGATTTTTTTGTTTTGTTGTGTTTTGACATCTCATTTTGTTTGGGTATTCAGCCTGGCCGGGAAGCTTCGATTGCTGAAGGACACTGAGTCCAGCAAATACAGTGGCAAGAAAAGGTATGTGAACCCTTTAGAATTACCTGGATTTCTGCATAAAGTGGTCATAAAATCTTCTACGTCACAATAATAGACAAACACAGTCTGCTTAAACCAATAACACACAAATAATTATATACGTTTTTGTGTCTTTATTGAACACACTGTGTAAACATTCACAGTGCAGGGTGGGAAAAGTATGTGAACCCTTGGATTTAATAACTGGTTGGCCCTCATTTGGCAGCATTTCCCTCAACCAAACGTTTTCTGTAGTTGCGGATCAGACCTGCACAGCAGTCAGGAGGAATTTTGGACCATTCCTCTGTAAAAAAACTGTTTCAGTTCAGCAATATTCTTGGTATGTCTGGTGTGAACTGCTCTCTTGAGGTCATGCCACAGCATCTCAATCGGGTTGAGGTCAGGACTCTGATTGGGCCAGTCCAGAATGCGCATTTTCTTCTGTTGAAGTCATTCTGTTATCAATTTACTTCTGTGTTTTGAATTGAGGTAATTCCAAAGGGTTCACATACTTTTTCTTGCCACCGTATCTATTTGAGGATCAACCATCCATCAATTCTTAAGTAAGAAGTCCCCTCGCCCCTACCTGGGCTTGAACCATGGACCCTCTGCACACATAGACAACAGCCACCCTCAAAGCATCGTTTCCCATCGTGCCACAAAAGCCGTGGCCCTTGCAGAGCAAGGGGAACAACTACTTCAGGTCTCAGAGCGAGTGATGTCACCGACTGAAACGCTATTTGCGCGCACCACCGCTAACTAGCTAGCCATTTCACATCGGTTACATATAATGCTGAATAGTTTCGTTGGTATATTTCAATGTGAAACAAATTACTTTAATCATTAACACTACAAACACATAGAAATAGACAAACAGACATACAACATAGAATGCCCACTCAGATCACACCCTGACCAAACAAAACATAAAACATACAAAGCAAACTATGGTCAGGGCGTGACAACGTGTCCCAAACAAAACCTGTCTTTGAAACAGAAACTCAGCTTCCTTAAAGCGGTTTTTCCCTTGAAACTTCTGCTCTCTGCGCCTGTCTCTACACCCATCATTCTCCTGACGTTACAGGGACTTGTCTTGAAGGCAATCGTTACAGTTTTCAAAAAACGAATGGAAGCATGAAGGTAGTTATATGCCTACCCCAAAAAAAGGGGTTAAAAATATATATGTTTATAAACGGTATATTTCCTGAGTATATTTCCTCCTAGATTTAGGACAGACATTTCAGTACTATTATATACTATTTCAATTTTCAATATTATTATAGATTTTTGAAAGTCCTTTTTGCATTTATGAATGGGGCGGCAGCGTAGCCTAGTGGTTAGAGCGTTGGACTAGTAACCGGAAGGTTGCAAGTTCAATTCCCCGAGCTGACAAGGTACAAATCTGTCGTTCTGCCCCTGAACAGGCAGTTAACCCACTGTTCCTAGGCCGTCATTGAAAATAAGAATTTGTTCTTAACTGACTTGCCTAGTAAAATAAAGGTAAAAAAAAAATAAAAAATGTGTTATTCAATGCATTTCTATGGGCTTTAGTAGTAAAGGCTAAAATCAGTCATTTACATATTTTTTTAGATACCTAAAGTGGAACTCTAATTCAAAATCAAATAGCTAAATTATCAATAGTATGACCATCTTAAACAGTTCCATATCTCAGCTTAGCACTACATTATTTTACATTGTTATTAGGATCCCCATTAGCCACTGGCGACAGCTCGTCTTACTGGGGTCCGACACATAACGAAAAAAGACATTACAAAGATAGAAGTAAAGAAAGATCTAAAGAAATACTATGCTTAATCTATTATAATGGACTCTTATAATTGAATGAATAAATAATCAATAGATGAGACATGGTCATTCTCTGTCAAAATGTCTTCACACTCACACACGCACCTATGCACACACACACACACACACACACACACACACACACACACACACACACACACACACACACACACACACACACACACACTCCAGGAGAGGAATTACCTTCAACCACATGGTGTCACTAAAGGCTTGAATTTGAAGTAGCTTCCAAAACTATTCATTACTACAGTAGTGTCTTGATTAATTTAGTTTTCATTAAATCTGTCTTTATGTTTCTCTGTGTTTTCTTTGTCGATATGATGGTAACTTTCAGAGTAAATCTCCCGAAAGTAGAACAATCTTACCCTCAGTATAGCCAAACACCTTTCCTTGTCCTTTTATGATAAAAAAAATTTCACCTTTATTTATCCAAGTAGGCCAGTTGAGAATAAGTTCTCATTTACAACTGCGACGTGGCCAAGATAAAGCAAAGCAGTGCAACACAAACAACAACACAGAGTTACACATGGAATAAACAAACATACAGTCAATAACACAGTAGAAAAGTCTATATACAGTGTGTGCAAATGAGGTAAGATGAGGGAGGTAAGGCAATAAATAGGCCACAGTGGCAAAATAATTACAATTTAGCAATAAACACTGGAGTGATAGCTGTGCAGAAGATGAATGTGCAAGTTGAGATACGGTGGTGCAAAGGAGCAAAAAATATATATTACAGTATGGGGGTGAGGTAGTTGGATGGGCTATTTACAGATGCACTATGTACAGGAGCAGTGATCTGTGAGCTACTCTGACAGCTGGTGCTTAAAGTTAGAGAGGGAGATATGAGTCTCCAGCTTCAGTGATTTTTGCAATTTGTTCCAGTCATTGGCAGCAGAGAACTGGAAGGAAAGGCCAAAGGAGGAATTGGCTTTGGGGGTGACAAGTGAAATATAGCTGCTGGAGCGCGTGCTACGGGTGCTACGGGTGGGTGCTGCTATTGTGACCAATGAGCTGAGATAAGGCGGGGCTTTACCTAGCAGAGACTTATAGATTACTTTTTTTATTCCCAAGATGGCGTAGCAGTGAAGACGTGTTTTTGTTTGTCCTCTCGTGTACTTTTGTATTTTTTCTTCTTTTTTGTATATATTTCCATTTTATTTTCACTCTTTTCCATTTTAATTCGATTATACCTCCCGGTACCCTGCCTCACCCAATGTGATACGGAAACGCTATTATTTTTAATTTTAGAACACATTCAAGAACCACCAGAAGCTAAAAATCTAATTAGCTACAAGCTATTTAGTCATTGTTAGCCACTGCTAGCGGCTTTTACCTTCCTCACAGATACCAGCCCTGTTTTTAGCCTGGATAATACTTGCCAATCTACCAGTATTGGACTGTCTCTCCACTACAACACTGGATTCCTGCCGTAATCCCTGGACCACTACCTCTGATCTTCACAGCTAGCTAGTGGCTAACGCCCCTGCCACGAAGCTAGCACCAGTTAGCAGTGAGCCAGGCACATCTCCTGGCTAGCAAACTAAATTCTACAATTCCTCTTTCGCCATCTGGCTTGGATCCTCTGTCGACACGGCGCCCCGCCACACCACCACGACTGGTCTGCCGACGAATACTCCATTCGCTGTGCGCCTTCAAACGGCCTCGGTCGGAGCAAACACTCCTACTAGCCCTGGGCTACTAACTTAATACGCCGTGTCGCCCGCGTGCTAGCGTAGTGGCGACTACTCAGCGGCTTCCCTGTTCCATCTACTGCTGCCCCCTGGACACTATAATCACTTGGCTACATAGCTGATGCCTTCTGGACTGTCCATTAATCACGGTACTCCATTCTGTTTATTTTTAATTTTATTTTTCGGCCCCGGCCGCGAACTCAGGCTCTGGGTGTAGTTAATCCAACCCTCTTTGCCTAGTCATCGCCATTTTACCTGTGGTTGTTGTTAACTGATTACCTGTTGTCTTTGCTAGCTCTCCCAATCAATACCTGCGATTACTTTATGCCTCGCTGTATGTCTCTCTCAAATGTCAATATGCCTTGTACACTGTTGTTCAGGTTAATTATCATTGTTTTAGTTTACAATGGAGCCCCTAGTTCCACTCTTCATACCTCTGACACCTCCTTTTTTCATACCTCTGACACCTCAGCCATTATAACCAGCATGTCCAGAGATACAATCTCTCTTATCATCACTCGGTGCCTGGGCTTACCTCCGCTGTACCCGCACCCCACCATACCCCTGTCTGCACATTATGCCCTGAATCTATTCTACCACGCCCAGAAATCTGCTCCTCTTATTCTTTGTCCCCAACGCTCTAGGCGACCAGTTTTGATAGCCTTTAGCCGCACCCTCATCCTACTCCTCCTCTGTTCCTCGGGTGATGTGGAGGTAAACCCAGGCCCTGCATGTCCCCAGGCACCTTCATTTGTTGACTTCTGTGATCGAAAAAGCCTTAGTTTCATGCAGGTCAATATCAGAAGCCTCCTCCCCAAGTTTGTTTTACTCAATGCTTTAGCACACTCTGCCAACCCTGATGTCCTTGCCGTGTCTGAATCCTGGCTTAGGAAGGCCACCAAAAAGATTTCTGAGATTTCCATACCCAACTATAACATTTTCCGTCAAGATATAACTGCCAAAGGGGGAGGAGTTGCAATCTACTGCAGAGATTGCCTGCCAAGTGATGTCGTACTTTCCAGGTCCATACCCAAACAGTTCGAACTTCTAATTTTAAAAATTAATCTCTCCAGAAATAAGTCTCTCACTGTTGCCGCCTGCTACCGACCCCCCTCAGCTCCCAGCTGTGCCCTGGACACCATTTGTGAATTGATCGCCCCCCATCTAGCTTCAGAGTTTGTTCTGTTAGGTGACCTAAACTGGGATATGCTCAACACCCCGGCAGTCCTACAATCTAAGCTAGATGCCCTCAATCTCACACAAATCATCAAGGAACCCACCAGGTACAACCCTAAATCCGTAAACATGGGCACCCTCATAGACATTATCCTGACCAACTTACCCTCCTAATACACCTCTGCTGTCTTCAATCAGGATCTCAGCGATCACTGCCTCATTGCCTGTATCCGCGGTCAAACGACCACCCCTCATCACTGTCAAACATTGACATCATCCCGTCAGTTGAGGATGCCTGGTCATTCTTTAAAAGTAACTTTCTCACCATCTTAGATAAGCATGCCCCGTTCAAAAAATGCAGAACTAAGAACAGATATAGCCCTTGGTTCACTCCAGACCTGACTGCCCTCGACCAGCACAAAAACATCCTGTGGCGGACTGCAACAGCATCGAATAGTCCGTGCGATATGCAACTGTTCAGGGAAGTCAGGAACCAATACACGCAGTCAGTCAGGAAAGCAAAGGCTAGCTTTTTCAAGCAGAAATTTGCATCCTGTAGCTCTAACTCCAAAAAGTTCTGGGACACTGTAAAGTCCATGGAGAACAAGAGCACTTCCTCCCAGCTGCCCACTGCACTGAGGATAGGTAACATGGTCACCACCGATAAATCCATGATAATCGAAAACTTAAACAAGCATTTCTCAACGGCTAGCCATGCCTTCAACCTGGCTACTCCAACCTCGGCCAACAGCTCTGCCCCCCCCCCCCCCCCCCCCCCCCCCCCCCCAGTGACTTATTTACTTGCTCATCGTAAGCAGCCTGGTAAAATAAGCAGTGGAGTGGGAATAGGTTGAATGATTAAATGTATGTAAAAAATTATACTGTATTATGTCAAGGCTTTCAATGATTTCAACCATCGAAAGATTTAAATGTTTGACCATTGAATTTGGCTACTTGACTTCCTTTAACCTACTTTACTCATAATGTGAATACAATTTAAAACATGTTTAATTGTTTAAAACATAACTCAAATATTGTTCACAACCAATATAGCCTTACTAAATATATCAAGAAATGTCAACCGACAAAACAAGATGCTAATCCTCAGATTTGACTAACGAATGCACAAACTGTGAACATATTTTATTTTTATTTTACCTTTATTTAACTAGGCAAGTCAGTTAAGAACAAATTCTTATTTTCAATGACGGCCTAGGAACAGTGGGTTAACTGCCTGTTCAGGAGCAGAACGACAGATTTGTACCTTGTCAGCTCGGGGATTTGAACTTGCAACCTTTCGGTTACTAGTCCAACGCTCTAACCACTAGGCTACCCTGCCGCCCCATATGTTTGAATTCAAAATCAAATTTCTCAGGCAAAAGAAAGTGTGCAGGTGGGGACATATGCCATTTCAAATCCTCTTTATTGCATTGCAGATAGACACACAGCAAGTACATTAAAGGGAAACTCAAGCAAAATATGGAGAACAGCTATTACAGTACTTTGTGTCAGTTAATGTTCTGGTCATTTCATCAACCATAGCTTGCTCTTGTTGAGTTGATTCATGTCCTTTCTCAGCGACCAGCTGGAGCTGGAGCTGGGGCTGGAGCTGGAGCTGGGGCTGGAGCTGGGGCTGGGGCTGGAGCTGGGGCTGGAGCTGGGGCTGGGGCTGGAGCTGGAGCTGGAGCTGGAGCTGGGGCTGGAGCTGGGACTGGAGCCGGTGCTGCAGGGGCCGGGGCTGCAGGGGCCGGGGCTGCAGGGGCTGGGACAAGACCAAGTCTTTGCAGAAGCAGAAGGTAGTTGTACTGCTGGAGAAAGTTTGGAAAGCCACGGCCAGGGCCACGGCCACGCCCACGCTAGAAGGAGGGAAAAAGAAGGATAATCAAAACGAATATAGTCACGGGAGTCTCAATTGTGTATACCGTACACAATAACTGTACATGTTTTATTTTAGCAGTTAATCATTTTTATTGAATAACTGTATAGAGCCAAGGCCAAATAGATGCTGATACTATATGTATATATGTAATATATTCGTGTTCATATTTTCTTTACAAATGTTGACATTTTTCTTCCACTTTGACAATACAGAGTATTTTTTGTAGATCGTTATAATCCCATCTTGTAAATCAACAAAATGTAGAAAAAGTTGAGGTGTTTGAATGTCTTTTGAAGGCATTGTATAATATGGTCAGCTTCAGGTTGAATGCGGCCCACACCCTTCTGGCACAAGCTTGGCCTTTCCTGTCTTTCTCTCAACGTCTCTGTCCCCAAAAAAAGCAAAAATATTCCTTCAAAAAAGATGTATCATTTCTACTACTCACCTCTTCACTTGAAGAGCGCTTCTCAATGATATGCTGATGTCCATGCTCATCACGTTCAGCCTTCAAAGCAAACAAAAAGACAATGAATTAATATACATATGGATGTAATATACTAACTTTAAGATTTCTTTAAGTCTAACATGACATTTGCACCAGCATTTCATGTACATACTATATGCATGACTTACCAAAGCAACAGAGAGAAGCATCACAAATCCAAGTAGAACAACAATCTTCATGCTGAAAGTCTTCATCTAGAGTACAGTATAAACATAAATGGCATCACTTTATTAATCCATCTATTCCAAAAAGTGACATATTATATTGTATGTATAATCTACTACACAGTTAAAGAGTGTCTAAGAATGACTTCACTCTGAACAAAGTGTTAGAATTATTAGTATAACCATACCTTAACGTATCTCAGGGTTAAAAGCCTTCTCAGTGCCTTTGTAAGCGCTAGTTCACTCATCAATACACAGACAATATATAGTGTTTCTCAGCCAATCACAAAGCCCTAATGAAGCCTACATGTGTTGCAATGAAGGATGTTATATGATGTCTGGGTGTTCCATGTAACGTTGGGCATTGCAAAACAGGCATACAAATTAGCCTCTTGCCACTGATATTAATCAAATGTGCTAACCGAAAATGTCAGTATAGGCCTACTGTATCATTGTTTCCCGTCTGATGTTAATTCCAGAACAATATTTATTCCACATCTACATTTATGGCAATAACATTCTCTGTGTGTAACCCTCCGTGAGTTTCCATTTGACCTCTGACTGGGTAGGGACAGTGGGTCACTGACCAGTAAATAAGTGTCTCCCTCACAAAGTGGTCCAAATGTTTAATGCAACTGTCAGAAAGTATGCAAACAAGTTTGATAAATTGTGAGAACAATTAAGCAGGAGAATAATTGTATACTATTAAGTATTGATACTGACTCAGAGCTATGGAAATATATATAGAGTGCCTGACTTCATACTGAAGTTAAAGAGTTGAGGTTCACAAACGTTTAATGTTGCAACCCATTTTCAGTGTCTTTCAAAATGGTCAAGTTTTTAGCCACCAATAAAAAAACATGCACTATGTGGACATGCTATTTATGCCACACAAGTTGCAGACAGGTGTATACAATTGAGCACACAGCCATGCAATCTACAAAGACAAACATTGGCAGTAGATTGGCCCGTACTGAAGAGCTCAGTGACTTTCAACGTGGCACCAACGTAAGGTGCTACCTTTTCAACGAGTCAGTTAGTCAAATGTATGCCCTGTTAGAGCTGCTACGGTCAACTGTAAGTGCTGTTTTTGTGAAGTGGAAACATCTAGGAGCAACACCGGATCAGCCCCGAAGTGGTAGGCCAGGGAAGCTCACAGAATGGGACGGCCGAATGCTGAAGCGCGTAGCGTGTAAAAATCGTCTCTCCTCGGGTGCAACACCCACAAACTCATTCCAAACTGCCTCTGGGAGCAATGTCAGCACGATAACTGTTAGTCAGGAGCTAAATTAAATGGGTTTCCATGGCCAAACAGCCGCACACAAGCCTAAGATCACCTTGCGCAATGCCAAGCGTCGGCTTGAGTGGTGTAAAGCTCACAGCTATTGGACTCTGGAGAAGAGGAAACACATTCTCTACAGTGATGAATCACGCTTCATCATCTGGCAGTCCGACGGATTAATATGGATTTGGCAGATGCCACAAGAACGCTACCTGCCCCAATGCATAGTGCCAACTTTAAAGTTTGGTGGTTGAGGAATAATGGTCTTTGCTGTTTTTCACGCCAACTGAGAGCCAGAACTAATCGCCCAAAGTCAGTGTCCAACCTCAATAATGATCTTGTGACTGAATGGAAGCCAGTCCCCGCAGCAATGTTCCAACATCTAGAGGAAAGCTGGAGGCCATTATAGCGGAAAAAGGGGGACCATTCCATGTTAATGCCCATGATATTGGAATGAGATGTTCGATGAGCAGGTGTTCTTTGGGCCATGGAGTGTATTTGGTTATCTGCAACCCATGAAGAACTGCTAGTGGGTCTTGGTCCCTTTTTGGAAACAACAAATTCTCTGGAAGTGATTATGAATTCAGAAGTTTTGTTGATTTCATACTCCCTTTTAACAATTATTTTAGGACTTGTAGAGCCTTCAACCTTATGTCAGAGAGGTTTCACAAATGTTTTGAAAGGATCTCAAATAGTTTGTCAAACAAACAGAACACAACAGACAAAGACATACACAATGACACATCTTAACTTATTTAATTTATTAATGATGGAATAATCAGCTCTGAACAGCAGCTAATGTCAACATATTTGATGTAAACAAGTTTTTTCTCCTTCCTCTATCGTCGCCCGTCTTATTTTCCACCCGCTGCTGGGGCTGGGGCTGGGGCTGGGGCTGGAGCTGCAGCAGGAGTTGCGACAGGAGCAGAGGCGAGGCTGGCCAATAGGAATGGCAGGAGGGCCATCAAGCCAGAGTTACCTTGAGAAGGCTGCGCATAAGGGAGGTAGGATGGGTACCGAGGCTGCTGATAGGGGTAAAACCCTCCCAAACCACGCCCATAACCCCTGAACTTCTGTGGAGAGAGAGAGAGAGAGAGAGAGAGAGAGAGAGAGAGAGAGAGAGAGAGAGAGAGAGAGAGAGAGATTGTTCTAAACTCAAACAAACTAGTAATCATATTCAAATAGTAGACCATACTATAGTACTCTAATAGACAGTATACCTAATAGATACCAATAGATGGTACTAAATATTAGTGCACCTCATCGCTAGCTGATCGCTCCTCTCGATCATGTTTCTCAGACACCTGCACACACAAACAAAATCCCAGGATGAATGATATTATGGTATAAAGTAATCAACACTCAAAGTGTGAACTTAAGTCCATCATATTGTAATAATTCAGATATTGTCATAATCCAATGCAATGCAATCTATGGAAACGGCAATCTCTTGGTGTATTGATGTGTAAATTGAAGGCTTAATGTTGTATTTCAAGAATTCTTACAGGAATGGAGGAACAAAGTCCAATCAGGCACATCACTAGGAATAGTAGTTTCATGGTCGCCATGGAATTCTTGAAATGAAAAAGACGTACAGTGAATTCAAAGCTAGACACGCATGCCTCAATTCCACTACAGTATTCTTTGAAACTCTTACCTGTTCAAGTGAAGATGTAAAATGCTTAAAAAGTATTAAACTTGAGACTAATGCTGTATTGTAACTTAACAGCAAGAATATGCTTTTTATAGACCATTTCATTCCACTGTCAACCAATGAGCTTTCAGTCCCATGATCAACGTTGTGTCCTGGAGATGTAAAATGTGATGAAATTAGGCATTTGGTGGGTAATTCTACAAATCTGTATATATCCACAGTGCCCACAAAGATCAATGTCTCATCAGTATTAGGAAACTTTTGCTAAGTTGAGAGGTTTTGAAACTGTTGATGATTCATACCCTTGTTTTTTGGGCATTGCGGAGGCTAAATGAACACATTTAATTGTAATGTACAATTTTAATTTCTCAATTTATACAGCATAGCTCAAGTACCAGACTTTATTTTGATTTCTCCTATCATGCAATATAATGTACAACACTTTTTTTCACTTCTCAAATCACACAATGTAATGTACCACACTTTGTATAGATTTCTCACAATTTACATAAACTTAATGAGCATTCATCAGAGGACTGGAGAGACATACAATTGAGCTTGAAATATAAATGTGTTTATTAAACAGAAATGCATAAAGGAATCACACTTCATAGTCAATGTCTGTGAGTTCCATGAAATACCTGATAGACAGAAAAGTGAATTAATGAATTTATAGGATATACATTGTACTTATGATGTTTGGGGAATCCAGTGTTGGGAAAAGTGCCACATTGTCATACTTGAGTAAAAGTAAAGATACTTTAATAGAAAATGGCTCAAGTGAAAGTCACTCAGTACAAACTGCTTGAGTAAAAGTCTAAAAGTATTTGGTTTTAAATATACTTAAGTATTAAAATAATTGTAATTGCTAAAGTATACTTAAGTTTCAAAATTCCTTATATTAAGCAAACCAAACGGCACCATTTTCTTGTTAATTTTGTTTACGGATAGCCTTGGGCACACTCCAACACTCAGACATCTTTATAAACTAAGCATTTGTGTTTTGTGAGTCCACCTTATTCTGAAAACACATGCAGTACCAATGTTTTATAATAAAGACAAAATATCAACTGCATCCAGCTAATCGCTGAAATAATGTTTGAATGTGTGATAGAAAGGGATTTTCCTTGTTCTGAAAACACATGCAGTACCAATGTTTTGCAAACAAACACCCACTTCACTCCCCCCCTTTGAACGTTGCCAAATCGTCAAGGGAAGTACTTGATTATAGAATTAGGTAGGCTTATGATTACAAGTTAAACTGAGTCACCAGCTTAAAAGGTATAATATGCAACACAATCCCCACCCTTGCCACGACAAATGTCCAACTTTTTTAACTTATTGAATGTATATGTTGCCCCAAGCAAACTTTTATAAGTTCAGACATTTTTAAAGACATCAGTTATTTTAGAGAAGAAACTAATATTCATTATAAAATTAATATTTCCCATCTTTAGTACACTCATCCGAGCTACTGTCAAACTGTCATTGCAGGGCTCTTTCTGTTGACAAACTGGCATTGCGGAACTCAAGGTCAATTAACCCATTACAGTCTAAGCCCTGTCTAAGCTGGGAGATGGGTGTGGGACGGGAGGGCTCTTCTAAGCTATTCATGGGTGGCATGTTTCGTCACAATATTGCTTTTTGAACATTTATTTTGGACTGATGCCCGACTGAGCATTCTACTAAATGTATCGACAATGAGCGCTGATGAAGATTTCATCAAAAGTGCATTACAGTGGTATGGAAATTACAATGACATTCAAAAGAAGGCAAATATTCAGGAGGACATTTTTTCCCCCATAATTTTAATGTCACCAGTTTGACTTTCAATGCGGTATAATGTAAGCTAGCTAGCTAAGATTGAAGGTAGGCCACCGTATTTTAGCTAGCTAATGTTAGCATTACTAGCTACTTTTGTTGAACTTTACTAGCTAATAACAACTTTGCCATCTGTCTAAAGTAAATTTGACTACATGATAATGCTGGCAAAGTTGTTTCCTAAGAAATATTCGACTACTTTAGCAATGTCATCACATTTCCAGGCACCTAATTGAAATGTTGACTTAACATTAGTAAGCCTCTGTCCAGAATGACTGGGTTTATCAGCACTTTAGGGCACCACTATGGCGCTTCCGATAGAAGGCGGCTTGAGATTGTTCCTAACAGCGGCATGACGTGACTGAGTGACGGAGGTGCTACCTAGGATTTTGGGAATGTTTAAAGAAGGATCATTTTGCTATTTGATATTGAATATTAAGGCCCCTTGAGGTATCAAAAAACCTTTTTTTTTATTATTTTATGAAAAAATGTATGTGGTCTTGCTGCTATTAGCCCATAAAAACGAAATGAACACTGAACAAAACGATTCGTGACGCTATACAAATGAGTGCTGACAGGCACAGACAAAAACCCACAAATACCCAAGAGAAAATGGCTCCCTAAATATGGTCCCCAATCAGAGACATCGATAAACTGGCATCTGATTGGGAACCATATCAGGCCACAATAGACATATATATACCTAGACCTACAAAAACCCCTAGAATTACAACAACCCTAGACAGGACAAAACTAGCATACCCCACCTCGTCACACCCTGACCTAAATAAAATAATAAAGAAAACATAGATAACTAAGGTCAGGGCATGACAGAAAGTTTGTTCTGAAGAGTCTATCCTATAACTGAGAGATATAAGAAGGATGAGATTTCTTTTTTTTTCTTCTTTTTTTTACATGTATTTAAACTCTTATTTTTGGCACTAAACAGTCTCCATTTACAGTGGCAAGAAAAATTATGTGAACCCTTTGGAAATACCTGGACATCTGCATAAATTGGTCATAAAATGTAATCGAGTCATCATCTAGGTCACAACAATAGACAAACACAGTCTGGTAAACTAATAACACACAAACAATGATATGTTTTCATGTCTTTATTGAACACATCGTGTAAACATTTACAGTGCAGGGTGGGAAAATTATGTAAACCCTTGGATTTAATAACTGGTTGGCCCTCATTTGGCAGCAATAACCTCAACCAAACGTTTTCTGTAGTTGCGGATCAGACCTGCACAACGGTCAGGAGGAATTTTGGACCATTCCTCTGTACAAAACTGTTTCAGTTCAGCAATAGTCTGGTGTGAACTGCTCTCTTGAGGTCATACCAGAGCATCTCAATCGGGTTGAGGTCAGGACTCTGACTGGGCCAGTCCAGAAAGCGTATTTTCTTCTGTTGAAGTCATTCTGTTGTCGATTTACTTCTGTGTTTTGGGTCGTTATCCTGTTGCATCACCCAACTTCTTTTGAGCTTCAATTGGCAGACAGATTGCCTGACATTCTTCTGGAAAATGTGTTGATAAAGTAGGGAAATAATTTTTCCGTCGGTAATAGCCAGCTGTCCATGCCCTGAGGCAGCAAAGCAGCCCCAAACCATGATGCTCCCTCCACCATACTTTACAGTTGAGATGAGGTTTTGATGTTAGTGTGCTGTGCCTTGTTTTCTCCACACAGTGTTGTGTGTTCCTTCCAAACAACTCAACTGTAGTTTCATCTGTCCACAGAATATTTTGCCAGTAGTGCTGTGGAACATCCAGGTGCATTTTTGGAAACTCCAGACTTGCAGCAATGTTGTTTTGGACAACAGTGGCTTCTTCCGTGGTGTCTTCTCATGAACACCAATCTTGTTAATTGTTTTACGTACCGTAGACTCGTCAACAGAGATGTTAGCATGTTCCAGAGATTTCTGTAAGTCTTTAGCTGACACACTAGGATTCATCTTAACCTCATTGAGCATTCTGCTCTGTGCTCTTGCAGTCATCTTTGCAGGACGGCCACTCCGAGGGAGAGTAGCAACAGTTCTGAACTTTCTCCATTTATAGACATTAGTCTTATCGTGGACTGATGAACATCAAGGCTTTTAGAGATACTTTTGTAACCCTTTCCAGCTTTTTGCAAGTCAACAATTCTTAATCTTAGGTCTTCTGAGATCTCTTTTGTTCGAGGCATGGTTAACATCAGGCAATGCTTCTTGTGAATAGCAAACTCAAATTTTGTGAGTATGTTTTATAGGGCAAGGCAGCTCTATCCAACATCTCCAATCTCGTCTCATTGATTGGACTCCAGGTTAGCTGACTCCTGCCTTCAATTAGCTTTTGGAGAAGTCATTAGCCTACGGGTTCACATATTTTTTCCAACCTACACAGTGAATGTTTAAATTATGTATTCAATATAGACAAGAAAAATTATATAATTTGTGTGTTACTAGATTAAGGTAGGTGTTTTCACACTGTTGGTTTGTGGGTGGTTGTCTCTTGTGTCTGTGTCAGTGTATGTTACGCCACACGGGACTGTTTTCGGTTTTGTTTGTTCGTTCGTTTTATGTAGTCAGTTTTCCTGTTATTGCGTTCTACGTGTTTCATGTAAGTTCGTCGTCCAGGTCTGTCTACGTCGTTTATTGTTTTGTAATTATTCAAGTGTTCGTCGTGTTTTCTGTTTTGTTTAATAAATAATATTTTGAACTACAACGCTGCATTTTGGTTCAATCCTCTTCGGATGAAGAGGAGGAGGAAAGACGTAAATATCAACGACTTTAAAACTTCTTATGGCTGCAAGGCAAAGTGTTGAGTAGCCAGTGAAATCGTGCCCATTTCAAACGGCCTCCTACTCAAATCTTGCTCGTACAATATGAATATTATTATTCTTTTTGGATAGAAAACACTTTCTAATTTCTAAACGAGTTGGAATTATTTCTCTGAGTGAAACAGAAGTCCTTCTGCAGCACTTTTCCTGACCAGGAAGTATAATGTCAGAAATCGATGCTCTTTTCAATTTGATGCCTATACATGGTCTTAACACTTAGGAGTCTGCTGACACTCTATACGCCTTCCTATTGGTGTAAAGAGGATGTCAGAGAAGAAATTTTTCTGCTCATCTTGTTCTGTGGTGGAAAAAAACCTATTTCTTTGACCTGACCGTCCACTTCCGGTACTCTGGAGGAAGTGGGATGGACTTCTGTTTTGCCTTGGTAACGAATGGCTAACGTCTCCGGCTCGATTTTTTTTTGATACATGTGACCATATCATCGTAATGTATGTTTTTTCAATATAGATTATTGAAACTTTATTCGGGAGTTTTGCCGTGTTCCATCCTCTGACTGTGTTTACGTTGGAGAAATTTATGCCACTCGGCTAGTGCCAATGCTAATTGAAGAGGGACATTTGCCATTCTGAATCGAAACAACGACTCATCTGGACAGAGGACACGTTCTTCAACATTCTGATGAAAGATCAGCAAAAGTAAGACCCATTTTATGATGTTATTTCATATATCTGTCGTGCATGTGAATTGGCCGTGGGCGCCCAATTATTTCTGTCTATTGTAGCTACGCTAATATAGCGATACATTTTTGTTTGCGCTGTAAAACATTTAATAAATCGGAAATATTGTTTGGAATCACAAGATGCCTGACTTTCAATTGCTCCAGACTATGTATTTTTCAGAAATGTTTTATGATGAGTAATTAGCTATTTGACGTTGGTGTCTGTAAATATTATGGCTGCTTTTGGTGCAATTTCGGATTGTAGCTGAAATGTAAACTATGGTTTATACATGAAATATGCATATTTTTCGAACAAAACATATGCTATACAATAAATATGTCATCTGATGAATTTGTTTCTTGGTTAGTGGCTATTTATATCTTTATTTGGTCGAATTTGTGATAGCACCTGATGGAGTAAGAAACTGATGGAGTTAGAAAAAGTTGTGTCTTTTGCTAACGTTGTTAGCTAATAGATTTACATATTTTGTCTTCCCTGTAAAACATTTTAAAAATCGGACATGTTGGCTTGATTCACAAGATTTGCCCCTTTCATCTGGTGTCTTGGACTTGTTAATGTGTGAAAGTTAAATATAGAAAAAAAAAAATGATTTTGAATTTCGCGCCCTGCACTTTGAGCTGGATGTTGTCATAAGTGTACCGGTGTCGGGCTGCCCCCGTAAAAGGTTAATAGGCAGCCCCTAGAACAGTGCATCGATTTCAGATTTTCCACTTCCTGTCAGGAAGTTTGCTGCAAAAGGAGTTCTATTTTACTCACAGATATAATTCAAACGGTTTTAAAAACTAGAGAGTGTTTTCTATCCAATAGTAATAATAATATGCATATTGTACGAGCAAGAATTGAGTACGAGGCCGTTTAAATTGGGCTCGATTTTCCCCATAAGTGAAAACAGTACCCTCTGTCCTCAACAGGTTAATGTGTGAAAGTTAAATATTATATGAAAACTGAATGAAAATATATATGAAAACACCTCCAGAATATCAGGGGCAGTAACTAGAGGGGATTGCGTTGTCACTTTTCAACAGAGTAAAATTGGCCAATCGGCCTTCTCTGTTAGAGCTACAGCATACTGGAATGCAATGCCCATGAACTTGAGAAGCTGCACTGATTATTGTACTATTACATTTTAATTGAAAACATGGCTAAAATCTATCCAAATCTGTACCTGAGTTATCTGTGGTTCCTCATACGTAAGACTACAGTTGATGATAGTGTTGTTGTTGTCGTTAGAATTATATACAGTTAAAGTCGGAAGTTTACATACACTCAATTAGTATTTGGTAGCATTGCCTTTAAAATGTTTAACTTGGGTCAAACGTTTCGAGTAGCCTTCCACAACCTTCCCACAATAAGTTTGATGAATTTTGGCCCATTACTCCTGACAGAGTGTGATAAATCCTGTGTGTTGCTGGTGTAGAGGTGTCAGGCACAGGACAGCAGATGTGAGTAAGAAACGTACTTTACTCAAAATATCACAAATACAACGCAAAATAAACGAGCCCACAATAACAAACCGTATTACATACCAACAATCACTCACAAACACACATGGGGGAACAGAGGGTTAAATAATGAACAAGTAATTGGGGGATTGAAACCAGGTGTGTAAAACAAAGACAAAACAAATGGAAAATGAAAAGTGGATCGGCGATGGCTAGAAGGTCGGTGACGTCGACCGCCGAACGCCGCCCGAACAAGGAGAGGGACCGACTTCGGCGGAAGTCGTGACGCAGAGCTGGTGTAACTGAGTCAGGTTCGTAGGCCTCCTTGCTGGCACACACTTTTTCAGTTCTGCCCAAAAATTGTCTATAGGATTGACGTCAGGGCTTTGTGATGGCCACTCCAATACGTTAACTTTGTTGTCCTTAAGCCCTTTTGCCACAACTTTGGAAGTATGCTTGGTGTCATTGTCCATTTGGAAGACGCATTTGCGACCAAGCTTTAACTTCCTGACTAATGTCTTGAGTTGTTGCTTCAAAAAAGCCACATAATTTTACTTCCTCATGATCTATTTTGAAAAGTGCACCAGTTCCTCCCGCAGAAAAGCACCCCCACCACATGATGCTGCCACCCCCGTGCTTCACGGTTGGGATGCTGTTCTTCGGCTTGCAAGCCTCCCCCTTTTTCCTCCAAACAAAGATGTTATTATTATTGCTAAACAGTTCTATTTTTGTTTCATCAGACCGGAGGACATTTCTCCAAAAAGTGCAATCTTTGTCCCCATGTGCAGTTGCAAACTGTAGTCTGGCTTTTTTATTGCGGTTTTGGAGCAGTGGCTTCTTCCTTGCTGAGCGGCCTTTCAGGTTATGTCGATATAGGACTCATTTTACTGTGGAAATAGATACTTTTGTACCTGTTTCCTCCAGCATCTTCACAAGGTCCTTTGCTGTTGTTCTGGGATTGATTTGCACTTTTTTATATATTATTGGATGTGATGTATTTGTATTTTGTATTGTTTTAGTGATTATGTGTATTGTGGTTGTGGTTGTGTAATTGTCCTCAGCTGCCCTGGGACTACAGGTGCAAATTAGCTTTTGGCTAACACCGGTATATTTACATGGATGTTGCATTATTGTAATATTGATGTTGATTAATGTGCATTGTCCCCTATAAATAAATAAAACATATAAACAAGCAGCCACCCTTTGACTTGATTATTATTATTTGACCCTGCTGGTCATCTATGAACATTTGAATATCTTGGCCATGTTCTGTTATAATCTCCATCCGGTACAGCCAGAAGAGGACTGGCCACCACGCATAGACTGGTTCCTCTCTAGGTTTCTTCCTAGGGTCTGGCCTTTCTAGGGAGTTTTTCCTAGCCACCGTACTTCTACACCTGCATTGTTTGCTGTTTGGGGTTTTAGGCTGGGTTTCTGTACAGCACTTTGAGATATCAGCTGATGTAAGAAGGGCTTTATAAATAAATGTGATTTGATAACAGCTTTGCACACTCTTGGCATTCTCTCAACCAGCTTCATGAGGTAGTCACCTGGAATCTATTTCAATTAACAGGAGTGCCTTTTTAAAAGTTAAATTAATTAATGCGTTTGTGGCAATCAGTTGTGTTGTGACAAGGTAGGCGTGGTATACAGAAGATAGCCCTATTTGGTAAAAGACCAAGTCCCTATTGTGGCAAGAACAGCTCAAGTAAGCAAAGCGAATCAGCAGTGCATCATTAGTGGACTGCCGAAAAACTTCAAAAACGTTGAAGATTTCTACAAATGTAGTTGCAACAACCATCAAGCGCTATGATGAAACTGGCTCTCATGAGGACCGCCAGAGGAAAGGAAGACCCAGAGTTACCTCTACTGCAGAGGATAAGTTCATTAGAGTTACCAGACTCAGAAATTGCAGCCCAAATAAAGATTTCACATTTATTTATTTAGAATTCAACAAACACTTAACCAGCATGGCTACCACAGCATTCTGCAGTGATACACCATCCCATCTGGTTTGAGCTTAGTGGGACTATCTATCATTTGTTTTTCAACAGGACAATGACCCAACACACCTCCAGGCTGTGTAAGGGCTATTTGACCTAGAAGGAGAGTGATGGAGTGCAACATCAGATGTTTTATGAAATAGCCATTACACAAAGGGTGGCTACTTTATACATTGATGAATCTCAAAAATAAAATACATTTTGATTTGTTTAACCCTTTTTTGGTTACTACATGATTACATATGTGCTATTTCATATTAAACTAAAGTTGAGTTGTTTGGAAGGAACACACAACACTATGTGTGGAGAAGATAAGGCACAGCACACCAACATCAAAACCTCATCCCAACTGTAAAGTATGGTGGAGGGAGCATCATGGTTTGGGGCTGCTTTGCTGCCTCAGGGCCTGGATAGCTTGCTATCGTCGACGGAACAATGAATTCCCAAGTTTATCAAGACATTTTGCAGGAGTATGTAAGGTTATCTGTTCGCCAATTGAAGCTCAACAGAAGTTGGGTGAAGCAACAGGACAATGACCTAAAACACAGAAGTAAATCAACAACAGAATGGCTTCAACAGAAGATAATATGCCTTCTGGAGTGGTCCAGTCAGAGTCCTGACCTCAACCCACCACTACTAGCTGTGTGATAGAATGTTATTAGTTTAAGCAGACTGTGTTTGTCTATTGTTGTGACTTAGACGAAGATCAAATCAAATTTTTACGACCACTTTATGTAGAAATCCCGATCGTTCTAAAGGGTTCACATACTTTTTCTTGCCACTGTATTTGCTGGATTCAGTGTTCTCCAGCAATCGAAGCTTCCCAGCCGGGCCGAATACCCAAACAAAATGAGATGTCAAAACACAACAAAACAAAATATGGATATATCCTTCCGGACCTTACAGGCCATCGGTCAATAAATCCAAAAACGAATCAAACAAACAAGCAAACAAGCAAACAAGCTGTCTGGTGAGTAGCGCACTACCACAAACTGATGCTGGCACTAAGACCAGACAGCATCAGATAGATGGCCTACAGAGAGAACAGTAGAACAGTACAGAGTGGCGCTGTTTCACTCATTCGGATGCGTTCTCCTGTCAAAACTTTGAAGAAGTTTTGTTTAACACTTTTTTGGTTACTACATGATTCCATAAGTTTATTTCATAGATGTGATGTCTTCCCTATTATTCTACAAAGTATAAAATAGTAAAAATAAAGAAAAACCTCTTGAAAAAGTGTGACACCTATCAGTCCCTCGAGGAGTTGCCCACCCCTGGTGTAGGCCAAACTGTTTGGATGCTAAAGTCAGAAGTTGGCAAATTGGCTGTACCGACTTCAGATGAGTCCCAAGACGTTTGTGGGGGTCATACAGCAAAACAGAGAACACCATCATGTTCGTTAATGAGTCTCGTCTTTCCATGTCGAGGTCATGTAGGCCAATCCGTTAGGAAGCTACAGACGATTTTGTGAGAAGACCATTTTTCGGGATGTCTCATGGTCTGACAAACATCGCTCTCAAACTGACACCTTTCACTGCAGATGCAGAAGTGCAACATCAGAGGATGTGGTGGATTGAGATGATTCCAATGCAAAAAAACAGATATCAGTAGGTTAAACTGACAGATTTTTATGGGGAATTTTGTATTATGCTAATTCTATTTCAGTGGGGGCGCGTACATCGACTCAAGAGGGTTAAAGCCTGAGGGATAATTGCCCTCTTGCACACATCACACAGAGGTTGTGTTTTCTCAAACTGTAAAGAGATTGCACAACACTGTACGTCTAATATAGCACAAAGATTCTGGCCTGGTGAAGAGACTAACGAGACTAATTTCAGATGTGGTTTGCCTCATAGCAACCTCTAAATAAATATGTAGATTAGCAATGAAAACAATTATCTACTTATCAGACTCATTTATCAATATCAGCTTTTTGTTAATTTTGCAGAGACTGAGAGTGTCTGAGAGTGTACAGTGTCTGGATTGTCATACAAATTGTTCGCGCAAGATGCTAATCCTCAGATTTGACTAACTCTGACTAACAAATGCACAAACTGTGAACATATGTTTGAATTCAAAATCTAATTTCTCAGGCAAAAGAAAGTGTGCAGGAGGGGACATATGCCATTTCAAATCCTCTTTATTGCATTGCAGATAGACATACAGCAAGTACATTAAAGGGAAACTCAAGCAAAATATGGAAACAGCTATTACAGTACTTAGTGTCAGTTAATGTTCTGATCATTTCATCAACCATAGCTTGCTCTTGTTGAGTTGAAGTTTCTGATTCATGTCCTTTCTCAGCGACCAGCTGGAGCTGGAGCTGGTGCTGGAGCTGGTGCTGGAGCTGGTGCTGGAGCTGGAGCTGGAGCTGGGGCTGGAGCTGGGGCTGGAGCTGGAGCTGGGGCTGGAGCCGGTGCTGCAGGGGCTGGGACAAGACCAAGTCTTTGCAGAAGCAGAAGGTAGTTGTACTGCTGGAGAAAGTTTGGGACGCCACGGCCAGGGCCACGGCCAGGGCCACGGCCACGGCCACGCTAGAAGAAGAAGGCAAAAAGAAGGATAATCAAAACTAATGTAGTCACGGGAGTCTCAATTGTGTACACCGTACACAATAACTGTACATAGTTTATTTTAGCAGTAACTAATTTTTATTGAATAACTGTAGAGCAAGGGCCATGTAGATGCTGATACTATATGTATATATGTAATATGTTTGTTCTATTTTTCATATTTTCTTTACAAATGTTTTAATTTTTCTGTATTTTCGTAGATCGTTTTAATCCCACCTTGTAACTCAACAAAATGTAGAAAAAGTCGAGGTGTTTGAATGTCTTTTGAAGGCATTGTATAATATGGCAGCTTCAGGTTGAATGCAGCCCACACCCTTCTGGCACAAACTTTGCCTTTCCTGTCTTTCTCTCAACGGCTCTGTCCCCAAATAAAGCAAAAATACTTCTTCAGAAAATATGTATCATTTCTACAACTCACCTCTTCACTTGAAGAGCGCTTCTCAATGATATGCTGATGGCCATGCTCATCACGCTCAGCCTTCAAAAGCAAACAAAAAGACAATGAATTAATATACATATGGATGTCATAAACTAACTTTAAGATTTTCTAAGTCTAACATGACATTTGCACCAGCATTTCATGTACATACTATATGCATGACTTACCAAAGCAACAGAGAGAAGCATCACAAATCCAAGTAGAACAACAATCTTCATGCTGAAAGTCTTCATCTAAATAGAGTACAGTATAAACATAAACGGCATCACTTTATTAATCCATCTATTGCCAACAAGTTATAGATTATATTATATGTATAATCTACTACACAGTTAATGAGTGTCTAAGAATGAATTCACTCTGAACAAAGTGTTAGAATTATTAGTATAACCATACCTTAACGTATCTGAGGGTTAAAAGCCTTCTCAGTGCCTCTGTAAGCGCTAGCACACTCATCAATACACAGACAATATATAGTGTTTCTCAGCCAATCACAAAGCCCTAATGAAGCGTACATGTGTTGCAATGAAGGGTGTTGTATGATATCTGGGTGTTCCATGTAACGTTGGGCATTGCAAAACAGGCAAACAAACTGCTATTAATCAAATGTGCTAACTGAAAATGTCAGTATAGGCCTACTGTATCATTGTTTCCCATCTGCTGTTAATTCCAGAACAATATTTATTCCACATCTACATTTATGGCAATAACATTCTCTGTGTGTAACCCTCCGTGAGTTTCCATTTTTCCTCTGACTGGGTAGGGACAGTGGGTTACAGACCAGCAAATAAGTGTCTCCCTCACAAAGTGGTCCAAATGTTTAATGCAACTGACAGAAAGAATGCAAACAAGTTTGATAAATTGTTAGAACAATTAAGCAGGATAATTGTATACTATTAAGTATTGATACTGACTCCGAGCTATGGAAATATATATAGAGTGCCTGACTTCATACTGAAGTTAAAGAGTTGAGGTTCACAAACGTTTAATGTTGCAACCCATTTTCAAAGTGTCTTTCAAAATGGTCACGTTTTTAGCCACCAATAAAAAACATGCACTATGTGGACATGCTATTTATGCCACACAAGTTGCAGACAGGTGTATACAATTGAGCACACAGCCACGCAATCTACAAAGACAAACATTGGCACTAGATTGGCCCGTACTGAAGAGCTCAGTGACATTCAACGTGGCACCAACGTAAGGTGCTACCTTTTCAACGAGTCAGTTAGTCAAATGTATGCCCTGCTTGAGCTGCCACGGGAAAATGTAAGTGCTGTTTTTGTGAAGTGGAAACATCTAGGAGCAACACCGGCTCAGCCCCGAAGTGGTAGGCCAGGGAAGCTCACAGAATGGGACGGCCGAATGCTGAAGCGTGTAGCGTGTAAAAATCGTCTCTCCTCGGGTGCAACACTCACAAACTAATTCCAAACTGCCTCTGGGAGCAATGTCAGCACAATAACTGTTAGTAAGGAGCTAAATTAAATGGGTTTCCGTGTCCAAGCACCTGCACACAAGCCTAAGATCACCTTGAGCAATGCCAAGCGTCGGCTTGAGTGGTGTAAAGCTCACGGCTATTGGACGCTGGAGAAGAGGAAATGCGTTCTCTACAGTGATGAATCACGCTTCATCATCTGGCAGTCCGACGGATTAATATGGATTTGGCAGATGCCAGAAAAACGCTACCTACCCCAATGCATAGTGTCAACTTTAAAGTTTGGTGGTTGAGAAATAATGGTCTTTGATGTTTTTCACGCCAACTTCGAGCCAGGCCTAATCGCCCAAAGTCAGTGTCCGACCTCAATAATGATCTTGTGACTGAATGGAAGCCAGTCCCCGCAGCAATGTTCCAACATCTAGAGGAAAGCTGGAAGCTATTATAGCGGCAAAGGGGGTACCAATCCTTATTAATGCCCATGATATTGGAATGAGATGTTCGATGAGCAGCGGTCATTTTGGCCATGGAGAGTATTTGGTTATCTGCAACCCATGAAGAACTGGTAGTGGATCTTGACCCCTTTTTGGAAACAACAAATTCTCTGGAACTGATTATGAATTCAGAAGTTTGTTGATTTCATACTTGTTTACAATTGTTTTAGGACTTGTAGAGCCTTCCACCTATGTCAGAGAGGTTTCACACTTGTTTTGAAAGGATCTCAAATAGTTTGTCAAACAAACAGAACACAACAGACAAAGACATACACAATGACGGATCTTAACTTAATTAATTTATTAATGATGGAGTAATCAGCTCTGAACAGCAGCTAATGTCAACATATTTGATGTCAACAAGTTTTTTCTCCTTCCTCTATCGACACCCGTCTCATTTTCCACCCGCTGCTGGGGCTGGGGCTGGGGCTGGAGCTGCATCAGGAGTTGCGGCAGGAGCAGAGGCTTGCTGGCCAATAGGAATGGCAGGAGGGCCATCAAGGCAGAGTTACCTTGAGAAGGCTGCGCATAAGGGAAGTAGGACGGGTACTGAGGCTGCTGATAGGGGTAAAACCCTCCCAAACCACGCCCATAATCCCTGAACATCTGTGGAGAGAGAGAGAAAGAGAGATGGATAAATTGTTCTGAACTCAAACAAACTAGTAATCATATTCATATAGTACTCTAATAAACAGAATACCTAATAGATACCAATAGAGAGTACTAAATATTACTGCACCTCATTGCTAGCTGAGCACTCCTCTCGATCATGTTTCTCAGACACCTGCACACACAAACAAAATCCCAGGATGATTCATGTTTCGGTATAAGGTAATCAACACTCAAAGTGTGAACTTTAGTCCATCATATTGTAATAATTCAGATATTGTCAATGCAATGCAATCTGTGGAAACGGCAATCTCTTGGTGTATTGATGTGTAAATTGAAGGCTTGATGTTGTATTTCAAGAATTCTTACAGGAATGGAGGAACAAAGTCCAATCAGGCACATCACTAGGAATAGTAGTTTCATGGTCGCCATGGAAATCTTGAAATGAAAAAGACGTACAATGAAATCAATGCTTGACACTCATTACTAAATTCCTCTACAGTATTCTTTGAAACTCTTACCTGTTCAAGTGAAGATGTAAAATGCTTGAAATGTTGGTACTAAACTGTTAACACTATTGCCGTATTGTAACTTAACTGCAAAAATATGCTTTTCATAGACCATTTCATTCCACAGTTAACCAATGAGCTTTCAGTCCCATGATCAAAGGGTTGTCCTGGAGATGTAAAATGTGATGAAATTAGGCATTTGGTGGGTAATCCTACAAATCTGTATATATCCACAGTGCCCACAAAGAACAATGTCTCATCAGTATTAGGAAACTTTAGCTAAATTGAAAGGTTTTGAAACTGTCGATGATTCATCTACCTGTTTGGGGGATTGCGGAGGCTAAATGAAAACATTTAATTGTAATGTTTAACTTTAATTTCTCAACTAATACAATTTATCTCAAGTACCAGACTTTATTTTGATTTCTCCTATCATGCAATATAATGTACAACATTTATTTTTTTAATTAAATAACATAATGTAATGTACCACACTTTGTATAGATTTCTCACAATTTTAATAATCTTAATGAACATTCATCAGAGGACTGGAGAGACATAAATAAAGGATAAATGCATAAAGGAATCACATTTCATAGACAATGTCTGGGAGTTCCAAGAAATACCTGATAGACAGAAAAGTGAATTAATGCATTTAAAGGATATTCATTGCACTTATGATGTTTGGGGATTCCAGTGTTGGGAAAAGTACCCAATTGTCATACTTGAGTAAAAGTAAAGATACCTTAATAGAAATGAAAGTTACCCATTTAAATACAACTTGAGTAAAAGTCTAAAAGTATTTGGTTTTAAATATACTTAAGTTTCAAAAGTATATGTAAAAATGTACTTAAGTATCAAATGTAAAAGTAAAAGTATAAATCATTACAAAAACCTTATATTAAACAAACCAGACGCCACCATTTTCTTGTTTATTTTATTTACGGGTAGCCAGGGGTACACACCAACACTCAGACATCTTAATAAACTAAGCATTTGTGTTTTGTGAGTCCGCCAGATCAGAGGCAGTAGGGATGACCAGGGATGTTCTCTTGATAAGCGTATGAATTTGTCCATTTTTCTGTCCTTCTAAGCATTCAAAAAGTAATTTTTGGAGGTCAAGGAAAATATATGGGGTAAAAAGTACATTATTTTCTTCAGGAATTTTGTGAAGTAAAAGTAAAAGTTGTCAGAAATATATATAGTAAAGTAACGTACAGATACCCCCAAAAACTATTTAAGTAGTACTTTAAAACATTTTTACTTAAGTATTTTGCGCCACTGGGGGAATCTAATATTCAGATATTAAATGAATGATGGCTGGGTTACTGTAACATCACTTCACCTGTTTAACGTCCAGCTGGGGCAGGGGTTGGGGCAGGAGCAGGGGCAGGTGCAGGGGCTGGGGCTGGGGCAGGGGCTGGTGCAGGAGCAGGGGCTGGGGCAGGAGCAGGGGCTGGGGCAGGTGCAGGGGCTGGGGCAGGAGCAGGGGCTGGGGCAGGGGCTGGTGCAGGGGCTGGGGCAGGGGCTGGTGCAGGGGCTGGGGCAGGAGCAGGGGCAGGTGCAGGGGCTGGGGCTGGGGCAGGAGCAGGAGCTGGGGCAGGGGCTAATGCAGAGGCAGCAAACAGTTTAAGTACAAGTTGAAGTAGCTGATTTGAATTCAACTGTGGCAGGGAGGGCAGAAAGGAACCACCAGTCTAAATAGGAAAGAAAACATCAGCTGTTTTTTTGATTTACAGACCACACATGGAATCATATCTCAGAATATTCACATATGTTTCATACACATTGATCTTCACTACAATATGTTAAATAATTTCTGCTCATAATCTGTGGAGCTATGGAACGTACCTCCTTGGAGTTTGAGTTAGAGTTGGAATCAGAGCTGGAACGTGCAACTCTCAAGTGATCCACATCAGCCTGAAAAATTATAATTTTAATATTTAAATATGCATATGTATTTATATATATATTCTAAAATATATATATACATCAAATATGATGTAAAGAAGAATTTTATATAATTTGGTGCAAATATATTGTATGTTAATTTTTGTTAAACTCACAGGAAGAGCCAATGACAGGCCCAGGAGGCATCCCAGGAAGATTACAGTCTTCATCATCATCTTGGTGGTCAGTTCGAAAAACATAAAAAGAAACAAAAGCAGCTTAGATGCTTAGATTTTTTGTTCTGAATGTTGAAGTAGAATGTGAACACTACAGCGTAAGTACATTTATCACTATTCAAAAGCCCTGCTTTACAACCAATTTCCTTACCTTTGAGTCAGTCAATTTCAGCAGTTGATCAGGTGTGACGATGCAAAGACAATGAACTATACCCAGTAGATGGGTTCTTTTAAATAGAGTTAAGAACACTGATGTCACAACCCTTAATATTATGTGGTGTTATTGTGAAAATAATCATGATGTTTAAAATTCTGAAATCTTTAATCTCTCTGTTGAAGGATAGGTGTGGGTAATACTAAGGGATTAACATTATAACTGTACAGATGAGTCACACATTAAATGTATGATATACAGTACCAGTCAAAGGTTTGGACACACCTACTCATTCGAGGGTTGTTCTTTATTTTTTATAATTTCTACACTGTAGAAAGTAGTGAAGACATCAAAACTATGAAATAACACATGTAGAATCATATAGTAACCAAAATAGTGTTTAACAAATCAAAATGTATTTTTTCATTTGAGATTCTTCAAAGAGAATGCCAAGTGTGTGCAAAGCTGTCATCAAGGCAAAATGTGGTTACATTGAAGAATCTCACATATGAAATATATTTTGATTTGTTGAACACTTTTTTAATTACTACATGATTCCATACGTGTTATTTCATAGTTTTGATGTCTTCACTATTATTCTACAATGTAGAAAATAGTAAAAATTTAAAAATAACCTTGAATGAGTAGGTGTGTCCCAACTTTTGACTGGTACTGTATGCATACAAAAAACTGTGGTAACTCTTCACAATAATTTGTATTAATTAACCTTTTATAAATAGTGTTTATTATTAGTTATTTACAACATATATCACTATTATAAGCATACAATGTATGATCCTTTAAAATCTTTATTATAATATATAAAAGCTTTTTATTAAGCATCTCTGAACATTTATTAGAATTTGAAACAGCTTCATCATAAATGTTACTATAAAGACAAAATATCAACTACAACCAGCTAATAGCTGAATTTTCAGGTGATTGTGTGATATAAATGGACATAAATTATTTTGTAAACACATGCAGTACCAGTGTTTTGCAAGCAAACACCCATTTCGCTCCCCACCTTTGAATGTTGCCAAATCATCATGGGAAGTACTTGATTGTAGAATTAAGTAGGCTTATGATTACAAGATAAACTGAGTCACCAGCTTAGAAAGTATAATATGCAACTCAATCCCCACCTTGCCACGACAAATGTCCAGATTCACTACAGACAGTCCTCCCCCAAAAATCTAAAAGAAGTGTGTTCTAAAGTGTCTTTCCTAAAGGAACCCGCTTTTAATTTTTTTATTTTACATGTATTTAAACCATTATTTTTTAGCAATAAACAGTACTTCCATAATTTGTTTAACTGGTATCGGGTGACATTCAAACAAGTCATGTGAGGCCTGTGGGCATCCTAGAGCAAATCAACCAACATGTACAGTACCAGTCAAAAGTTTGGACAAACATACTTTTGTCAGACCATGAGACATCCCGAAAAATGGTCTTCTCACAAAATCGTCTGTAGCTTCTGAACGAATTGGCCTACATGACCTCGACATGGAAAGACGAGACTCATTAACGAACATGATGGTGTTCTCTGTTTTGCTTTATGACCCCCACAAACGTCTTGGGACTCGTCTGAAGTCGGTACAGCCAATTTGCCAACTTCTGACGGTAGCATCCAAACAGTTTGTGCTACACCAGGGGTGGGCAACTCCTCGAGGGCCTGATTGGTGTCACACTTTTTCAAGAGGTTTTTCTTTATTTTTACTATTTTCTACTTTGTAGAATAATAGGGAAGACATCAAAACTATGAAATAACACATATGGAATCATGTAGTAACCAAAAACGTTTTAAACAAAACATGCTTCTTCAAAGTTTTGACAGGAGAACGCATCCGAATGAGTGAAACAGCGCCGCTCTGTACTGTTCTACTGTTCACTCTGTAGGCCATCTATCTGATGCTGTCTGGTCTTAGTGCCAGCATCAGTTTGTGGTAGTGCGCTACTCACCAGACAGCTTGCTTGTTTGTTTGATTCGTTTTTGGATTTATCGACCGACGGCCTGTAAAGTCTGGAATGATATATCGATTTTTTGTTTTGTTGTGTTTTGACATCTCATTTTGTTTGGGTATTCAGCCTGGCCGGGAAGCTTTGATTGCTGGGGAACACTGAGTCCAGCAAATACAGTGGCAAGAAAAAGTATGTGAACCCTTTAGAATTAACTGGATTTCTGCATAAAGTGGTCATAAAATCTTCTACGTCACAATAATAGACAAACACAGTAACACACAAATAATTATATACGTTTTTGTGTCTTTATTGAACACACTGTGTAAACATTCACAGTGCAGGGTGGGAAAAGTATGTGAACCCTTGGATTTAATAACTGGTTGGCCCTCATTTGGCAGCATTTCCCTCAACCAAACGTTTTCTGTAGTTGCGGATCAGACCTGCACAGCAGTCAGGAGGAATTTTGGACCATTCCTCTGTAAAAAACTGTTTCAGTTCAGCAATATTCTTGGTATGTCTGGTGTGAACTGCTCTCTTGAGGTCATGCCACAGCATCTCAATCGGGTTGAGGTCAGGACTCTGATTGGGCCAGTCCAGAATGCGTATTTTCTTCTGTTGAAGTCATTCTGTTATTAATTTACTTCTGTGTTTTGAATTGAGGTAATTCCAAAGGGTTCACATACTTTTTCTTGCCACCGTATCTATTTGAGGATCAACCATCCATCAATTCTTAAGTAAGAAGTCCCCTTGCCCCTACCTGGGACCCTCTGCACACATAGACAACAGCCACCCTCAAAGCATCGTTGCCCATCGTGCCACAAAAGCCGTGGCCCTTGCAGAGCAAGGGGAACAACTACTTCAGGTCTCAGAGCGAGTGACGTCACCGACTGAAACGCTATTTGCGCACACCACCGCTAACTAGCTAGCCATTTCACATCGGTTACATATAATGCTGAATAGTTTCGTTGGTATATTTCAATGTTAAACAAATTACTTTAATCATTAACGCTACAATTAAAATGGCTGCTGTAGTTGTGGCTATTTCCAGCAATGCAAAAACTGATGTCAAGGAAAATGAGACCTGGAGCAAGGTTGTGTGTGGAAATGCGCCAAAGGAGACTGTTTTACCTATTTTTATCATGGAAAGCGAAATCCTGACAGAGGAGGAGGCCATAGCCAACCCCATTAAGGATTAGGAGCTCTACCACAGTCTCATACAGGAAATGCATCCAAACCACTTGAGGTCAGTACAGAGAGTACGTACACGCTGGCATATATATCTTTCAGTGAGGAAGAAAGGGCAAAGCTTCTGATCAGAGGAATAACAGTCAGAGGAAAGCATGTTGTGTTCAAAGAGAATAATCTGTTCAGTTTGAAGATGCGCATGGCTGACCAGAACTCCATTCAAGTTACAATGAAATAAATACCTGAATCAGCAGATGATAGTGTTGTGATTGAGTTTCTGGCTAAAGCTGGATGTAAGGTGGTGAGAAGAGTGATCAACTTGAAGGGTCAACTTACAAACTGCTCCAATGGAGATACTTTTGTATATGTTGAAGCAGCACCCTTCATTCCTATAACACGGTCTGTAAAGATGGGCACTCACTGGATCAAAGTATTTTATGATGGACATGGTCCTGCACGTAGACAGGACTGGATGACCCAATCCCACGCTAGAGGGGGTCAGGAGATGTCCTACTACACTGGACAACATAAGGTGCGTAGAGGAATTTTTTTCACACTATGTGCAGGACAACAATCCTTTCCCCCTGAGTAAGGCGGATGTATCACATATCTCAGCTGAAATGACTGAACGTGAGACTGAGGTTGAAGAGGGAAACTCCTCGCCTCCCAAGGACAAAGACGGAGTGAATGAAACATTGGAGTTGGTACCTGGTGAGCCAGAGTCTGCAACAGTGACTTCTCATTCCAAGAAAAATAAGAAGAATAAATGGAAAAATGCTAAAAAGGAAGCTGGTCAAGTGACTACTGAGACTAGTGACAATCATAACCCATAACCCAATAGAAAACTTTGAGGTTAATAAGAGACCCGAAGGCGGTGCACTTCTGGGGAATACAAAAGAAGGCAGACAGACATCAATACTGGCCTTCATTCAAACAATCCGGAATCAACATACATCCAAGCGGCCCAGGGTACCAAGCTCCCCATCAGAGTCTAGAGTTAGGTCACCTGCAGAAAAAAGGCTGTTATGAAGGATGGAATTCTGGGAGAAGTGGAGAAAAGTCCCCTTTAATAGCCATCCAGAATAAAATCATTGATGAGGGATTGAAATAATCTATATTTCAGTAACCTATACTATCTGGTTCAAAGAAGGACATTCTCTGTATGTGAGCATAACTTCTGTTGCTAACATGGCTTTTCAAGAGAATAAGCAATCTGCTAATAATTTAATTTTAATGCCAACTCTTGATACGTGTGTCATGGTTGTCTTCGTCCTCCTCATCTGAGGAGTAAGAAATGTCGGACCAATACGCAGCGTGGTAAGTGTTTGTCATTTTAATGGAAAACTGAACACTACAAAAGAACAAAGTGACAACCGTGAAGTTAATGAACAATCGTGCTGACACAAACACTACACATAGACAATCACCCACAACCCACAATGACAAAACAGGCTACCTAAATATGGTTCCCAATCAGAGACAACGAAAACACCTGCCTCTGATTGAGAACCATATCAGGCCAAACACATAGAAATAGACAAACAGACATACAACATAGAATGCCCACTCAGATCACACCCTGACCAAACAAAACATAAAACATACAAAGCAAACTATGGTCAGGGTGTGACAACGTGTCCCAAACAAAACATGTCTTTGAGACAGAAACTTAGCTTCCTTAACCCAGGTATTCGAAAACATTGTACCATGAAACTTTTTCAAACCGTCAATCAGGCTAAAATGCTCTGGGACCCTCATTCCAAGCCTAGAAGAATATTGGGAGGTCATCTGAATATTCATAGCATTATTTCTAAGAGTGAACAGGTAGAACATTTATTGAACAACTCTAATCTAGATTTTTTTCTGTTTCTCTGAGACATGGCTGAAGAAATCTTCTCCTATTTCTGCCTTTAACTTTTTATGGCTGCAGGGGCAGTATTGAGTAGCTTGGATGAAAGGTGCCCATTTCAAACGGCCTCGTACTCAATTCTTGCTCGTACAATATGCATATTATTATTACTATTGGATAGAAAACACTCTCAAGTTTCTAAAACCATTTGAATTATATCTGTGAGTAAAACAGAACTCATTTTGCAGCAAACATCCTGTCAGAAAGTAAAAAATCTGAAATCGAGGCTCTGTTCCAGGGCCTCCCTAATCATTTGCTTGAAATCTATTAGTATACATGCACTTCATACGCCTTCCACTAGATGTCAATAGGCTGGGAGAGGTGAAATGGAGTGTATAGCTATTTCTATGGTCAAAAGAGAGAGCTTGGAATGACATGACCCCAAATTCCTTTGTTCAGGAAGGCGCAGGAAGTACATCAGCATTGGCTTCTGAAAAACTTTTGTTATAGACGGCTAATATCTCCGGCTTTGATTTTACTTGATAAATGTGACAATATCATCGTAAAGTATGTTTTTTCAATATAGTTTTATCAGATTATTGAAATTTTTTCGGGAGTTTTGGCGTGTTCCGTTCTCTGCGTTTGTTCAAGATGGACAGCTTTGCGCCACTTGGCAGGTTTTGCTTGCTAATTCGAGAGGGAAAAAGGACATTCTCAAACCAAACAACGATTGTTCTGGACGTAGGACCCCTTGTGGAAGATTCTGATGGAAGCTCAACAAAAGTAGGACCCATTTATGATGTTATTTCCTATTTCTGTCGAAAATGTGTTGTTGTGTTTTCCGCCTTGATTTTTTGCGCTGTCTCGCTATAACGTAAGCTGCTTGTTGTACTAAAGTTATTTTTAGAACTCTAACACGGCGATTGCATTAAGAACTAGTGTATCTATCACTTGCTGTACAACAAGAATTTTTTAGTAATGTTTATGATTAGTTATTTGGTCAGAATAGGTGTGTCAGAAATATATCCGGAGATTCTGGAAAATATTTGCTACATTTTCACAATGTATAACCACGGATTTCAGCTCTAAATATGCACATTTTCGAACAAACCATATATCTATTGTGTAATATGCTGTTATAGGACTGTCATCTGATGAAGTTTATGAAGGTTAGTTAAATAATTAATACCTTTTGCTGGTTTTGTCGCTATCGCTACTGTTGCCTTGAATCAATGCTGTTGTGTGGTTGGCTATTGTAGGAAGCTAATTTAATGCTATATTGTGTTTTCGCTGTAAAACACTTAAAGAATCGGAAATATTGGCTGGATTCACAAGATGTTTGTCTTTCATTTGCTGTACACCATGTATTTTTCATAAATGTTTTATGATGAGTATTTAGGTATTTCAATTTGGTCTCTGTGATTGTTCTAGCTGCTTCGGTGCTATTTCCGATTGTAGCTGCAATATAAAACTATGATTTATACCTCAAATATGCACATTTTTCGAACAAAACATAGATTTATTGTATAACATGTTATAAGACTGTCATCTGATGAAGTTGTTTCTTGGTTAGTTTGGTTGGTTCTTGGTAATTTTTTTGTATTTGGTGGTGAGCTAACATAAATATATGTGGTGTTTTCCCTGTAAAACATTTTAAAAATCGGGCATGTTGGCTGGATTCACAAGATGTTTATCTTTCATTTGCTGTATTGGACTTGTTAACTTCTACTTCATCACAATCCCGGATCCGGGAGCACCCCCATCAGTATAAAAGCTGACTAGCATAGCCTAGCATAGCGTCACAAGTAAATACTAGCATCTAAATATCATTAAATCACAAGTCCAAGACACCAGATGAAAGATGCACATCTTGTGAATGCAGCCATCATTTCTGATTTTTTAAATGTTTTACAGGGAAGACACAATATGTATTTCTATTAGCTAACCACAAACTTTTTTCCCACCATTTTTTTCCTGCATAGGTAGCTATCACAATTTCGACCAAATAAAGATATAAATAGTCACTAACCAAGAAACAACTTCATCAGATGACAGTTTGATAACATATTTATTGTATAGCATATGTTTTGTTAGAAAAATGTGCATATTTCAGGTATAAATCAAAGTTTTACATTGCAGCCACCATCACAACTCTCACCAAAGCAACTAGAATAACTACAGAGACCAACGTGAATTACCTAAATACTCATCATAAAACATTTATGAAAAATACACAGCGTACAGCAAATGAAAGACAAAGATCTTGTGAATCCAGCCAATATTTCAGATTTTTTAAGTGTTTTACAGCGAAAACACAATATAACATTATATTAGCTTACTACAATAGCCAACCACACAACAGCATTGATTCAAGCCAACAATAGCGATAACGAATAAACCAGCAAAAGATATTAATTTTTTCACTAACCTTCTCAAACTTCTTCAGATGACAGTCCATAACATCATATTACACAATACATATAGAGTTTGTTCAAAAATGTGCATATTTAGTGGCACAAATCGTGGTTATACAATGAGAATAGTAGCCAAGCTGCCAACAAAATCTTGGGAGAGCGTGCGTTAAAGCGAGACCGCACCGAAATTAATGGCGGAATAGTATTTTTACATTTTTCAACAGAACAACGAATTAACATCATAAATACTTCTTACTTTTTGATGAGCTCCCATCAGAATCTCTGGCAAGTTGTCCTTTGTCCAGAGGAATCGTTGCTCGGTTGTAGATTGTCGCCTTCAACTTTGGAATTAGCAGTAAACATTAGCCATGTGGCGAAGACGTGTCCAACTCAATATAACGCAGCACTAAGAAATATCCGAAAATCGCAATATACTGATATAAACTGATAAAACTCGGTTTAAAATAACAACATTATGATGTCTTTAACACCTATATCGAATAAAATCAGAGCCGGATATATCTAAGGCCTATAACGGGAGCTTTCCAGAACGCAATCCTGAGGTCTGTCTTGCGTCATGGCGAATGATGAAAAGACTGGACCCCACATTCCCAGACCCTTTATATGGCCTCAGATCTGCCTAGCAACTCCATTCCAATTCTCACTATTTGCTGACATCTAGGGGAAGGCGTATGCAGTGCATCTCGACCAATAGAAGACATGCAAATTAATAAACTGACCCCAGAACAGCCTGCCTGATTTCAGATTTCTCACTTCCTCACAGGAAAATTGCTCCAACTTGAGTTCTATTTTACTCACAGATATAATTCAAATGGTTTTAGAAACTAGGGAGTGTTTTCTATCCAATAGTAATAATAATATGCATATTGTACGAGCAAGAATTGAGTACGAGGCAGTTTAATTTGGGAACGAAATTTTTACAAAGTGAAAACAGCACCCCCTATTGAGAAATGTGTGAAAGTTAAATATTTCTAAAAAATATCTTTTGAATTTCGCACCCTGCACTTGGACTGGCTGTTGTCATATGTGTACCGACACCGGGCTTGCAGCCATTTAAAGTCCCTGGATATTCCATATTCAAGAGGGACTGGGGAGAGGGCAGAGGGGGTGGATTGCTTGTGTACATGAAAGATAACTTTAAATGCAATTGTATCATGTGGAAACACGCCAATGGCATTGAATGTATGGAGCTGAACGTCTTCCTCTCCCCTCATACATCTCTCACTATTATTGGATTATATCGACCACCAACATCTGATATATCATTTCATGACCATCTAAATGCCATGCTTAAAGAATGTGATCTTAAGAAAGAGATTATCTTTATGGGTGATTTCAATATAAACAGGGAAAACAAAACTTGCAGGAAAAAGTCAAACTCAAAGGGATCACAGATTATTTCAACCTGACTAAAATAATACAAAATCCAACAAGAGTAACACAGCCATCCAAGACTCAAATTGATCTGGTGTTTACTAACAGACCTGATCGAATAATTAAGTCCAGTAACTTACCTACTGGCATATCTGACCACAATGTTACATTGATGGTAAGAAAGCTCACTAAAAAGAGATTTAAGAACCATATTAATGTGCAGCAGTATGATAACAAAATGCAGAAAAGTGAGCAGAGTAACTACGATGCAGCTATAAGTCAAATTGACTGGTCTGATCTGTTAACCTGTCTAGCCCCTGCGTTCCGCTAGCGGAACTCCTCCCACATTCCACTGAAAAGGCAGAGCGCGAAATTCAAAAAATATTTTTTAGAAATATTGAACTTTCACACCTTAACAAGTCCAATACAGCTAATGAAAGATACACATCGTGTGAATCCAGCCAACATGTCCGATTTTTAGAAGGGTTTACAGGGAAAACACAATATATATTTATGTTAGCTCACCAACAAATAGAAAAAAGCACAGACATTTTTCACAGCACAGGTAGCATGCACAAAATCAACCAAACTAACCTAGAACAAACCAAAGAAACAACTTCATCAGATGACAGTCTTATAACATGTTATAAAATAAATCTATGTTTTGTTCGAAAAATGTGCATATTTCAGGTATAAATCATAGTTTACATTGCGGCTACAATCAGAAATTGCACCGAAAGCAGCCAGAATAATTACAGACACCAACGTGACATACCGAAATACTCATCATAAAACATTTCTGAAAAATACATGGTGTATAGCAAATTAAAGACAAAGATCTTGTGAATACAGACAATATTTCCAATTTTGTAAGTGTTTTACAGCGAAAACATAATATAGCATTATATTAGCTTACTACAATAGCCTACCACACGACCGCATTCATTCATCATGGCACGTTAGCGATAGCAATAGGCACGTTAGCGTTAGCGAATAAACCAGCAAAAGATATTACATTTCACTAACCTTCATAAACCTTCCTCAGATGACAGTCCTATAACATCAGGTTATACATACACTTATGTTTTGTTCGAAAATGTGCATATTTAGAGCTGAAATCCGTGGTTATACAACGTAGCATAACGTAGCATAACGTGCTAACGTAGCATCTTTTCCCCAGAATGTGCGGATATTTCTATTAGACTCTGACCTATTCTGACCAAATAGCTATTCATAAACATTACAAAAAAATATATGTTGTATAGGAAACGATAGATCCATTAGTTCTTAATGCAATCGCAGTGTTAGAATTCTAAAAATATCTTCATTACGACATAAGACTTAGTTATGGTAAGGGAATAACCAAAACCTGAGCGCAAAGCTACTAGTACACAGTTCGACAGATATATGAAATAGCATCACAAAATGGTTCCTACTTTCGCTGATCTTCTATCAGAATGTTGTACCTTTGGTCCTTTGTCCAGAAGCGTCTTTGTTTGGATTCAGAACGTTATTTTTCCCTCTTGAATTAGCAAGCACACTGGCCATGCGGCGCTAAGCTCTCCAACGCCAACAAAGTCAAACAACGCAACACAACTAACGTCCCGAATAAATTTCAATAATCTAATGAAACTATATTGAAAAAACATACTTTAGGATGATATTGTAACATGTATCAAATAAAATCAAAGCCGGAGATCATATTCGCACATAACGACTGGTTTCCAGTAGGCAATAAGAGGTCCCAACACGCGCCTTGCAGAAAACAGAAAATGCGGGACACCTTGTTCCAAGAGGGATTATTCAACGTCAGACAGAGATAATCAACTCCTTTTTCCTCTCACTTCCTCTTGACGTGCACGTATAGCCATACCTATCATGCCCATTTATAGGCAGTCACTTGAACAGAACATAGATTTCCGACTTTCCACTTCCTGGTCACAAAGTGTGCTGCCAAATGAGTTATTTTTTACCCACAGACAAAATTCCAATGGTTTTAGAAACTAGAGAGTGTTTTCTATCCAATAGTAATAATAATATGCATATTGTACGAGCAAGAATTGAGTACGAGGCCGTTTAAATTGGAGACGTTTTTCCCCAAAAGTGAAAACAGCACCCCCTGTCCTCATCAGGTTTTAAGCAATGAAGACCCAGAGTCTGGATACAGAACATTTCTGTCAGCTATTGACAAGTTGAATACCTCATTTACTAGGAAATTTTGGCGTAAGCCAAGAAGGAAAACCTCTCTACCATGGCTCAACGAGGACCTCTGGAGGCAAATGAGAGAACAGGATTTTTCCTTGAAAAAATCACTGAAGTCTATTAAGAATGATGACAGACATATATTTTCATCACTGAGAAATAATGTGGTTAGGAATATAAAAAAGCAAAAACAGAGTTCTTTCTCGGAGTGATCAATGAAGCAAAAGGAAATGGCAAAGTGATTTGGGAAAATCTCAAAAAACTAACAGGGAGAGGAGCTGAAAAGTCCAAAAAACATCCTGAATTCAAGGTTAATGGATTCTAATTCAAGACTCCAATTTCATATCCTCCACCTATAACAAATGTTTTGATGTTCAAAGATGTTCAACCAAGACAACAATTCTCACTCCCATAGATAAAAAATAAACCAATATATTCAGAATTCCTGAAATCTCAGTGTCAGCAGTGGAGAGTATTATTAGCTTCTTCAGGAGCTCTAGAACAAAATATGTATTTGGTCTAGACATTGTACTTCTGAAGAGACACAAAAATTCTCTGATTGCCCCTATTTTACATCTAGTTAATCTGTCCATCAAATATGGGTACTTTCCCAATGCTGGGAAGTCAGCTGCAGTGATACCTGTTTTATAATCTGCCGGCCCAACACTGGTGGAAAATTACTGACCTATAAGCATTCTTCCAGTGCTATCAAAAGTAGCTGAATGATGGGTGTCTGATCATCTGACTGAACACCTCATTCTCCATACATCAAATGCAATTTGGATTTAGAACTAACCATTCTACCAAAACAGCCAATTGCTATTTTCTGAAGTGTATTAAATCTAACTGAACATAGGTGGTGAAGTCGGCACAGTCTTTTTGGATCTTGAAAGGGTCTTTGATACTGTGAATCATGAGGTCTTCCTATTCAAACTACCACCTCCCTTAATGTGTCCACTGAAGTCATTAGTTGGATGTATTCCTATCTGACAAACAGAAGTCAAAGGGTTCGTTTGGGGGACACTCAGCCGGACTCTCTTTACTATACCATTGGGGTCCCACAAGGGTCAATATTAGGCCCCCTTCTGTTTACCATCTATATAAATGATCTCTCACTTGCTTGCCTACAAGTTAACATGCAGATATCTGCAGATGATAAAGTTATGTATGCATACTCAAAAAATAGACACTTGGTTATTAGCAAGTTAACTGAATCTAGTGGTGTATGTGTCTAAATGGATGACTAATTCTTGCCTGCATTTAAATATCGACAAGACTCTTCCTATGTACTTCTCTAAGAAATCCATTGATTCTTCAGAACGAGCTGTTCTTGTTGGGGAGAATCATAAAGTAGTGTCTAACTTCAGGTATCTTGGTGTCATTTTGGACTCCAACTTGACATTTAAGAAACATGTGAAGAAGGTGTTTAACACGGTTAAATTTGGATTATCCAAATTCAGGTTTATAAGACCTTTCCTTCCTCTGGAGGCCGCCAAACTATATATGCATGCTACGATCTTCTCACATCTGAGATATTATCTCACATGCTGGTCACAAGCAGGAGCTACTATTCTGAAACCAATTGAATCCCTCTACAAACAAACACTTTAGATTTTTGATAACAAACCAAACAGTTACCACCATTGTTATTGACTTGTTTATTGTTTACTCCATGTGTAACTCTGTGTTGTTGTCTGTTCACACTGCTATGCTTTATCTTGGCCAGGTCGCAGTTGCAAATGAGAACTTGTTCTCAACTAGCCTACCTGGTTAAATAAAGGTGAAATGAAAATAAAAAATGAAAATGAAATTGTCATATAATTGACAAACATAGTTGATTTAGTCTGGATAGCTTTTAGCAGTATGTAGATGCAAGCCTTGTCTTTAAGATCCTGCATGGTCTTGCCCCTCCACCTCTTCGCCGGCATATCATGCTCAAGGAAAACACCTCCAGAATATCAGGGGCAGTAACTAGAGGGAATTGCGTTGTCACTTTTCAACAGAGTAAAATTGGCCAATCGGCCTTCTCTGTTAGAGCTACAGCATACTGGAATGCAATGCCCATGAACTTGAGAAGCTGCACTGATTATTGTACTATTACATTTTAATTGAAAACATGGCTAAAATCTATCCAAATCTGTACATGAGGAATCTGTGGTTCCTCAAACGTAAGACAACAGTTGATGATAGTGTTGTTGTTGTCGTTAGAATTATATACAGTTAAAGTCGGAAGTTTACATACACTCAATTAGTATTTGGTAGCATTGCCTTTAAAATGTTTAACTTGGATCAAACGTTTCAAGTAGCCTTCCACAACCTTCCCACAATAAGTTGGTTGAATTTTGGCCCATTCCTCCTGACAGAGTGTGATAAATCCTGTGTGTTGCTGGTGTAGAGGTGTCAGGCACAGGACAGCAGATGTGAGTAAGAAACGTACTTTACTCAAAATATCACAAATACAACGCAAAATAAACAAGCCCACAATAACAAACCGTATTGCATACCAACAATCACTCACAAACACACATGGGGGAACAGAGGGTTAAATAATGAACAAGTAATTGGGGGATTGAAACCAGGTGTGTAAAACAAAGACAAAACAAATGGAAAATGAAAAGTGAATCGGCGATGGCTAGAAGGTCGGTGATGTCTACCGCCGAACGCCGCCCGAACAAGGAGAGGGACCGACTTCGGCGAAGTCGTGGCACAGAGCTGGTGTAACTGAGTCAGGTTTGTAGGCCTCCTTGCTGGCACACACCTTTTCAGTTCTGCCCAAAAATTGTCTATAGGATTGACGTCAGGGCTTTGTGATGGCCACTCCAATACGTTAACTTTGTTGTCCTTAAGCCCTTTTGCCACAACTTTGGAAGTATGCTTGGTGCCATTGTCCATTTGGAAGATGCATTTACGACCAAGCTTTAACTTCCTGACTAATGTCTTGAGTTGTTGCTTCAATAAAGCCACCTAATTTTACTTCCTCATGATGCAATCTATTTTGAAAAGTGCACCAGTTCCTCCCGCAGCAAAGCACCCCCACCACATGATGCTGCCACCCCCGTGCTTCACGGTTGGGATGGTGTTCTTCGGCTTGCAAGCCTCCCCCTTTTTCCTCCAAACAAAGATGTTATTATTATTGCTAAACAGTTCTATTTTTGTTTCATCAGACCAGAGGACATTTCTCCAAAAAGTGCAATCTTTGTCCCCATGTGCAGTTGCAAACTGTAGTCTGGCTTTTTTATTGCGGTTTTGGAGCAGTGGCTTCTTCCTTGCTGAGCGGCCTTTCAGGTTATGTCGATATAGGACTCATTTTACTGTGGAAAAAGATACTTTTGCACCTGTTTCCTCCAGCATCTTCACAAGGTCCTTTGCTGTAGTTCTGGGATTGATTTGCACTTTTTTATATATTATTGGATGTAATGTATTTGTATTTTGTATTGTTTTAGTGATTATGTGTATTGTGGTTGTGTAATTGTCCTCAGCTGCCCTGGGACTACAGGTGCAAATTAGCTTTTGGCTAACACCGGTATATTTACATGGATGTTGCATTATTGTAATATTGATGTTGATTAATGTGCATTGTCCCCTATAAATAAATAAAACAAATAAACAAGCAGCCACCCTTTGACTTGATTATTATTATTTGACCCTGCTGGTCATCTATGAACATTTGAATATCTTGGCCATGTTCTGTTATAATCTCCACCCGGTACAGCCAGAAGAGGACTGGCCACCACGCATAGACTGGTTCCTCTCTAGGTTTCTTCCTAGGGTCTGGCCTTTCTAGGGAGTTTTTCCTAGCCACCGTACTTCTACACCTGCATTGTTTGCTGTTTTGGGTTTTAAGCTGGGTTTCTGTACAGCACTTTGAGATATCAGCTGATGTAAGAAGGGCTTTATAAATAAATGTGATTTGATAACAGCTTTGCAACAATGAATTCCCAGGTTTATCAAGACATTTTGCAGGAGTATGTAAGGTTATCTGTCCGCCAATTGAAGCTCAACAGAAGTTGGGTGAAGCAACAGGACAACGACCTTAAACACAGAAGTAAATCAACAACACAATGGCTTCAACAGAAGATAATATGCCTTCTGGAGTGGCCCAGTCAGAGTCCTGACCTCAACCCACCACTACTAGCTGTGTGATAGAATGTTATTAGTTTAAGCAGACTGTGTGTGTCTATTGTTGTGACTTAGACGAAGATCAAATCAAATTTTTACGACCACTTTATGTAGAAATCCCGATCATTCTAAAGGGTTCACATACTTTTTCTTGCCACTGTATTTGATGGATTCAGTGTTCTCCAGCAATCGAAGCTTCCCAGCCGGGCCGAATACCCAAACAAAATGAGATGTCAAAACACAACAAAACAAAATATGGATATATCCTTCCGGACCTTACAGGCCATCGGTCAATAAATCCAAAAACGAATCAAACAAACAAGCAAACAAGCAAACAAGCTGTCTGGTGAGTAGCGCACTACCACAAACTGATGCTGGCACTAAGACCAGACAGCATCAGATAGATGTCCTACAGAGAGAACAGTAGAACAGTACAGAGTGGCGCAGTTTCACTCATTCGGATGCGTTCTCCTGTCAAAACTTTGAAGAAGAATGTTTTGTTTAACACTTTTTTGGTTACTACATGATTCCATAAGTTTATTTCATAGATGTGATGTCTTCCCTATTATTCTACAAAGTATAAAATAGTAAAAATAAAGAAAAACCTCTTGAAAAAGTGTGACACCAATCAGGCCCTCTAGGAGTTGCCCACCCCTGGTGTAGCACAAACTGTTTGGATGCTACCGTCAGAAGTTGGCAAATTGGCTGTACCGACTTCAGACGAGTCCCAAGACGTTTGTGGGGGTCATAAAGCAAAACAGAGAACACCATCATGTTCGTTAATGAGTCTCGTCTTTCCATGTCGAGGTCATGTCAAGCAACATCCGGTTTGGAGCGAGCGGTCGCATTCGCATTCGCTCCGCAGGTAGTATAACTTTTCATTACATTTCATTACATTTCATTATAGTACAACGGTTTGATTTGTCTAACCTTAGCAATTTCTTCTTAGCTAGCTACATAGCCATCTTTGTATCAAAGATAATTGCGTAATTATCGTATTTCGTCGTCGTATCGTAGTCCACACTGCTATCTGCCCAGCAGCTAGCCAGCTAGCCAGCTAGCAAACGTCCACCGTCTACCGAATAGTAGTATAACTTTTCATTACATTTCATTACATTTCATTATAGTACAACGGATTGATTTGTCTAATCTTAGCAACTTCTTCTTAGCTAGCTACATAGCCGTCTTTGTATCAAAGATAATTGCGTAATTATCGTATTTCGTCGTCCTAACGCAGTCTACACTGCGATCTGCCCAGCAGCTAGCCAGCTAGCCAGCTAGCAAAAGTCCACCGTCTACCGAATAGCAGCACTGTAGAAACTATTACACTCAACGGAACGACTTGATTAGTGTAGTGTTAGCTAGCTACATAGTTGTCTTTGCTGTCTTCGTATCCAAGATAATTGGGTAGTTCAGAGTGTGTAGTTTTAGAGTGATTATCTTAATTTACCGAGGTTAGCTAGCCAGCTATTTGTCGTCCTTAACGTAGGAAACACTGCTAGCTAGCCAACAGCTAGCCAACGTCTACCGAATAGAACTTCCGCACTCAACAACCCGGTCGCATTCCGCTTCGCTCCACAGGTAGTATCACATTTTCATTTCATTTCATTACAGTACAATGGTCTGATTTGTTTGATCGTAGCTAGCTACATAGCTAGCTACATAGCCGTCTTTGTATCAAAGATAATTGTGTAGTCTAGAGCGATTTTCTAGGTTAGCTAGCCAGCTATTGTCGTTCTTTTAACGCAACGTAACGTAATCAACACTGCTAGCTAGCCAGCTAGCCACCGAATAGCAGCACTGTAGCAGCACTGTAGAAACTATTACACTCAACGGAACGACTTGATTAGTGTAGTGTCAACAACGCAGCCACTGCCAACTAGCCTACTTCAGCAGTACTGTATCATTTTAATCATTTTAGTCAATAAGATTCTTGCTACGTAAGCTTAACTTTCTGAACATTCGAGACGTGTAGTCCACTTGTCATTCCAATCTCCTTTGCATTAGCGTAGCCTCTCCTGTAGCCTGTCAACTATGTGTCTGTCTATCCCTGTACTCTCCTCTCTGCACAGACCATACAAACGCTTCACACCGCGTGGCCGCGGCCACCCTAATCTGGTGGTCCCAGCGCGCACGACCCACGTGGAGTTCCAGGTTTCCGGTAGCCTCTGGAACTGCCGATCTGGGGCCAACAAGGCAGAGTTCATCTCAGCCTATGCCTCCCTCCAGTCCCTCGACTTCTTGGCACTGACGGAAACATGGATCACCACAGATAACACTGCTACTCCTACTGCTCTCTCTTCGTCCGCCCACGTGTTCTCGCACACCCCGAGAGCAGCTGGTCAGCGGGGTGGTGGCACCGGGATCCTCATCTCTCCCATGTGGTCATTCTCTCTTTCTCCCCTTACGCATCTGTCTATCGCCTCCTTTGAATTCCATGCTGTCACAGTTACCAGCCCTTTAAAGCTTAACATCCTTATCATTTATCGCCCTCCAGGTTCCCTCGGAGAGTTCATCAATGAGCTTGATGCCTTGATAAGCTCCTTTCCTGAGGACGGCTCACCTCTCACAGTTCTGGGCGACTTTAACCTCCCCACGTCTACCTTTGACTCATTCCTCTCTGCCTCCTTCTTTCCACTCCTCTCCTCTTTTGACCTCACCCTCTCACCTTCCCCCCCCTACTCACAAGGCAGGCAATACGCTTGACCTCATCTTTACTAGATGCTGTTCTTCCACTAACCACATTGCAACTCCCCTCCAAGTCTCCGACCACTACCTTGTATCCTTTTCCCTCTCGCTCTCATCCAACACTTCCCACACTGCCCCTACTCGGATGGTATCGCGCCGTCCCAACCTTCGCTCTCTCTCCCCCGCTACTCTCTCCTCTTCCATCCTATCATCTCTCCCCTCTGCTCAAACCTTCTCCAACCTATCTCCTGATTCTGCCTCCTCAACCCTCCTCTCCTCCCTTTCTGCATCCTTTGACTCTCTATGTCCCCTATCCTCCAGGCCGGCTCGGTCCTCCCCTCCCGCTCCGTGGCTCGACGACTCATTGCGAGCTCACAGAACAGGGCTCCGGGCAGCCGAGTGGAAATGGAGGAAAACTCGCCTCCCTGCGGACCTGGCATCCTTTCACTCCCTCCTCTCTACATTTTCCTCTTCTGTCTCTGCTGCTAAAGCCACTTTCTACCACTCTAAATTCCAAGCATCTGCCTCTAACCCTAGGAAGCTCTTTGCCACCTTCTCCTCCCTCCTGAATCCTCCCCCCCCCTCCCCCTCCCCCCCCCTCCTCCCTCTCTGCAGATGACTTCGTCAACCATTTTGAAAAGAAGGTCGACGACATCCGATCCTCGTTTGCTAAGTCAAACGACATCGCTGGCTCTGCTCACACTGCCCTACCCTGTGCTCTGACCTCTTTCTCCCCTCTCTCTCCAGATTAAATCTCGCGTCTTGTGACGGCCGGCCGCCCAACAACCTGCCCGCTTGACCCTATCCCCTCCTCTCTTCTCCAGACCATTTCCGGAGACCTTCTCCCTTACCTCACCTCGCTCATCAACTCATCCCTGACCACTGGCTACGTCCCTTCCGTCTTCAAGAGAGCGAGAGTTGCACCCCTTCTGAAAAAACCTACACTCGATCCCTCCGATGTCAACAACTACAGACCAGTATCCCTTCTTTCTTTTCTCTCCAAAACTCTTGAACGTGCCGTCCTTGGCCAGCTCTCCTGCTATCTCTCTCAGAATGACCTTCTTGATCCAAATCAGTCAGGTTTCAAGACTAGTCATTCAACTGAGACTGCTCTTCTCTGTATCACGGAGGCGCTCCACACTGCTAAAGCTAACTCTCTCTCCTCTGCTCTCATCCTTCTAGACCTATCGGCTGCCTTCGACACTGTGAACCATCAGATCATCCTCCGCACCCTCTCCGAGTTGGGCATCTCCGGCGCGGCCCACGCTTGGATTGCGTCCTACCTGACAGGTCGCACCTACCAGGTGGCGTGGCGAGAATCTGTCTCCTCACCACGCGCTCTCACCACTGGTGTCCCCCAGGGCTCTGTTCTAGGCCCTCTCCTATTCTCGCTATACACCAAGTCACTTGGCTCTGTCATAACCTCACATGGTCTCTCCTATCATTGCTATGCAGACGACACACAATTAATCTTCTCCTTTCCCCCTTCTGATGACCAGGCGGCGAATCGCATCTCTGCATGTCTGGCAGACATATCAGTGTGGATGACGGATCACCACCTCAAGCTGAACCTCGGCAAGACGGAGCTGCTCTTCCTCCCGGGGAAGGACTGCCCGTTCCATGATCTCGCCATCACGGTTGACAACTCCATTGTGTCCTCCTCCCAGAACGCTAAGAACCTTGGCGTGATCCTGGACAACACCCTGTCGTTCTCAACTAACATCAAGGCGGTGGCCCGTTCCTGTAGGTTCATGCTCTACAACATCCGCAGAGTACGACCCTGCCTCACACAGGAAGCGGCGCAGGTCCTAATCCAGGCACTTGTCATCTCCCGTCTGGATTACTGCAACTCGCTGTTGGCTGGGCTCCCTGCCTGTGCCATTAAACCCCTACAACTCATCCAGAACGCCGCAGCCCGTCTGGTGTTCAACCTTCCCAAGTTCTCTCACGTCACCCCGCTCCTCCGCTCTCTCCACTGGCTTCCAGTTGAAGCTCGCATCCGCTACAAGACCATGGTGCTTGCCTACGGAGCTGTGAGGGGAACGGCACCTCAGTACCTCCAGGCTCTGATCAGGCCCTACACCCAAACAAGGGCACTGCGTTCATCCACCTCTGGCCTGCTCGCCTCCCTACCACTGAGGAAGTACAGTTCCCGCTCAGCCCAGTCAAAACTGTTCGCTGCTCTGGCCCCCCAATGGTGGAACAAACTCCCTCACGACGCCAGGACAGCGGAGTCAATCACCACCTTCCGGAGACACCTGAAACCCCACCTCTTTAAGGAATACCTAGGATAGGATAAAGTAATCCTTCTGACTCCCCCCCCCCCCCCTTAAAAGATTTAGATGCACTGTTGTAAAGTGGCTGTTCCACCGGATGTCATAAGGTGAATGCACCAATTTGTAAGTCGCTCTGGATAAGAGCGTCTGCTAAATGACTTAAATGTAAATGTAAATGTCATGGAGGCCAATCCGTTAGGAACCTACAGACGATTTTGTGATTAGACCATTTTTCGGGATGTCTCATGGTCTGACAAACATCGCTCTCAAACTGACACCTTTCACTGCAGATGCAGAAGTGCAACATCGGAGGATGTGGTGTATTGAGATGATTCCAATGCAAAAAAAATGATATTAGTAGGTTAAACTGACAGATTTTTATGGGGAATTTTGTATTATGCTAATTCGATTTCAGTGGGGGCGCGGACATCGACTCAAGAGGGTTAAAGCCTGAGGGATAATTGCCCTCTTGCACACATCACACAGAGGTTGTGTTTTCTCAAACTGTAAAGAGATTGCACAACACTGTACGTCTAATATAGCACAAAGATTCTGGCCTGGTGAAGAGACTAACGAGACTAATTTCAGATGTGGTTTGCCTCATAGCAACCTCTAAATAAATATGTAGATTAGCAATGAAAACAATTATCTACTTATCAGACTCATTTATCAATATCAGCTTTTTGTTAATTTTGCAGAGACTGAGAGTGTCTGAGAGTCTACAGTGTCTGGATTGTCATACAAATTATTCCCCAATATCACTGAATATTATTTATTCGGCATGATATGCTATTCCATTTTAATATGCTCTGAATTAATAAATAATGAATCAATGAGACAGGGTCATTCTCTGTCAAAAAGTATTCACATTCACATGCACGCTCACAGACACACACACACACACACACACACACACACACACACACACACACACACACACACACACACACACACACACACACACACACACACACACACACACACAGGTGAGGTATTACCTTTAAGCACATGGTGTCATCTCAGGTGAGGTATTGCCTTTAACCACACGGTGTCACTCATGGCATGAAATTAATATTATTTCCATAACGACTCTTTTTTTTCTTTGTTGATGTGAGGATAACTTTCAGAATAAGTCTCCAAAAAGTACAACAATCTTACTCTCAGTATAGCCAAGCACCTCCTGCGAGAATAAGTCCATACCTAGCATTGCCACTCATTCTGCACTTGCCTTGTCCTTCTATAAATATGTCCTGTACTGCATCCAGGTACAGTAACTGTAACCCAGTGACTTATTTACTTGCTCATCGTAAGAAGCCTGGTGAAATAAGCAGTGGAGTGGGAATAGGTTAAATGATTAGATGTATGTAAAAATTATACTATATTATGTCAAGGATTTCTATGATTTTAACCACCTGAATATTTAAATGTTTGACCATTGAATTTGGCTACTTGACTTCCTTTAACCTACTTTACTCATAATTTGAATACAATTTAAAACATGTGTAAATGTTTAAAACATAACTCAAATATTGTTCACAACCAATATAGCCTCACTAAATATATCAAGAAAGGTCAACCAACAAAACAAGATGCTAATCCTCAGATTTAAGTAATGTGTTAATAATTTTCTCTCAAGCCCCACCCCTTTCTCTCTCACACACACTACCCCTCTTTTTTTCTCCTCTCTTTAGCTGGATGTCCAGTGATGCATATATTTGTATGAATAGTTCATTTTATCAATGTAACCTTGATTCATAAAGGTAAGTCAATTAGGAACATTCTTATTTGCAAAAGGTTACAACATATTTTCACACATCCAACTGTGACTAACAAATGCACAAACTGTGTGAATTCAAAATCATATTTCTCAGGCAAAAGAAAGGGGGGGACATATGCCATTTCAAATCCTCTTTATTGCATTGCAGACAGACATACAGCAAGTACATTAAAGGGAAACTCAAGCAAAATATGGAAAACAGCTATTACAGTACTTAGTGTCAGTTAATGTTCTGATCATTTCATCAACCATAGCTTGCTCTTGTTGAGTTGAAGTTTCTGATTCATGTCCTTTCTCAGCGACCAGCTGGAGCTGGAGCTGGGGCTGAAGCTGGAGCTGGGGCTGGGGCTGGAGCTGGAGCCGGTGCTGCAGGGGCCGGGGCTGCAGGGGCCGGTGCTCCAGGGGCCGGTGCTGCAGGGGCTGGGACAAGACCCTAGTCTTTGCAGAAGCAGAAGGTAGTTGTACTGCTGGAGAAAGTTTGGAAAGCCACGGCCAGGGCCACGGCCACGCTAGAAGAAACGAATGTAGTCACTGGAGTCTCACTTGTGTACACCGTACACAATAACTGTACATAGTTTATTTTAGAAGTAAATCATTTTTATTGAATAACTGTATAGAGCAAGGGCCATGTAGATGCTGATACTATATGTAATTGGTTTCTTTGTCAATTTGCTTGAAGGAAAAATCATTTAATTATGTGTCCTGGGGTGGTCTGGTAGTTAAGGCAGCTGCATTTAGCGCATTTAGTGACTTCAGAAAGTAAACACTCCCCTTGAATTTTTCTACATTTTGATTTGTTACATTGATTTTGATTTTGATTATTTGATTAAATTGAGATTTTATGTCACTGGCCTACACACAATACCCGTAATACCCATAATGTCCCATAAGTGGAATTATGTTTATAGAAACACTTAAGTATTTAACCCCTTTGTTATGGCAAGCCTAAATAATTTCAGGAGTAAAAATGTGCAAGTCAGGAGTTGCATTGACTCACTATGTTTGCAATAATAGTGTATAACATCATTTTTTAATGATTACCTCATCTCTGTATCCCACACGTACAATTATCTGTAAGGTCCCTCAGTCGAGCAGGGATTTTACCATGAGGCCAATGCTGACATTAAAACAGTTACATGGTTTAATGGCTGTGTTACGAGAAAACTGAGGATGCATCAGCAATACTGTAGTTACTCCACAATACTAATCTAAATGATAGAGTGAAAAGAATGAAGGCTGTACAGATTTATTTTTTTTCAAAACATGCATCCTGTTTGAAAAAAATCACCAAAGATAAAGTGTGAAAAATGTGGTAAAGAAATTAACTTTATTCCCTGAATAGAAAGCGTTATGTTAGGGGCAAATCCAGCACAACACATCACTGCTTACCACTCTTCATATTTTCAAGCATGGTGTTGGCTGCATGGTGTTGGCTCATGTTATGGGTATGCTTGTCAATGGCAAGGATGGCAAGGATTCGATGGCAAGGATTCGGGAGTTTTTTAGGATAAAAAGAAATGGAATTTAGCTAAGCACAGGCAGAATCCTAGAGGAAAACCTGGTTCAGACAGTGGGAGACAAATTCACCTTTCAACAGGACAATAATCTAAAACACAAATCCAAATATACACTGGAGTTGCTTACCAGGACTACATTGAATGTTCCAGAGTGGCTTAGTCACAGTTTTGACATAAATCGGCTTGAAAATCTATGGCAAGACTTGAAAATAGCTGTCTAGCAGAGATCATGTGCAAATGTTGAACCATCCAGGTGTTCAAAGATCCTAGAGACAAATGTTTGTCTTCTTTACAAATGCTTGACTGTTTTTTCCACTTTGACATTAGAGAGTATTTTGTGTAGATCGTTGACATAAAATATCATTTTTAGTCAATTTTAATCCCACCTTGTAACACAAGAACATGTGGAAGTGATGTGAATACTTTTGGAAGGCATTGTATAATGTGTCGACTTCGGTTTGAATGTGGCCCACACCCTTCTGGCACAAACTTTGCCTTTCCTGTCTTTCTCTCAACATCTCTATCCCCCAATAAAGAAAGAATACTCCTTCAAAAAAGATGTACAATTTCTACTACTCACCTCTTCACTTGAAGAGCGCTTCTCAATGATATGCTGATGGCCATGCTCATCACGCTCAGCCTTCAAAAGCAAACAAAAAGACAATGAATTAATATACATATGGGTGTAATATACTAACTTTAACATTTTTCAAGGTCTATCAGGACATTTGCACCAGCATTTCATGTACATACTATATGCATGGCTTACCAAAGCAATAGAGAGAATCATCACAAATCCAAGTAGAACAACAATCTTCATGCTGAAAGTCTTCATCTAAATAGAGTACAGTATAAACATAAACGGCATCACTTTATTAATCCATCTATTCCCAACAAGTTACAGATTACATTATATGTATAATCTACTACACAGTTAATGAGTGTCTAAGAATGACTTCCCTCTGAACAAAGTGTTAGAATTATTAGTATAACCATACCTTAACGTATCTCAGGGTTAAAAGCCTTCTCAGTGCCTTTGTATGTCATTGCACACTCATCAATACACAAACAATATATAGTGTTTCGGCAGCCAATCACAAAGCCCTAATGAAGCCTACATGTGTTGCAATAAAGGATGTTGTATGATGTCTGGGTGTTCCATGTAACGTTAGGCATTGCAAATTTGCAAAACAAATTAGCCTCTTGCCACTGCTATTAATCAAATGTGCTAACTGAAAATGTCAGTCTAGGCCTACTGTATCACTGTTTTCCATCTGATGTTAATTCCCAAACAATGTCTATTTCCCATCTACATTTACGGCAAAAACATTCTCTGTGTGTAACCCTCTGTGAGTTTGGCGTATTACCTCTGACCTTGTATTGTCAGTGGATCACAGACCAGCAAATAAGGGTCTCCCTCACAAAGTGGTCCAAATGTTCAATTCAACTGTCAGAAGCGTGCAAGCAAGTTAGATTTTTCTGCTAACCTTGCAAGACAGTCGAGTGTGTTTTTATATCAAATCACAATATTTGAGGAATTTACTTTGGAACGTCAGGTATTGATCAAATTTCTATCAGGGATGATAGAAAAATAACAATTAAGCAGGGCAATGGTATACTAGGCCACTATTAAGTGTTGATACTTACTCAGTGCTAGGGATAGATAACTAGAGTAATCAAAAGGGGACCATCGCGCTCTCCCAGAACTTAGCCGGTCCGTAAAACCCGCAAATTCAGACAAACAAAAGGTGTAATGGGTCCTCATTCAAAGAAATCTCGCACAAAGCTTACTAGATATCTAGAATATCTGACTGTACACTGAAGTTATAGAGTAGAGGTTCGCAAATGATTATGTTATAACCCATTTGCAAAGTGTCTTTCAAAATTGTTTTGTTATTAGCCACCAAACAACATATTTTGTCATGTGCTACCCAAGAGGAACTGGTAGTGGGTCTTGACCCTTTTTTGGAAACACCATATACCCTGGAATTGACTATGAATTCAGAAGTTTTGTGGATTTCATATTTGTTCACAATTGTGTTAGGACTTGTAGAGACTTCCATCTTATATCAGAAAGGTTTCACTCTTGCTTTGAAAGCATCGCAAATACTTTGTTAAACAAACAGAACACAACAGACAAAGACATACACAATGACGGATCTTAACTTATTTAATTTATTAATGATGGAATAATCAGCTCTGAACAGCAGCTAATGTCAACATATGTGATGTAAACAAGGTGGAGACATGGGAGTCCTTCCGGCTCTTCTGTCGACGCCCATCTCATTTTCCACCTGCTGCTGGGGCTGGGGCGGGAGCTGCAGCAGGAGTTGCGACTGGAGTGGCAGCAAGTCTGGCCAACAGGAAGGGCAGGAAGGCCAACAGGGCAGAGTTACTTTGGGGAGGCTGGGCGTAAGGGAAGTATGACGGGTACTGAGGCTGCTGAGGCTGCTGAGGCTGCTGATAGGGATAGAACCCCCCAACACCACGCCCATAACCCCTGAACATCTGTGGAGAGAGAGAGAGAGAGAGAGAGAGATGGATGGATAAATTGTTCTGAACTCAAACAAACTAGTGATCTTATTCAAATAGTAGACCATACTATAGTACTCTAATAGACAGTATACCTAATAGATACCAATAGATAGTACTAAATATTACTGCACCTCATCGCTAGCTGAGCGCTCCTCTCGGTCATGTTTCTCAGACACCTGCACACACAAACAAAATCACAGGATGAAGGATATTACAGTATAAAGTAATCAACACTCAAAGTGTGAACTTAAGTCCATCATATTGTAATAATTCAGATATTGTCATATTCCAATGCAATGCAATCTGTGGAAACAGCAATCTCTTGGTGTATTGATGTGTAAATTGCAGTGTTGATGTTGTATTTCAATAATACTTACAGGAATGGAGGAACAAAGTCCAATCAGGCTCATCACTAGGAATAGTAGTTTCATGGTCGCCATGGAATTCTTGAAATGAAAAAGACGAATTGTGAATTCAAAGCTAGACACGCATGCCTCAATTCCACTACAGTATTCTTTGAACCTCTTACCTGTTCAAGTGAAGATGTAAAATGCTTAAAAAGTCAGAACTAAAGTTGTGACACTGATGCTGTATTGTAACTTAACAGCTAGTTTGTGCTTTTTAAAGACTATTTCAGTCCAGTCAACCAATGAGTTCTCTCAGTGCACCAATGAGCTTTCAGTCCCATGACCAAAGGTGTGTCCTGGAGATGTAAATGTGATGAAATTAGGCATTTGGTGGGTAATCCTACAAATCTATATATCCACAGTCCCCACAAAGAACAATGTCTCATCAGTATTAGGAAACCTTTGAAAAGATGAGAAGTTTTGAAACTGTGGATGATTCATTCACATGGTTTGGGGTATTGTGGAGGCAAAATGAACACATTTAAATAATGTTAGATAATGTATTTGATAAAATATTGTTTAAATTGTATTGTACGGCTTTCATTTCTCAAATAATGCAATATAGCTCAAGTACCACCATTATTTAGACCATTTACTTATCATACAATCTAATGTACCACACTTTTTTCCCCCCAATTTCCACAAACTTCATGAGCATTCATCAGAGAACTGGAGAGACATTCAATGTAGCTGGAAACATTTTTTTTTTAATTGAACAGAAATACATAAAGGAATCACAGTGTAATAGTGTAAAGTGTGGGGTTCCACAGAGTGCTGATGTTCATTCTGCGTGATGCAGGACATCCATGGACAGCAGTTACTGTCTGGGAGTTCCATTAAACACCTGCTAGATTGAAAAGTGAATTAATTCATATATAGGATATTACATTTAATTTATCACTTTGGGGGAATCTAATATGTTGAGAAATTAAATTAATAATGGCTGGCTTACTGTAACATCACCTCACCTGGTTAATGTCCAGTAGGGGCAGGGGTTGAGGCAGGTGCTGGGGCTGGTGCATGGGTTGGGGCTTGTGCAGTGGCTGGTGCAGGGGTTGGGGCTGGTGCAGGGGCTGGTGCAGGGGATGAGTCTGGTGCAGGGATTGGGGCTGGTGCAGGGGTTGGGGCTGGTGCAGGGGTTGGGGCTGGTGCAGGGGCTGGTGCAGGGGATAAGTCTGGTGCAGGGGTTGGTGCAGGGGATGAGTCTGGTGCAGGGGTTGGGGCTGGTACAGGGGCTGGCACAGGGGCTGTTGCAGGGGTTTGGGTTGGTGCAGGAGCTGGTGCAGGGTACAGGGCAGGAGCAGGGGCTGGGGAAGAGGCAGGGAACAGGGTAAGTAGCAGTTGAAGGAGCTGATTTGAATTCAACTGTGGCAGGGAGGGCAGAATGGAACCAGCCTAAATAGGAAAGAAAACATCAGCTGTTTTTTTCTCATTCAATGTGATTTTGATTTACACACCACACGTGGAATCATATCTCAGAATATTCACATATGTTACATACACATTGATCTTCACTACAATATGTTAAATAATTTCTGCTCATAATCTGTGGAGCTATGGAACGTACCTCCTTGGAATTTGAGTTAGAGTTGGAGTCAGAGCTGGAACGTGCAACTCTCAAGTGATCCACATCAGTCTGAAAAATAATACTTTTGTACATGTAAATACGCATATATATGAATATATAAAAAAAAATATATGGAAAATATATATAAAATATGATATAATGTAGAACACTATGTAATTTGAGCCACATCTATTGTACGTTTATTTTATTTTTAATTTAAAATATATATATATATTGTTAAACTCACAGGAAGAGCCAATGACAGGCCCAGGAGGCAGCCCAGAAAGATTACAGTCTTCATCATCATCTTGGTGGTCAGTTCGAAAAACATAAAAAGAAACAAAAGCAGCTTAGATGACCTTTTTGTTTTTGTTCTGAATGCTGAAATAGCACGTGAACACCACAGCATAAGTATATTGACCAACGTTCAAAAGCAATGCTTAAAGGCCAATTTCCTTACCTTTGAGTCACAGTTAATTTCAGCAGTTGATCAGGTGTAATGAGGCAAAGACAATGAGCTATACCCAGTCGATGGGTTCTCTTTAAGTAGAGTTAAGAGCACTGATGTCACAACCCCTAATACTAATACTGTTTAATATTAGTAAATGGTATATCATTATTTTAAAACATTTCTAAGTATTTTAAGTATACAATGCATAAGCATATACAAAATGTATAATAATACTGTATATTAATTTCTGAACATTTATTAGAATTTGCAACAGCTTAGTCATAAATGTTACTATAAAGACAAAATATCAACTACATCCAGCTAATCACTTAAATAATTGTTGAATGTGTGATAGAAATAGATATTAATCATTTTGAAAACACACGCAGTACCAGTGTTTTGCAAACAAACACCCTCTTAGCTCCTCACCTTTAAATGTTGCCTAATCGTCATGGGAAGTACTTGAGTCGCCAGCTTAAAAAGTATCATACGCAACACAATCCGCACCTTGCCACGACAAATGTCCAACTGTTTTTATTTCTTTCAAGTATATGTTGCTCCAGGCAAAAACATTCATTTAGGATTATCTTCAAGAGTTCACACGTTTCAAAGGCATCTGTATTTGTAGAGAAGTAAACTATTAAACACTGTAAAGTGTTTACACAACATGTAAAGTGTTGGTCCCATTTTTCATGAGCTGAAATAAAATATCCAATACATTTTCCAGACGCACAAAAAGCTTACTTCTCTCAAATTCTTTGTACAAATTTGTTTACATCCCTATTAGTGAGCATTTCTCTTTTACCAAGATAATCCATCCACCTGACAGGAGTGGCATACCATCAATCTGATTAAACAGTACGATCATTACGCAGCTGCACCTTGTGCTGGTGACAATAAAAGGTCACTCTAAAATATGCAGTTTTGTCACGGATGTCTCAAGTTTTGAGGGAGCGTGTATTTGGCATGCTGACCGCAGGAATGTCCACCAGAGCTGCTGAATATTCATGTTCATTTCTCTACCCTTAGCCACCTCCAACTTCGTTTTAAAGAATTTGGCAGTACGCCCAACCGGCCTCACAACCGCAGACCACGTGTAACTACGCCAGCCCAAGACATCCGGCTTTTTCACCTGCGGGATCGTCTGAGACCAGCTACCCAGGCAACTGATGAAACTGGGTTTGCACAACCGAAGAATTTCAGCACCAACTGTCAAAAAACGTCTTAGGGAAGCTCATCGGAATGCTTGTTGTCCTCACCAGGGTCTTGACCTTACTGCAGTTCTTGACCTTATTACAGACCTCAGTGAGCCAATCAATGCTCACCTTCGATGGTCACTGGCAGAGGTGGAGAGGTGTGCTCTTCACGGATGAATCCCGGTTTCAACTGTACCTGGCAGATGGCAGACGCATGGGCGAGCGGTTTGCCGATGTCAACGTTGTGGACTGAGTGTCCCATGGTGCCGGTGGGGTTATGGTATGGTCAGACATAAGCTATGGACAACAAACATAATTGCATTTACACAGCGATACCGTGATGAGATCTTGAGGCCCATTGTCGTGCCATTCATGTCGCCATCACCTCATGTTGCAGCATGATAGCAAGGAACTGTACATAATTCCTGGAAGCTGAAAAATGTCCCAATTCTTCCATGGCCTGCATACTCACCAGACATGTCACCCATTGAGCATGTTTGGGATTCTCTGGATCGTCGTGTCCGACAGCCTGTTACAGTTACAGTCAATATCCAGCAACTTTGCACAACCGTTGAAGAGGAGTGGGACAACATTCCATAGGCCTACTTTTTTTTTAAAGGTACAGTGCATTCGGAAAGTATTCAGACCCCTTCCCTTTTCCACATTTTGTTACATTACAGCCTTATTCTAAAATGGATTAAACACATTCTTTCCTCATCAATCTACACACAATACCCCATAATGACTCTGAAAACAGGATTTTAGACTTTTTTGCAAACGTATTCAAAATAAAAAACAGAAAAAACATATTAGCATAAGTATTCTGACTCTTTGCTATTAGACCCGAAATTGAGCTCAGGTGCATCATGTTTCCTTTGATCATCCTTTGGATGTTTCTACAACTTGATTGGAGTCCACCTGTGGTAAATGCAATTGATTGGACATTATTTGGAAAGGCACACACCTGTCTATGTAATGTCCCACAGTTGACAGTGCAAGTCAGAGCAAAAACCAAGCCATGAGGTCGAAGGAATTGTCCGTAGAGATCCGAGATAGGAATGTGGCTAGGCACAGATGGGAGAACCTTCCAAAAGGACAACCATCTCTGCAGCACTCCGCCAATCAGGCCTTTATGGTAGAGTGGCCAGACGGAAGCCACTTATCAGTAAAAGGCATATGACAGCCCGTACGTAGTTTGCCAATAGGCACCTAAAGTACTCTCAGACCATGAGAAACAAGATTCTCTAGTCTGATGAAACCAATATTGAACTCTTTGGCTTGAATGCCAAGCCTCACTTCTGGAGGAAACCATCCCTACGGTAAAACCATCCCTACGGTAAAGCATGGATTTGGCAGCATCATGCTGTGGGGATGTTTTTCAGCGGCATGGACTGGGAGACTAGTCAGGATCGAGGGAAAGATGAACGGGGCAAATTACAGAGATCCTTGATGAAAACCTGCACCGGAGCGCTCAGGACCTCAGACTGGGGCAATGGTTCACCTTCCAACAGCACAACAACCCTAAGCACACAGCCAACACAACATAGGATTGGCTTCGGGACAAGTCTATGAATGTCCTTAAGTGGCCCGGCCAGAGCCTGGACTTGAACCCAATCAAACATCTCTGGAGAGACCTGAAAATAGCTGTGTAGCGATGCTCCCCATCCAACCTGACAGAGCTTCAGAGGATCTGCAGAGAAGAATGGGAGAAACTCCCCAAATACACGTGGGCCAAGCTTGTAGCGTCTTACCCAAGAAGACTCGAGGCTGTAATCGCTGCCTAAGGTGCTTCAATAAAGTACTGAGTAAAGGGTCTGAATACTTATGTAAATGTGATTTTTCAGATTCGTTTTTTTAATACATTTGCCAGAATCACGGGGTATTGTGCTTAGACTGATGAGGGGAAAAACAATTCAATCAATTTTAGAACAAGGCTGTAACGTAACAAAATGTGGAAAAAGTCAAGGGGTCTGAATACTTTCCGAATGCACTGTATCTGTGACCAACAGATGCACATATGTATTCCCATGTGCAACCCATAGATTAGGGCCTAATTAATTTCTTTCAATTCACTGATTGTCTTATATGAACCGTAAATCAGTAAAATCTTTTAAAATGTTGCATGTTGCATTTATATATTTTGTTCCGTGTACATTATACCATTTAAATACACTTATATGACCTACTGTCAGACTGTCATTGCAATCAAAGGGCTCTTTCTGTTGGCAAACTGGCATTGCGCGACTCAATGTCATTTAAATACCCCATTAGCAAAGCCTGCGTGATAATAGCCCTATTGCACACATCAAAGCATTAGTCATAGGCTGTGTTTTCTCAAGCAGTACAGAGATTGCTCAACACTTCATGTCTAATATAAGTGTCCATAGGTAGGAGCTTAGAGCACAAAGAGACTTGCAAGGTGAAGGTAAGTGCTACGGAGAAACACTGGGTTTAGAATAGACAGGTTGTTTTCAAGCAATCTGGTGGCAAAAATTACTTGGTGTTTTCAATGTTAAAACTACTGTTTTCAGTAATGTGTTTTCAGTGTTAAATAACTTTGTGTTTGCAGTGTTAAAATGTATTTTCAATGTTAAAACCTCTTAGGGATCGAACCCTTTTTTAAATATTTTTTACCTAAAATAACATACCCAAATCTCTCTGCCTGTAGCTCAGGACCTGAAGCAATGACATGCATATTCTTGACACCATTTGAAAGGAAACACTTTGAAGTTTGTGCAAATGTGAAATTGATGTAGGAGAATATAGGAGATCTGGTAAAAGATGGCAGCAGTGTATGTGCAATGTTTATACTGATCCAATGAGCCATTGCATTTCTGTTCAAAATGTCGTATCAAGGCTGCCCAAATATGCCTAATTGGTTTATTTATACATTTTCAAGTTCGCAACTGTGCACTCTCCTCAAACAATAGCATGGTATTCTTTCACTGTAATAGCTACTGTAAATTGGGCAGTGCAGTTATATTAACAAGAATTTAAGCTTTCTGCCCGTATCAGATATGTCTATGTCCTGGGAAACGTTCTTGATACTTACAACCTCATGCTAATCACATTAGCCTATGTTAGCTCAACCATCCCACGAGGGGGACACCGATCCTGTATTAAACAAGTTTGTGTTTACAGTTTGAAACAACATCAGTGTTGAACAACTTTGTTTTCATTGTTAAATAACATCACTGTCACACAACTTTGTTTTCAGTGTTAGCAATGTCAGTGTTAAACAACTTTATGTTTTCAGTGTTTAAATATGAATAATTGTCTTACAGGCACATAGGAAGCAATGGACTACCTCTGTGTTGTCGTTTTACTTTTCTCGGCTGTGGCTACACGTGTGAGTAAATAGTCAAGAGAGAATAGAGAATAATCCTGAAAAATATATGGGTGCAATGCATTAGGTTTATTAATATTCAGCACGGCAGATCATGCACTTTATTAAATTGTGATTTACTTTCCCCAGGCTGACCCATGGAGACAATGGCAACAGGGAGACAGTCGATTCCTCCCATTTGGCGGACCTCAACAAAGTCCAGACAGACACCCTATGAGAGTAAGAAAAAAAGGTCAAAGAGAATTCCAAGAGATCCAAGAGACCTAATCAAAGTCAATCAAGATATAGAGAAAAACAGACCATTCTAGATTATATTTTGTTTTCTTACTTAATGGTTATATCTGAAGCTCATATTATTTTCCTTTACTTTGTCAAGCCCAATGGTAGAGATCCCTGGATGAAGGATGGTTCCCGCCCTCCATTTGAGGGCCAGCCAATAGGTGGAGGAGGAGGGAACTCTAGACCAATCGGTGGAGGACCTATGTGGCAAGGATGGAATATGGGTGGAACGGGCAGCCCAGGATGGGTATGATGGCCTTCTAAATTTGATTAACAAATGTGATTTTCCCAAACTACTAATTCATTGTATCTACTAATAGTAATAGTTATGATATAGTACTTTTTACTTGACTGAATTTATTTTGTGCAGCCCAACCAGGACCAAATGCCCCCTTGGTACCCAAACAGACCCTCTGAAGGCCCAGGAAGTGGGGACACTCAGCGACTAATGGGAGGGCCTAACGGGGAGACCCCCCAATCTGGAGGATCAAACTGGGGGGGACCCGAGTCTGGAGGACCCCTCGACTACCCTGATCGGGATTATAAAAGGGTATGTCGTGTCTGGTTATTTTCAATTATATTTATGTAATGTATTGCTTTTTCAATGTTTTTTCTTCTCATATGCTGTTTTTGGGATATTTGTATTGCTATGATATACTCAGGTCTCATTTTGGAAAAGAGATTTGTCATCTCAATATGATCTCCTGAATAAATAAAGGAAACAAATATAAAAGCTGTCAGGGATCCTCCATCAATTGAAAATCTATTGTTAACATGTATAATATGATGCTCGCTCCTGGTCAAGAGAGAGGAGGAAGGTCAATGGTGGAACCAGGGAACCATGAGAGACCGAGGATCATCATCCCCTGCCGAACTTCCACCTGTGACCGTGAGTTAACGGTGTAATGGCAACCTCCATTCAACCTGCTATGAATACAATCCCCGATCCCACTTAAGATGCTTAACTGATTGTAGAACTAGACTTTAATGTTTCTCTCTCTCGCAACAGGGATCTGACTTTGGGTATGCTCCCAATGGACCTGGACCGCATCATGGACAGGGCCCCCCTCGCGGGCCAGGTGCCCGATGGCGTAGACCTGCAGGGCCCCCAAGAGGAGGAAGACCCAACATGAGAAACCCTGATGCAAGGGTAAGACATTTTTTTACTATATTGGAAAGTACTAGCCTGGAGGTCCAGTTTGTTAGCGTGTTAGCCAATTTATCCCTCTCTGTCTTTCTTTGTTAAAAGCGCGTAGATTATGGGACACTGGCTAGGAGACGACAGAACTAATTCGTTTTGATAATGAAGGGTGTTGTGTCTCTCTATCTACCCAGCCTGACAGGAACCCCATTCGCCCCTCAGCTGTTCCATCTGGAGCAGGTGGACGGCCCCCATTTGATGACACCTTCTTGGGAGGAAGACTGTTGCAACCTGAGATGGTGGTAGGTCGTTAAAAGATCCTGGTCATGTCATAACCCGGCATTAAGTTTAACCTGGACAAAATGAACGTATGTCTATTTTCTTTATGTTTTAGGGCAACAGAGAATTCATCCCCATCTTTCAGGTACAGTACCTTGGTCATTGGTAATTAATGTATGTCGTGAAGAACATCGCTTTGTGAATACAGACATGGATAATGAGATATGTATAATTTATTATTAAATGTGATGGTAATGAGTTATTCCTTGTTTATTCATTTAGAAATTCTTGAGAAATTGGAAGAAAAAAATATTCATGTTATGGTTCTTTTACAGGCTGGCAATGTGACTTTACAGGTAAGATTATGTTTTTACTATCAAAAACGGAATGGATTTACATGCCGATATTACATGCTGATATTTACATGCTAAACTCATATTGAAACAAAATGCTTTTTTTCTTTGCCAGAATGCTAGTGGTCTGCCCCTGAAAGAGGTAAATAATGAATTTGCCTGAATGATCTAAGATTCAATCAGGCTGTAGAATTATTATCATATATTATACATGTGTCAATTGTCACAGTATCATACAGTGTATGTTGTCTATATCTGTTCATGTGGCGAACATGTTTCCCCTTGTAGGGTGAGAACATTTTCCTGCTGCCAAAGGTAAGGCATTCACACAAACAAAGATTTATTTTAGTATTATGATGGCTGGAGTACTGCATGATGGAATTGTGTAAAACAAATACTGTATTTTCTTTACTATCAGGGAGGAAGAGGAACACCCCCACCAAGGGTATGGACTAGCCTCTCATTCCATGTTAGCTTAATTCTATGGCTCTGAAGTATTGTAGGCAACATAGCAGGAAGTATGCCATTGTACTGTATATAACAGATAAGTAAACTGTAATATGTTTCACAGCATGGACATAAAAGACCTCAAGAATTAGGGGTATGTAGAGATATTCCGTTTTAAATCATATTCTAGTACATTTTGGTGTGAATTTTGGTGTGAAGTGTGAATTTCTTGAAAGAACTTGAAAAGCAGTTGATATTTTTTCTGTGTCCCTGTTTTTGATAGTTTGGATACCCATACTCATCTGGTTTTCAGGTAAGTGTCCTAATGAACCTTTCAACTTTTTTGTCATATATTTACAATGCTGAATAAATAAAGTTGATTTGAAGATTTGAGAAATAGCAAAACATTTTGTGTTTTTTTGTCTCAATTCTAGCCTTACCTGAAGCTCATCTACAACCCCTCAGCTACAGTATGATTACATTTATGATTTAACATCAACAAAATACCACAATGTTAACTGCAAATATGTTATGTGAGATGTTATCTTTTTTTTTACGAAATATACTTTACACGTGTTCTTTTCTCTGCAGAATAGAATCTCATTTGAATATGGGATAACAACACTTGTACGTATTGGCTGTTTACTAAACATGCTTCTTACTGAGATTTTAATATTCTCTTTCAGCTTTAGTGTCATCATGAATGAATATTGTCAAATGTAACAATATTGTTTATTTTTCAATCAAATGTCACTCACAATACCATCTAAAACATTATTTGAATCCTTCAACCTTTACCCCAAGCTCCCATCGTTCATGAAGGTAAGAAATTACTAACGACATTGTTGTATCTGTATTCCTACAATAAAATCATGTACTTCCTTCTTAAACCATGATATGATTGATCTATCTGCAGGCTGAGGAGACAAAGACTTGGGAAGAGGAAGGAAAATAATATGGTGGATACAAGGTGTGTTAAGCACTTTGCCTAGGTGTTTCTTTGCAATGCATCATCTATTTCTTTATCTGTTTCTGACTTCTTCTTCCCTGTTTACAGGGAGAAGAAGCCCAAGCCTTGCATCTGGATTGGAATCGTGACATATTTTCATATCTATCTGGAGTACATTCAACTTTACAGATGAACTTTGGATTTTTAGTTGCTAAATGTTTTCCTAAATACTAATACATTTCTTAACTCATGAAACCAAACAATCTTTAGTTTTAGCCTAACAATATATGATTTTACTCATGGGTGTGGGGAGGTGGGCCTCTTCCTGTCCAGTAAGGTAATTTCTGGACAATATTTCTGCCCATTTAGGGGACCCCTTTAAGCTCAAGAGCACCCCCAGTGGCAAGATATGTGTAGCCTCTTTAGAACCTATTTATAACTATACAGTACATGGCAGGTGTTGGTGGAGGTTACTTCTGTGATATAATTTGACACTTTCTCAATCAATTGCTCTATAACATTCATTAAAACTTCCAGCATACAAACTAAGAACTCTTGTTTTTGTGTGCGTACAAAGTACAATTGACAACTGTGATTATGCTTGATAATGGATTTATTTGACAATAGAAAATGTATCATATTGTAACTGAAAACATATCTTAAATGAATAGTAGGAGTAGGAATGTGAGATTGATGTGCCGATCCCTGAAAATGAAACAAAAAAATAACCACTTAAACGGAAGTACAGTATACTACTGATGAGAATACATTTCAGGTGTTCAGTTGAAGAAATGTTTCTTTCCCATAATAAAAACCTGGAAATGGCCCTAATGTTACCCTACCTCAATTTCCTTTGACCCCACATGCAATTCTATGGCTCAAACAGGAAAGAGAAGTTGGGATGACCCTGTAAAATGTTTTTTTCAGGATGACATTATCACAAGTACAACATATGTTTCATATCACATATTAAAATCTATATATACAATGTATACATACTATAATATATTATATATTATATTAGTATTGTTATAGTCATAGTATAAGAAGTAGAGGTCATACCTCATCTACGCCAGGGTCAACTGTGTCTCCACGGTGATCTGGTGGAGGGTTGGCAGCCTCTGTCTGGAATCCTTTAGGCCATGTCTATCAACAACACAAAAATACAGTTAGATATCATACAGATCAGTTTACATCAGCAGGCCGCACATAGAGGACACATTAATGTTATCCATATATGATTCAGACACAGTAGTAAGAGCTTACTTACCTTTCCTGGTGCCTGAGGTTGGGCAGCCTGCTGCAATTTTGAAAGGGTAAATCATTATTATTAAGATACTCTGTCCGGCCTGTTGAATTTTCGAATTATAAAATGATTGTTAGTTTAAAATGAAACTAAAATCATGAAATTATGACATACTATCGGTTCATTGTCTCTAATTTCCTTTCTGTTGAGAATATTTCACTGCACTTTAAACTGCCGCATTCAACTTTTTTATTCTCCTGGAGCCGCGATGCTTATGCATAGGTTTCATTGAAATGACACTCTGCAAAAGTCACTCGTCTAGTGTAACAGGCCTGTATGAGGGGGAGGGAGAGCACACCCATGTAATGACCACTCCTCACCTGTAGTGGGAGCTGTGGTTTCTGAGGGGTCTTCTCCAAGTTCAGCTGGTTCTGCCCATTGTTCTGGTTAGGCTGGGGGTAGTTGGGGTAAGACATGTAGTAGGGGTAGCCCTAGGGAAGATACACTTGTGAAAGTTAAGAGTCTTAAAGGATCAAAAAGTGTGATGATATGTTTTGCATCATGTTATGCAAAACACATCAGGATCACACATTTAGCTTTTTAGTGCTCTATTTGAAAACTTGACTGTTGACATGCCCAATTTGTGGGGACCATATCAACAGTGAACTAATTAAGAAAATGCAACACAAAAATGGGGTGTAAAGTGATCCTTTAGTCTGAATAAAGAGTGTATATCATCTCTTACAGTGAATACAAGATGCACCTTGAGGAACAAATCACATTGAAAGAGGGAAACTCCACTGTACCTGCATTCTTGGTTGCTGGGGAAATGAAAATGATGGGTAGTATTGCGGAAACTGGGGAACCCCCTTCAGGATAATAGAAAATAAATACAACTTCAACAAATACTGGAAAGACTTTGCCAATTAGTAGTGGATTACCTGACACATGGTATTTCATTCAATTACATTGAATTTGTATAAAAACATAGACAAACTGACTTCAGGAAAAAAATATGTGTATTCATTAGTAGAGGCTGGGAAGGCTTTTGTCATTGGTATCCATCAAAAACATTGGTATTTCAATGAATTTGTGTGAAAACGTACGTAGACCAACTGACTGATCTGAAATGGTACAGTAGCCTACCTGTGCAGGGTTGTGTGGTTGCTGGGGGTTATTGGGGTTATTGGGGTTGTTGGGGTCCTGGGGGGCCCCAGGCTGCTCCTGTTGGGCATTGGCGTACAGAATGGGGGGCAGCTGGTTCCCCTGTGTAGGGAACATCATCTGGGGGCCGAAAGGGCCTCCCATCTGAGGGTTAAAGTTCACCATCTGGGGGAGACCAAATTCAGGCTGCTGTTGGATCACGTACTGGGGCATGAATGGAGACGCCTGAACAAACAAGGTTGGGTAAAAGATCTGTCTCTGACCTAAGATCATTTCAAAGCTTTGCTGACCGAAGTTGTGATGAGCAATTGAATGAACAATTCGGTTGATGTGCCAAAGCTGAAAATATGTGTAGTTAAAGGTAAAATGGGAATGGAAGCTGCTCCTGAAATACATTACTGGAGACCATGTTTAACTATTATGCTGTCTGCAAATGTGGCTAATGATATCAATCTTCTTTACTACCACAGTATGTCTATAGCATTATCATGGCTAATGATTTCTATCTCGATTGAGTTAGATTGGATTGGTTCAGTACCTGCATTTGTGTTTGCCCAAAGCCTACACCTGTCAGGGTCAGTCCATTCAACCGCAGGATCTGTGAAGGACGGGTGAGCAGTCAGAAAAAAGTTTCTAACAACCGTTACTCCACATTGCATTGTATTTTACTACACATCAATTTGAAAGGAAAAATCACGAACAACAAATGCAATGTCAAGAGTTGCAGACAAAAACATACGGGACAATTCAATGTACCTCATTGCTGTTACTTGCGAGGATTCCAATTTGCTGTTGGTATATCTTTAAAAAAGCCACAAAAAACAGTTTATGATTCATTTTGAAGTGTAGCGCTATAAATGAAGGAATATTCAAGTAATGTCTGAAACTCACAGGAAGTGAAAGGCTAGCACCAAAAAGGCAGACCAAAACAGTTATAGTCTGCAGCTTCATGATATCCTACAATGAAGACAGAACAAATGTAGTTTATATCTGACATCTCAATACCATCTTGTTACCATCTTGAGCATGTTGTATGTGAAACATACTTATTTTTAACAATTTTTGATTATACAAAAGCAAGTGATAGCCCATGACAGTATTACCTTATCAGAGAATGTCATCTTCAGCCTATCTTCCTTTTTTCCTGTGTGTTCTTTATGTCTCTGTCCAGCCTACTGTGTCTCTCCTACTTTTAAACGATCTCTATCTTCCCATTTGAGCTGTCATGTCCCAGACACACGCAGACTATGGTCAATATGACGCGCGGGCTCTTTGAGATGACATCACTCTCAGACTCAGACAGTTACGGTGCAGATACATGCAGCTGTATCATTACGGACTGACCATAAGTCAAAATGAATCTCATGGCTGGACATTATCTATCGTGTCATACACCAATTCTAATGTTATTGTCTAATATGTTGACTCTACAGTATATGACACAAACTAGGTGGATCAAAGGTGGATAACAGTCAACCCCTGTCCCATTATTTCAAAGGGTATTCTGCCCCTACAGTATGTTCACAATATATAGAACATCTCCTATTAAAAATCGCTTTCCCTATATTGGCCAAAAGAACCTAGAACTCAATGCCCGTGATGACCATGAGTCTGCGTTATTTGTAAACCTTTCATAGAGACCTGTGATTATAATACAAGAGAGTTTGCTGCAGGTGGTTAAGACAAGAGTTTTCAGACAGATGATTAGTCTATGGACTGGTGTGCTGTTGGCATGTGTAAATGTAAGTCTTTTGATTGACATTATCAGTGTTGATTATGTCCTATAAATAAGGTATTATAGGCAGGTAGCTGTAAGGTTGCTGGTTCAAATCCCACTGGTTACTGAACTGGCAACAGGAGGGCTGCTGGTTTAGATCCTAACCACCATCATTTGGTTAGGATAAAACCATTTGTAAAAAATGTAAGAAACATTTGCATACTCTTATGATATTATATTACATAATTATATTCCCGAACGAGATTGAGGAAGAGTGAGAAGTCCAATCTACAGTAGATACCTTTCCCCTGTTATTCATCGGGCCAGGTTCCACGAGGGGGCAAAAGGTGGCCCTCAGTTGAAACTTGTGCCCCCTCAGTTTTAGTCCTATCTCCCTATATAAAAATAGCAAAAAAAGTTGAAATGATTGAGAGACAGGTTGGTGCAAAATCTGTATCTCCGCTGTGCTGTGTCAGCAGAATGGACAGAGAGCACAGGATGTGTGTAGGGGGGCTACGGAAAGCCCCTGGGGTGGTTAGGTATGACTCCTTTGGGTGTCCATAAAAAGTGGGGGGAAAAAACACTTTTCATCTGTGGTAGGCTAATTGAATAATGTGGTACAACTCTACCTGTAATATTTGATTTTGAGTTATAAGTGTGAGGTCAAGTTTTCCGTTGAAGCTGCTTCACTCAACTCTGCCTCACGCCCCACCACTACATAGTTTAGTTAGCTTCTTAGCTAGCTGTAAAAAGCATTATTGTTATTAGCCTTAGCCTATTTAGCTTGCTCGAACCAGCTAATCTGCCACTGCCACGATGGATATCAGAAATCGGCTTTGCCAAAGTACCCAAACAAAGCTAAAAGGAGTGTGATGAGCAGCAGCTGCAGCATCAACCACTGAGGTCACCACCAAGCCCAGCAGCGATGCTGCTGCCGAGCTCCAGCTAGCTTCGCGTGAAGAGCCTACCCACCCTTCCACAAACGCCAGGATATTGACTCCACAGTCCCCACCACCTCCGACTGTTCCTGGTGATCTTGGAACAGAGGAGCCAGCCCAGGTTAATCTAGAATACTACCCTAGTCGCAGGTGTTCTGTCCAGAAACATTCATTTAATAGCATCTGGTTCATAGGAATAGTGTCTGGGGTACTAGGTTACTGCAGAATTCAATATAATTCCAATGCAAGAACCCAAATGATGCTCCTGGGTTTAGTTACATATCGGTATGTTTCCTAATAAAAAAATACATACATTCTATTATGGTTTTCTTGGTAGCCTATTGTTTTTTTGTGCTTGTAAATGGAACTGTGCGTATTGGAAACTTGTTTATGGTAGGCTGGCATTGCTTAATCGATTACATGGGTTGAATTTAATCCACAGAAGTGTATTGTGCCATATCACAAAGTGTTGCTGTACTCAGGAGCGGCATGATTTCCCATGTCTGAATCAGGCCTATAGGCCATTTTGTTTGGCAAGACAGCTCTGCGTGGCTGCTTCTCACTGTAGTAGGTTGTAGTCTATATTTTGGTTATTTGGATCTCCATTCGCCTTTTGTTTACTGCGTTTGTTTACTGTTAATGTAACTAGCCGAAATATATGTCATGGCCTTTATCCATCCGATATGTTGCTTTCTAGGCCTACGTGGTACCACTGTTTTGTTCTATTCGCATTAATTTGTTTGCATTCGCAGCTGTGTTGGTTTTCTAAGCCAAACTGCTATTCAGTATTTTTGTTTGCATGCATGAATAACTAGGCTAGTTCTTTCAGCATTTAGTTTGCATTATTTTGGTAAGACAGATAAGTGCATTCACATAGGTTGTTTGTAATAGGTGAATTACCCTATATATCTTGTAGCTTATATTCATTCTCAAAATGTAATTGCTTTAGTGAGTAGGGTGCAGTCCATTGTACTGATACAGTGCAGCGGAGATAGGCCACAGATTTCTCGCCAACCTGTCACTTCAAAAGCACTCAATCAATGGTCTCGGAGTCTTTGCATTTGAACTTTATGTTTATTGTGGTATTGCGTGATATATAAGCAGAATTATAAACAGAATTCAATATAATTCCAATGCAAGAATCCCCCAAAATGTTGCTTCCGAACCGATTTCAACTGCCCCCTTAGTCACTTGTTCATGGCGTTGGGTCTGTTCATCCTTTAGCCCTGCAGTCACTTGAAGCCTGTCTATGTGCTTCTTCACCAACAGTGTCTTTACTTTCTCAGGTCCTCACAAATTGTTAAAGGGATGGTTTCCTGGACAGAAATTCAACCTTGTCCTGGACTGAAATGCATGCTCAATGGAGATTCTCCATTGAAAGTGCTTCTTATGGACTAAACTAGCCCGGTAAACTGGGCTAATAATATTTTAGATACTCAAATGAATTTAATTCTGCCCCTAGATGGCGAAATCGGGGCAATATGCCATACATTTACATGACAAACATAGAAGGGACAAAAATCGACCCCCATTTCAAACCAAACAAACAACTTTTATGAAGGCTAATAGTCATGTTTATTGAAATTTCAAGAAGAAACACACAAGAAATGTCAAATAAGATCTGCATGTATACAATGTTAGAAGACATTATACGTTTACATTTTAGTAATTTAGCAAACGCTCTTATCCAGAGCAATTAACAGGAGCAATTAGGGTTACATGCCTTGCTCAAGGGCACATCAACCAATGTTTCACCTAGTTGGCTCAGGGATTCAAACCAGCAACCTTTCGGTTAATGGCCCAAAGCTCTTAACCGCTAGCGTATCTGATATGATTAACTTAAAGTGCTGTGGACGACTTGGTGAAATTCCCCTGTGTCCATGTTCTACAGCAGACACCTGTAAATAAATGACCCAAGATACATTTTGCTTATTCTTTTTTTCAATAATGGGATATTGTACAGTACCACAAATAGCATTTGTATTTTTATACCTTGTTCCTCACAAATCTGTCGACTCTAAACTTGAATATTGTCTTAACAAGGAGTTGGGAACGGAGTTGTGGTTGTCTCAGTTGAAATCTGAATGAGAAAGGGAAAGGAAAGGGAAAGGGGGATACCTAGTCAGTTGTCCAACTGAATGTATTCAACTGGAATGTATCAGATTAAATGTGCATTATTCCGTACCTGAATGTCCAAATCAGGTTTCATGGTGCGAGCCCTCCTCAACAGAAAGCGCTAAAAGGTGAAAATTGTATGAACATATGCACATTAACTAGATCCCTTTCCTTACACAGAGTCAATTACAGATTGAAATACACTATTGACCATGAGGCACATGTACTGTACAGTCAGTGACCATTACTGTACCTTGAATCTTCTCACGGGCTCTGCTTGTGGAGGACCCTGCTGTGGCTGCTGCTGTTGCATCATGGGAATCCCACCTGCACCTTGGACTCCCTAACCAGAAGGAAGAGTTATTATTATACATTTATTATAAATTGTAAATGATGGAGTGGTCTAAATGTATTCATGATTTGTGCGTGTCTATATTTTCCTGGTATGTAATACACTCTCGCCCTCTGGCGATCATGTCCCGTTCACGTCATGTTGGAAACTCGGGACCTCCAAGTTAAGATTAACATAAATTATCTGCTTAGAGATTCATATTGGTTCATTCTGATACCTCCCCAGTAGGAAACTCGCATTCCGACTCTTCCGCCTAGGTTAGCAAGTTGGAAATGTCAGCTTTTCCCAAGTTTCCAACATTAAGTGAACTCAGAATATGTTTGAGTACATAGAGTTGTCTATACCATGACTTGCTGTTGTGGAGGATTCATTCCTGCCATTTGAGGGACGCCCATGTAGTAAGGCAGCTGTTCATGGGAGAACTAACATTTTAATTACTGCAAAGCATTTCCAAATTGTTTCTTCTCTTATAATACTATAATCACACCAAAAGAAAAAGCAGAATGTGCAATATAAACGTCCTGTTTTTCAAAGTTGTACCCCAGGACAAAAATGTGTACAATGTATTTCCCATTTTTAGAACTAATAAAATATTCAAATAACAGAAGAGGACATACGTAGCAGAATAAGAAGTATGAAAGTGTATTTATTTCGAGTCATACCCCATTAGCTGGTGGGGCAGGATACTGGTACTGCCCAGGGAAGTTAGGGAACAGTTGAGGCTGCTGCATCCCGACATTTGGGAAACCATAGGGACCATTGGGAACAGCTTGGGGTTGCATGACATACGTGGGGACACCTGGAACCATCTGTGTGAGTGAGGAGAGAGTCGTGCCAAATTATTCAGCACTTAGATAAAGATATAGTTTTCCCTCCCACATCATCTCTCCCTAATACACAATTGACTGTCTGTTGCATAAATGGTTATGTGAAATGATTTATGAAAAGGTGTATAAGTAGTATAAAAACAGTGTATTGTTTGTTTATCCACCTGTTGTGAACAGTTACTGTATAATGCATTTCTTGAAATAGAATGGAACTGCAAACAGGGATATTGATGACTGACCTGGGCAAATTGAGGTTGCCCAATCAACCCAGTGCCACCAGTGAGGACGCCAGGGTTCAGGCCCCCCACCACCAGTCCAGGGTTAACCCCAGACACAATTCCACCATTTAGACCTGCCAGCAGTCTCAGCTTCTGAGAAACGACAAAAATAGATATGATATGACCTTGAATCCTATCAACAGCTTCTCCTGAAGTGTCCACTCATTCAATACTTCCCACAAACCTAAAAGCATTGGATTGGTGAAGGATACATATGTTTTTAGTGTCCAGTATCCTACCTTGCCAGCATTGACCTAAAGAGATCATTGAGAAAAACATGGAAAATTGTCATTATTGTCATTTTGAAAGCAAACATTTGATTTTGTACATTGTTGTGTGATGATCACGTGATATACTCACATTGAAGATGGTGGCCATGAAGGCTACTAAAAGAAGAAGCTTCATTTTGCAATCTGGAATATTGACAGACAGACCACAAATGTCATTAGTGTTGCTAAGCTACAGGGGCTACTGTACTAGATATATTATCTAGATTATTTGCTGCTAACCAAATTATTAAATCATATATAATGTTTGAAAATGAAGGCAAAAATGACAGACCTTAAAGTGGTGAAAGTTGTTTTGCTTCAGGTGCTGTCCTCCAAGCAGTATTCTCAGTTGCCCTCTGACATTTGAACATGGCCTTTTATTGATGTTAGATCTTCTATGGCAACCAATTAGAACAGAGCCCAGAAATAAGAAATCTTCATGCTGGTCACCTAATGCCCATAATAACAGGAGTTACCCAATAAAAATAAAGCCAAAGCCATGGTGTGCTTTTAATCTTCAATGACTCCAATACCTGGTCCCCAAAATAAGACCATTGACCATTGTTCCAAATATTACTAAGTGACCACTAGTGACCGCAGTAGGACCATGAAAGGTCGCAAACAGATTAAGCAACCAGGTTGTAATCATGGAGGCCCGTGAGCTAAGTAAAGAATTAAATCCATATGGGTAAAGAATCTAAGAACGTAAATCAACATAATATGATTGTAGATTGCTTCTGAATGCATGTAACTATTTTTACTATCACAGTTGTTGTGGTTTTAACAAATGTACTCCTTAAGCAGGGTAAATGCATACTTACTGCTTCCTAAAGAGGTTGTGAACAGACTTGTGCCACTGCTAAACCTTAAACTGCCTATTTTCTTTCACATGCTGTAACAGCCCTACAAGAACGCACATGTTCACAGGACCCATGCTTAGCTATGCCACTTCTCCATTGTGGTTGGATGGGAATGGTGTCATGCAGCTCTTAGGTTGTCTGGGATTGGTGTACCCGACTACAGTATTACAGGTAAATACCACCTAGGTGAGTCTGCGGCTGTGTTGTGATAATAGTATGTCATGTCGTTTGTGAAGTCTGAGACCAAATGTCCCCGCTTTGTTTTTTTAATGATATGTTACGACTAATGACTGATCCTTTTAGGTTATACACACACGCTGAAAAACTGTTAGACTAGTGTCCAAAAATGTACGGAAATATTGTATTATAAGTTTGTCTGTGTCACATATTTCCCACACTATGGTTCAATCCATAGTCAACGTGGCCATTGTGGCTTGTGTTTGTCTTGAACATCTTACTGAAAATGGGAAACATCTTCGTGACATATTTGTGGGTTCATGAATGAATGGTCAGGGAAAGTTCATAATGCAGCGTGTGAACTTCACTGTCGTAGGGAAGCATGTGCAGCTTGTTCATTCCATAGAGTAATAGTCTGTAGAATCAGTGATGTTTTTTAAACCTTTTGCCCAAGGAGAGTTTTTATAGATATGCACTATTTCAGGGCCACAAAACTGTTTGAATCAGAGCACTCAAAACATACTGTGTGGAAATGCTTAGGAAGCAAGAGGGTCAAATTGACTGGTCACTTGTGCTGGATAGTGTAAGGGTAGACAGCGCCTGGGAAGCCTTTGAATATAGATTCCTTGATGTGGTGAATGTGATGGCTCCCACTAGACAGGTCAGAGTAAAGCAGAGATCGAGCCCTTGGTTTAATCATACGATTCTGGAATCTATTCAAGCAAGGTATAAGGCCTTTAAGAAATGTAAGAACTCTCAAGAGAAATTAGATTTTCTCCTATATGAGCATCTCATACTTTTGTTCACATTTTGTCATGAGGCTGAGAGAAAATGCTACATTTGTAAAGCTAATTTCCTGCATTTCTACACATTTGGCTATCATATGCTATCTGGGGTGCCCCGACCTCCAGCAAGGCCCCCTGGAGGGTAATCTGGCTCTGTGAATGGAACAGACAAATAACCATACTATGTTCATCTTGAAAAGCATAATAACAAGTATGGAAAATAAGTATGAAATCAAAAACCAGCTAGTTTAATTGAAAGAGAGAGGTGTGATGCAGGGCATATGCATGGGTGGGCCTGGCACCCTAGTGGATGGGCCTGGGTCGACTCAGGCTCACCCAATCAGATTGTGCAAAAGATGTATTATGTATGCTCTACTTGTCAGTGTTCCAAACGAGACATTATTTGTCTTTTTACCTAAGCACAGTACTTGACTTCGGCAGGAGCTCACCGGAACTGAGTATTGCCAGCTCAAATTGTCTTCCACTTGAGTTCCTGCACCTCCTATAGAATATTATCTCAAATGGATTAGGAATTTAATTTAGTTGGAAATATAATTTTGCCCTGTGCTTTTCCGCCCATGCACTATAGTTAGGCCCCTATATAGGCTATTGATAATTGAATTGATCTCACAAAATACATTGTAGGCGCACTGGATTTCCTGAGCCCAGCAGAGAATTGCACTCGGCTTGCATTTTATAAAGTGATCTCGACTAAGAAAAGGTTGGTGACCACTATTTTAGTCTATGTAGGCTATGACCTATTATTATGTGTATTAGCATACTGTTAGGCTGTAGTTTAAGTGTCCTTTGATGGTGTTAAATATGCAGCATGCAACCTAATTCAAACCTGATCTACTTTGATTGGCCTCCGTGCCAGTAATTAACATTTACATTAGAAAAGCCTGGCCTTGTTGGACCTCCCTTCGGGCCAATGACGTGTCTTTTGAAAGTCAACAGTCTAATAAATGCATTTCATTTATGCTATCGGAATCGTTTGGTTATGTTTATGAAGGTCATACGTAACATTAGAATACAAAATGAAATAGATTTCAAAGAAAACAATAGCATTTTCATTAGTTTATGTAATTGGAAGGCTATATGTCAACAGAAATACCACTAAAACACCAGAATTCAAGTGTTAAAATCCATGAAATAAACACCATCACAAAGATAATTTATTATTAATTTGCTAAGGGCAAGTCTTAAAGGAATTAATGTATTAATTTAAAAAATGCATTTCAAAGAACAGAACGGCATATTTTGAGATGAAATATGTAAAAATATGTGTATATATATTTTACCACGCAAGTCAGTTAAGAACAAATTCTTATTTTCAATGACGGTCTAGGAACAAAAAACAGGATTTTTACCTTGTCAGCTCAAATATTCGATCTTGCAACCTTTCGGTTACATTTACATTTAAGTCATTTAGCAGACGCTCTTATCCAGAGCGACTTACAAGTACATACATTCATACTTTTTTTGTACTGGCCCCCCGTGGGAAGCGAAACCACAACCCTGGCGTTGCAAGCGCCATGCTCTACCAACTGAGCTACACGGGACCGGTTACTAGTCCAAAGCTCTAACCACTAGGCTACCTACCGCCCCAAATAATGTGCTTTATGTCCTCGTAAAACTACTTATAACACAAATTCCGCTTGTGATATTAAGATACTAACAATGATAGTGTGTTAGACTTATTTAGGAAAAGTCAAGGACTTAAAAAATGGCAGAGTAATTAAAAAAGTTAATTTGCTTTCAGTCAATATGACGCTCGGCTCTCCTAGTTTTGAATGGTTTCATTTGTGGTCTCCTAGCTTGACTTACTATCTACTGGTTGTTGAGGCTAGCCTAGCCTAGCATACTATCTCCTGGTCACTGAGCATAGCCTAACCTATCCTAGCCTACTATCTCCTGGTCGCTGATCCTAGTCTAGCCTAGCTTAGCCTTATATCTCCTGGTCGCTGAGCCTAGCCTAGCCTAGTCTAGCTTAGCCTACTATCTCCTGGTCGCTAAGCCAGTGAGAGGTTGCCAAGCCTATTGTGATTATTACTGTTGTGTCAGGGCATTATGTTCTAGTCTCATAGACTATTCATTATAAGCCTATGGTTTGTTATGTGTGGGTCTATGTGAGTCGTATGTTAAATGCAACCGTCATGGATTTACGTAAGCCTACAAGACTATTTGGTCTGTAATGCAAAATCGCATGTTGGATGGTTTATTGTGTGTGCTTTTATGATAATTGAACCAACATTTTTGCTGGCCCTGCAATCAACAGATGTCTGCCTACGCCACTGGTGTGATGACATGATATTTCAATAATGACACTCTTGATGTGATATACATGTTCCAAAAAAGGGATAAATACTTGTATCAGAATTTTTATAAACTCACATACATTTCTTGGTTGCAAGGTTCCACCTAACATTTTAATACCCTTCTCGATATAACTGAGTCATTGTCTGATCGATACAATACATTTCTATCTATCTGAATGTTCTGTAAAGTTTTTACCCCCATCAACCAGGCGTTTATATTGCCTGGCTTGTGCTGTATGGGCTGTTGTGTTGTGTTGGCATTTAGTGAGAATGTATGGGGCTTAAACAACAGTGGTGTTTCATTCAGCTATCTATGAGTCTTGGGGAGATTCCTATCCAACACCAAATTAACAATACCTATGTAGATCTCTCCCATATTCCAAAGAAAGCAGTTGTTGTTTCTGGTCAATAGTCAATTATGTGTGTAATTATCAATCACAATAGTTTAATAGAGAATGCATGGCAATTAGATTGCAGGAGAAGGAGAGATAGAACCTGGAGAGATTGCCATCCATTTAATAATTTATTCAAAGACATCAGCTGTGATAACATAATTTCCAGTACATCGGGAACGCCGTTATAAAACATGGAAATGGACACAGTCGAGATACAGTCAGAACAATGCCTGTTAATCTAGTTTTAGCTTTGGTCAAAGGAGACTGGAATTCCACTTTTCTTTCATAACGTTTATTCAGAGATAGATTTTGAAGTAAGAGGGGGAGACAAACAAGAGGGCAACACAACAAGTTGTAGTGGCGCATGTGATTCTGGTATTACTGTTTATAAAGTTCTTTTTCGGTTGCAAAATTCTGGTCACTTTCACACTTTCCAGAAGTCCCAGTTACCAGAAATGTGCAACCCTAGTTAGGATGCTGTCCAGGTTTCAGAGGCTCAGCCTCACTTCAGCATTCGCTGGTGTCAGAGCCAGAGGATTCTTCCACCTCCCCAGCAATCACCTTGGTCTGATGGGCAAAATGGAAACATGATAGAAGCATTATTAGCTACTTTAAACATTTGTTATTATTATCACAAGTGTTATATTAACAAAACATGTATTGTTACAACCTGAGTTTATTAGTGACGTATAGGATTTAAATGCATGTTTCATGAGAATGCATGTTTCATGAAGTACACATTGGGCAAGTAAGCCTTGTCTGAGCCGGAATGGCCCATAGGGGCAAGAGACTACACTATGTCCTGATTCTGTAGCATGAGGCAACTTGATTTATAAGACTCTAGTCTTTTGCATGTACAAACGCTATTTGTTGCAAGGCCTTACCCCCAATACATTTACTTATTGCTGAGTGCCAGGAAGAGAGGCATCAGGTCCAATTTTTTGAGTCGTTGGTCAAATCAAATCAAATTTTATTGGTTTCTGGTTAGCAAATGTTAGTGGGAGGGTAGCGAAATGCTTGTGCTTCTAGTTCCGACAGGGTAGTAATATATAACAAGTAATCCAACATTCCCCAACAACTACCTAATACACACAAATCTAAAGGGGTGAATGAGAATATGTACATATAAGTATAAGGATGAGCGATGGCCGAGCGGCATCAGCAAGGTTCAGTAGATGGTATAAAATACAGTATATACATGTGATATGAGTAATATAAGATATGTAAACACTATTAAACTGGCATTATTTAAAGTTGCATTGTTTAAAGCGACTAGTGATCTATTTATTAAAGTGTCTAGTGATTGGGTCTCAATGTAGGCAGCAGCCTCTCTGAGTTAGTGATTGCTGTTTAGCAGTCTGATGGCCTTGAGATAGAAGCTGTTTTTCAATCTCTTGGTCCCAACTTTGATCCACCTGTACTGACCTCGCCTTCTGGATGATAGCGGGGTGAACAGGCAGTGGCTCGGGTAGTTATAGTCCTTGATGATCTTTTTGGCCTTCCTGTGACATCGGGTGCTGTAGGTGTTATGGAGGGCGGGTAGTTTGACCCCGGTGATGCGTTGTGCAGACCGCACCACTCTCTGGACAGCCTTGTGGTTGAGGGCGGTGCAGTTGCCGTACCAGGCTGTGATACAGCCCGACAGGATGCTCTCGATTGTGCATCTGTAAAAGTTTGTCAGGGTTTTGGGTGACAAGCCAAATTTCTTCAGCCTCCTGAGGTTGAAGAGGCGCTTTCCACCTTCTCCACTGCTGTCACTTCGATGTGGATAGGGGGGTGCTCCCTCTACTGTTTCCTGAAGTCCACGATCATCTCCTTTGTTTTGTTGATGATGAGTGAGAGGTTATTTTCCTGACACCACACTCCAAGTGCCCTTACCTCGTCCCTGTAGGAGGTCTCGTCGTTGTTGGTGATCAGTCCCACTACTGTTGTGTCGTTTGCTAACTTGATGATTGAGTTTTAGTCGTGCATGGCCACGCAGTCGTGGGTGAACAGGGAGTACAGGTGAGGGCTGAGCACACACCCTTGTGGGGCCCCAAGTGTTGAGTGTCAGCAAAGTAGAGATGTTGTTTCCTACCTTCACCACCTGGTGGCGGCCCGTCGGAAAGTGCAGGACCCAGTTGCACAGGGCAGGATTGAGACCCAGTGCCTCCAGTTTGATGATGAGCTTGGAGGTATTATTTTTGTCCAGATGGGATAGGGCAGTGTGCAGTGTGATGGCGATTGCGTCATCTGTGGACCTGTTGACGCGGTATGCAAACTGAAGTGGGTCTAGGGTGGCCGGTAAGGTGGCGGTGATATGATCCTTGACTAGCCTCTCAAAGCACTTCATGATGGCAGAAATAAGTGCTACTGGGCGATATTAATTTAGTTCAGTTATCTTTGCCTTCTTGGGTACAGGAACAGGGGTAGCCATCTTGAAGCATGTGGGGACAACAGACTGGGAAAGGGAGCGATTGAATATGTCCGTAAGCACACCAGCCAGCAGGTCTGTGCATGCTCTGAGGACACGGCTAGGGATGCTGTCTGGGCCAGCAGCCTTTCGAGGGTTAACAAGTTTAAATGTTTTACTCACGTCAGCCACGGAGAAGGAGAGGGGGGTGGACACAGTCTTTTTTAGCGAGCCGCGACAGTGGCACTGTATTATCCTCAAAGCGGGCAAAGAATGTGTTTAGTTTGTCTGGAAGCGTGACGTCGGTGACCGTGACGTGGCTGTTTTTGTTTTTGTAGTCCATAATTTCCTGTAGACCCTGCCACATACGCCTCATGTCTGAGCCATTGAATTGTGACTCCACCTTGTCCCTGTACCGGTTTTTCGCTTGTTTGATTGCCTTGCGGAGGGAAAAACTACACTATTTAAATTCAGCCAAATTTCCAGACCTCTTTCCATGGTTAAATGCGGTGGATCGCACTTTCAGTTTTGCGCGAATGCCGACATCCACAATTTCTGGTTAGGGTAGGTTTTAATAGTCACAGTGGGTACAACATCTCCAATGCACTTTTTAATAAACACACTCACTAAGTCAGCGTATAGGTCAATGTTGTTCTCTGAGGCTGACCGGAACATATTCCAGTCCGCGTGATCAATACTATCTTGAAGCGTGGCTTCCGAATGGTCAGACCAGCGTTGAATGGTTCTCGTCACTGGTACATCCTGTTTCCGTTTCTGCCTATAAGACGGAACGGGCAAGATGGCGTTGTGGTCGGATTTGCTGAAGGGAGGGCGGGGAAGGGCTTTGTATGTATCGCGGAAGTTAGAGTAGCAGTGATCGAGAGTATTAGCCCTGCAAGTCATACAATCAATATGCTGATAGAATTTAGGCAGCCTTGTTCTCAAATTTGATTTATCCCCAAGTACAATGAATGCAGATAAATGATTTCCAGTTTACATAGAGTCCAGTGAAGTTCCTTGAGGGCCGTCTTGTTGTTTGCTTGAGGGGGAATGTACACAGCTGTGACTATAACTGACAAGAATTCTCTTGGTAGGTAAAATGGCCGGCATTTGATTTTAAGGAATTCTAGGTCGGTTGAGCAGAAGGACTTGAGTTCCTGTATGGTGTTATGATTACACCATGAGTCGTTAATCATAAATCATACACCCCCGCCCTTCCTCTTCCAGAGAGGTGTTTATCTCTGTCGTCGCAATGCATGGAGAAGCCCGGTGGCTGAACCGATTCAGACAATATATCCCGAGAGAGCCATGTTTCCGTGACACAGAGAATGTTACAATCTCTGATCTCTCTGGAAGGCAACCCTTGCTCGAATTTCGTATACCTTGTTGTCAAGAGACAGGACATTGGCGAGTAGTATACTCGTGAGTGGTGAGAGATGGGCACGTCTACGGAGTCGGACCAGAAGGCCGCTCCATCTGCCCCTTCTGCGGCGCCGTTGTTTTGGGTCGACTACTTGGATCAGATCCATTGTCCTGGGCGGTGGTCCAAACAGAGGATCCGCTTCGGGAAAGTCGTTTTCCTGGTCGTAGTGTTGGTAAGTTGACGTTGCTCTTATATCCAATATTTCTTACCGGCTGTATGTAATAAGACCCAGATTTCCTGGGGTAACAATGTAAGAAATAATACATTAAAAAAAAAAATACTGCATAGTTTCCTAAGAATGCGAAGCGAGGCGACCATCTCTGTTGGTGCTATTTTATGTATGGTATGACTTGACCGGGGGTTGAACCCCCACCCTTCCAATCTCAGATTAGACATTCTAACCAAAGACAGTACAGTATAAAGATAGACAGATACTGCTTATCCAATAGAAATCTCCAATCACACTTGTAGGCGATGTCATGGCGACATTGGCTAGCTAAACTCACGCTCAGAAACATGTAATCGGGTCTAACAGCCTTCTCGCGTTGAACTATGCATGTGCAGGCTGTCAAATCAAAGGCACTCCTTCGATATACAGTTGTTTTTGACGATAATTTGTCTATTTTTCACTTCCGCAAGGTTGGAGTAATAACATGTTCAATTACTTAAGAAATTGGCTCGAATCTATGTTGTCATTAACATTTCGAGAGAAAATTTTAAATAAATTGACTTCTCTCATTGATTTCTCAAACCCCGGCCTGGTCTGCTTGGTCTGTTTCGCAAGCGTTCCAGGATGTCTCTCGATGTTGCGCCTCTGGGTTTAGAAACTGAGCCACTGAGTTGTCTCATGTTTCATGTGAATGTAATTAAAATGTGAATAATGGATAAAGGTTCATTTGAGAGCTGCCTTGATAATATGGAAATGAGTCATCTTTCTTTGAGGGCAATTCTTTCAAATACATGATGAGGGTTATAAGGGCAATCACACTGTCAGAAATGAAGTGAAAAGGAGGAATAACTGAGAATATACCAGTGGAGCATCTGTTCTTGTTGATGTGGGCATTCCATGAAAAGGGACTGAATGCTGTGAAGGGGATTTAAAATGAGAGAGCAGGTGAAACTCTTACAAAGGTATATCAAGATGCATAATACGTTGCTTTTGGACTGTGATGTAATCTGTGCAATCTACAGTTGCGAGCACTAAAATGTTTTTAAAGTCTGGTGCCAAAGTACATGTTTTTGTGACAAACTACTACAATACTTATGCCAAACTATACTACTAGATACTAGAGTAGTTGTTCCTGCCAAAAACCAGCACCTGGATCTAAGCGTGCTCCTCTGCACAGGGTTTTATATTTATTTATTGCTAGAATATTTTAGTGCCGTGTTGCACACGCTTGCATTGTGGCAATTGTTTTACTAATACCACAAAACAACCTAATCTCATTCACCGGATACTTCGGCCATCTGCGCTTTGCACAGTCAGCCTGGGGAACTTTTTAGTGCCCGCAACTTTATGACTAATGGGTAGAGGTGGCCCATCAGGTTACCTTGACTCTAGCTTTTCTTGCCTTCCCTCCAGCCGCTGGCTGCTGAAGGTTTTTTCCTCCACCCAGAGGAATAATCTGACAGGAGAGGACGAAAAAGCCAGAATCACCATCATGGGTCATTGACATCAAAGTGTGAGCACCGTTAAATGGGATGTATTTGGTACATTGAGATATCTACAAAACATAAACATACAAGACATACTACTGATACAACAGTAATGAAATACCTGTATCAACATTGGAGCCTGGGGGCCTCCGATGCCATTTGCCTGTGGCAGAACTGCAAATAATGGTACAACCTGTAAAGATATGTTTAAACAGTCACACTGTAACACTGATTATTTTCAATGGATTCTAGTGATATCTCTAGGCTTCACATAAGTGTTAGAGAAGCAAAGTTGGACAAAGGAGACAAACCCTATTGGCTAGTTGAGGAAGCTGTCCTTGTTGTAGTGGCACTCCATTGGCTGCTCCCGCCTGCCCTACAGGAAGTGCCCCACCCTGCTGGAGTGCACCAATGGGAACCAGCTGGGGCATGGCTGCCTGACCAAGTGCACCCGGTTGTTGAATAAGTAATGATCCACCAACTGGTATCACCTGTTTTGCCAATAATAATAGTTTGGACCAGGAGAAACAGTTTACATTAGAAATATGACATGTTAGAGAGGTAGCCCATAGTACAGACGCGCTGGTTCAAAAGTTACTTTTTAAAATGCCTGTACTGCAGCACCGGTGCATTGTCTATATGACTCTCAAATCAAATCAAATCTTCAAATCAAATCAAATTGCATTAGTTACATGTGCCAAATACAACAGGTGTAGACCTTACAGTGAAATGCTTACTTACGAGCCCCTAACCAACAATGCAGTTTCAATATATAAGAATAAGAAATAAAAGTAACAAGTAATTAAAGAGCAGCGGTAAAATAACAATAACGAGACTATATACGGGGGGGTACTGGTACAGAGTCAATGTGCGGGGGCACTGGTTAGTTGAGGTAATATGTACATGAAGGTAGAGTTATTAAAGTGACTATGCATAGATGATAACAACAGAGAGTGGCAGCGGTGTAAAAGGGGGGGTAATGCAAAATGCAAATAGTCTGGGTAGCCATTTGTTAGGTGTTCAGGAGACTTATGGCTTGGGGGTAGAAGCTGTTTAGAAGCCTCTTGGACCTAGACTTGGCGCTCCAGTACCACTTGCCGTGCGGTAGCAGAGAGAACAGAGAGAACAGTCTATGACTAGGGTGGATGGAGTCTTTGACAATTTTTAGGGCCTTCCTCTGACACCGCCTGATATAGATGTCCTGGATGGCAGGAAGCTTGGCCCCAGTGATGTACTGGGCCATTAGCACTACCCACTATCCGCCTTGCGTTCGGAGGTCGAGCAGTTGCCATACCAGGCAGTGATGCAACCAGTCAGGATGCTCTCGATGGTACAGCTGTATAACCTTTTGAGGATCTGAGGACCCATGCCAAATCTTTTCAGTCTCCTGAGGGGGAACAGGTTTTGTCATGCCCTCTTCATGACTGTCTTGGTGTGCTTGGACCATGTTAGTTTACTCTCTAGTTGGTTTGCTTCCTCTAACAAAAAACTATGTAATGAAATATAAAGGTGATGTTTCTGTGTTGCAGCGCATGGACACTTTTGAACCACCCACACCGTATACGTACCTGTGCCAGAAAGGGTTGCCCATTTAAGACAAGCCCATTCATAACCCCTGGTTTAACAGTGTTACCGACCATGCCTCCATTCACAACTCCTCCATTGCCACCACCAGCCTGGGAAGAGTAATGCACATTATCCTATTACTTTGCCCATAATGCCTTAACTTCTCTCACTGAGTCATACTGTCCACACTATTTCTTTATGCTGTATATGTATTGAGACATTGGTATGTATTATATTGTATGTATGTGTGTATAACATTATGGTAAAAGTGACTCTGCAATTGTAAAGAAGCTCAGAAAGTAAATGTATGTCAAGACGATTCTATTAACAATATCTTATTGTTAAGCTGTTTAAGAAACACACAATACCTCGCCACTACCCGAAGACTGTCCTCCAGCTTCCATCTACACATGAAACCAGGAAAGCACAGTGGACGCTATTAGACCTGGGTTTCAAATTCTTGAAAAAATATTTAAAATACTTTGTGCCTGTTTGAGCTTGCCTAGCGAAATTAAATTAGAAAAGTCCCAAAACTGGAAACCCTGAATCTGAAAGTGCCAAATCTGGCACTACTAGCAACCTCAAGGAAGCGCTCAAAGTATTTGAAAAGATTTCCAAGTATTTGAACTCAGGTCTGGACGCTGTAGTAGCTGAATAAATATGTAGTATTGAATAAATATTCAAATTTGTCTTACCAGGAGAGCCATTGTCTGAAAGACGATCCACAGCATACAAAACATGTTGCTCTGCATTACCATACAAAAAAGAAAGTCACCTCATATAACCGATAGGAGCAATAACCCAGTGTCATGAAGGTTCAATAAATACAAAATAAGTACATGAAATTGGATTAAATTGCGTGAAGGCTGTTCCATGAAAATGGTTAAGTTGTCACCTGTCATACCTCTGTAAAGGACGACAGTTTTTCAGCTCACAAAGACACTTCTGAAGATGACACGTTGTTTCTAGTTCCATTCTTATAAAGAGCCACTTCCTCCATGTCCACTGGTAACAGTCCAATCAGAATGCAGCTCTAAATGTTGATCTCAACATGCACAGTCATCCTCACCATCTTGACAGACCACACGATTGTGGCTTGCTGACCCAAAGAGGGCTTTAATCAAAATCACCTGCATTGCAAACCCAAACCATGAATCTGAACCATATTATCATATTACGATTAAGTCCTTATTATAAGCCTTTGTTGGATGAGTCAACTGTTTGCCTGTGGTGGCTGTGTAAAATAGATGCCTGTCATTATTTTCATGCAAACTAGAAGAGACAAAACATCACTACTGACGTGAAAGTGACATCACCACCCACAACTGATTACAGTTACTTCTCAATTATGTCATTGCACAGTACAAACGATCATATAAGAATATAAAGAAGGTTTGAGTGTATTTCAGTGTAACCTAAATAATAAATGCTGGAGTGGTTTCTCTTCGTTGTACCAATTTTGTTATAGTGCATGAAATAACTTTATTGATGACAATTTCCCCCTGGGAATCAATAAAGTTACCTTCAATCCAATTGTGCATAAAGTAAAACAATCAAACAGGAATGTGATGAGATCCGATGAGGTCAAAATTACTTTTATTAGAAAGGTTAGTGAAGTAGCTATTTCAGACAAGACATAAAAAACTGCTGCAGCATTCAACTCTTAGTAATTCTGTCGACATCACATGTTCTACTCCATTGCTGCCATTTCAATTTCTCCTTTTGACGGCTCAATTTATTTTGACAGTCAATTACAAATGGTTTTCATACAAAAAAAATATTGATATGCTCCCACTTAAATGTTTAAAATGAATACTGCAATATTTAGGTCAAAAAGTAAAGTGATCGGTCTCACCTGCAAAGTCCATTTCTGTTTTGTTGTCTGTCATCTACAAAAAAAGCACTCGTAAACTTTCCCCCTCTTGGAATGTGTTCATAACACTGATATCATTGTTAATTGCTAAAAAAAAAAATAATCTCATCACTTACTCTACTAATACCACTGTCAGCTATACAGTATCTACATACAGTATCACAGAACATCCACATATTTATAGATCCAAATTTGTTTTATATTAGTCTGATTTAAAGCCAACATGAACTATCCTCCGCTTACATCAACTGTACTTTGCAGTAGAATGGTAGAACCCACCTGATTGTGTTCACCATTTTGTTTTTCTGCATATAAATCTGGGCTTTCTCCAATAGATGGGAGTTTAGGACAAGCCAAGAAATGACTGGTCAAATCAGAGTCCTCTCAGAAAACGCACCCCCAAAATCCAGTGCTTTTAATTACGTTGTCCTCTGATTGGTTGAAGGTGATCCCATCACTGACAACTTAGTTTTGAATGATGGTTCTCATTACAGACATAAGCTAAAACAGTTTCAATAAGGAGAAATGCCAGACTGATACGTGAAGTTAAATATAACGGTGAACACAGCGATTAAACTGGTTCTACCAGGCTAACTTTACAGAACATCCCAAAAACATAGTTTAAATCAACGCAAGTCTCTCTTCTGCCAATTAAGGTATGTGGTTCTGCCATGATTGAAGGTGATCTTGTTGAATGATTATTAAAGCTGGTTGCTTGATGAGGTACTGATTGGACTCAGAAGAGCAGGTTGACATCCATGTCCTCTGCAGATGGGGAAAATGGAAAATCACAAAAGATTACATCTTTACAAGAGTTTACAATGCAGGGTCATACTATCAAACATGTGTGAAAGCACATGACCATGGTCCTTCTGTAAGCTACAGTAACGCAGCATTCGTTCATTCACTCACATCTATCTACTACAACTATCACAGCGTTGGCAACATCATGTCAAGCCTCATTCTTTGGTCATTGAATTGCTTTCACTTTGTATAAGACTGCACACTCTTACCATCCTTGATGCCGAAGCAGTGGACCCACTCCCTGAAGGACACCTGTTTGTCTTTGTCTGCATCACACTCCTGGAAGAAGCGGGAGGTACAATGCTCCATGGGGACCAACGGGACCCTGAGGGGGGCCAGCTCAGAGTGGGACAGGAACCTGGATAGGAACACCAGTGTCATTTTCATAAGCCTATGCAATGGAAAACGTTTTGAAACATTTTGGAACAGAAAACTAAAATAAGCGTCTCCCATTCTTCAAGTAGAGCTTCCCTGTTTCACTCCGTTTTATTCCATTGGGGGTTGAGTATGGGGAGTCTGACCCCAAAACTAGAAACGATTCACACAGTCTGAAGCTGTGCTTCCACTTTTGTTTCCCACTCTATGGGCCTTTAAGGTAAACTCAAATGTGAAAGGTTCCAGTTAAACTGATTCTTAATCACATATTAGATTCAGACCCACCATGTATCTGATTCACAAGTAATCTGAATCAGATTCACCAACATTACAATGAGAGCCGTAATCAGAATGTCATGTGAAGATGAACAGCTACAAGTGAAGCTATTCACTCTTGAATTAAAATCAAAGACATATAACAACACTTCTTCAATATTATTTCTGTCTGTATCACTACTTGCTGATTTGACTGCAGGTATGACATCATCCATGATGTCTTACTGGCCTACTGCACTAGGCGTGTAACTTTTTACAGAAGCTCATACGCATTTCAATGAAAGCTTGGTGTAAGCAAGTGTAAGCAAGAGGCTCTGATTATGACAACAACAACAACAACAACAACAACAACAAAAAATTATCTTTCTCCTGGAGTACTGTACCTGTCAGAAGGGTGCTGGTCCATCTGAGCGAACTGCCAGTGCACGGGATAGATGTACATGTTGTAGTTCTTCTCGAAGTCCTGGGCCAGCAACTCAATGGGGTGGTCGCCGGCATGGAGGCGCCTCTCACTCTCGTGGATCTTTCTCACCTGGGAGATTATTTATGGTCACACATGAATAATAAAATTGGATTGGATTGAATATGAATATGTGCTAACAAGATCGCAATTTGAAAATCAATTGTAAGGCACTGGGGATTTTGGGGCTTTGAGATATACACTATTAATCACTAAGAATGCAGTTGGTTAAACTTCATAAAGCACCTTTATATGAATATGAATTATTTAGAAAATATAAATAATGGAACTATCAATGAACTACTTCTAACCCCTTTGTAGATGGTATGTCTAATGTAAAGTGTTACCCTCATATTTTAAGCTTAAAGTTAAGGGTGTCCATACAAGGTTTCTTTTTTCTCCATTTTAATTTTAAATAAGATATTTACTCACCCTGATGCGTTGCTTGGGGGTGAGGAAGCCAGGGGACATGGAGTCATGTTCATAGAGCTGCAGCAAGACGTTCTTCAGCCAGTCGCGCATACGCAGAGGAAACTGGACCAGTTCGCCATTCATACACGGTGCGATGACTAACAGAGAGAGCAAGGTAGTGGAATAAAGAGAGAGAGAGAGTGAGAATGAGAGGAGGGGGAGAGGAAAGGTAAGATGAGAGAATTAAATAGAGAGTGAGAAACAGACGAGAATGAGAAAGAAAACGAAAGGGAGAGGAAGAAATTGAAAAATAATTGTTATACTGTAGTTATTTCAGATTGGATACTGTATTGGTCAGAAACTGTAGACGTGGTCTGACTATAGCTGTCTTACATTTGCAGGGTCCAGTGTAGTCCAGGTGAAGTCTATGGCTTCTCTTGCTGCCTTCCAGGTTGCACTTAGTGGCAAAGAGCTCACAGGATGTGTCGTAGGTCACATTGTTAGTTCCACATACCTGCATGAAAGATACATTACATCATGTGTTATGGATTTAACAAATGAAATGCTTCAGCCAAAGACCTTGTAGTGATCCTGCTCTTGGTAAGAAACTAAGCATCACAGAGTTCCAATAGAGTTAACTCTATTGGGACGGAGGCTAGTGCACCTGTCTTGGGAACAGAGGCCTGCAGATACAATTCTAGCCAAAACCAACAGCTCGCCAACATTGTTAGAATATCATGTCAGGCTTGTACCTACCATTGCCAGATTCTTGGCATATTTCCTTCAAGTTTCCTCGAACTACAGATGTAGGATCAGAAAACCTATCCAAATCCTAACTTTTATAGCGGCATAGTTCTGTGGTACCGATCTTATCGATTTCTATTGCCCACAGTTCCTGTCCCTAATAGCAACTTTCCCCAAATGTGTTTAAAGGAATTCCTTTCATATTGTCTATTTTTATTGGACAGGATAGAAAGAAAGGAAGGAGTAGAGAGAGAAAGTGCTAGAGCAGTGGGTCAGATTCAACTCATGCTCACAGCAGTACATACTGTACAGGACATATGTTCCAGAGGCAACGATTTAGAACTCTGAACGTCCCCCCAGGCCACCCCAATGACCACTGTTCATACTCACATGATCATAGTCAGTGACACTCTGTGGGCAGTCAGAAGGCTCCTGACACACGCACATAGGCTTCTTCTCCTCGTTGAGTTTGCAGGTCTTTCCACGTTTACAACGGAAGTTCTCACAGGGGTCTAAAAGAGAGAAACAAATTGCCTAAACCCACTCATGCCCTGTTCAGTGGAACATTGACGTGAAACCACTGTTGTTTCTTTTCTGCTAGATTGTTTCTTTTCTGCTAGTTATTGCATTTATACTTTGTTCATGTGTTATTCATGTTTTAATCAAGTCTTAATTATGATTAACAAGTATGTACTTTCCAGTGGTTATAGATGTCAATGGAAACACCAGCCCTACCACCACAGCCATTACCCGCTGCATTCCATTGCCATTTGAGTTTGTACAGTGCTCGAATTCAACATGAGCTCTCTCATTGAACCCTTAATCCAGCGGAGGCGAGGGGGGCTTTGTTTTGGTAGCGGCGGTGAATTGGAGTGGCACTATTCTTCTGGGAGTGTTAGTGAAAGGGCCCAGTCAGCAGATTCCGTGTGTGTGTGTGTGTGTGTGTGTGTGTGTGTGTGTGTGTGTGTGTGTGTGTGTGTGTGTGTGTGTGTGTGTGTGTGTGTGTGTGTGTGCGTGTGCGTGCGTGCCTTGCTGAGATTGACACTTACCGGCAGCGGAGGCTTGGGGTCTGTATAAGCTGGCCGCCAAAGAGGGCCTGGCGCTGGGGTAGAGGTCCACTGTCGCCCTGATCTGGACCGGGTTCATTCCCACCAGAGGAGCCTGGGTAGGAAACAGAAGGTGAAATCACAATAGAGGTCAACAAACTACCCACAGATGTTAATAGAGAAGATGTGGGCTGCATTTTAAATGACACCCTATTTCCTATACTGTATAGTACACAAATTTTGGGAAGCTCTGAGAATAGAGTAGATCCATCCATGGACCATCGGTTTAATTTCAAATAGGTCACTCACAGAAAAGGGCCTAGCTTTATATAGTGGTTACATGGTTCAATGTAGGTTGAAGTTTTAGGATGACATTGCATTATAGCTAATGGACGATATGTGATGAGTGTTACCCATTTCCCTGCTCTTCTCCGCTTGGGCTTGTAGACAGCATTGTCAGTAGTGCGGTAGTGCTCCTTCTCCCCCTCATCCCCCTGGTGGTCTGGGACTCCCTCTCCTGGCGAGGCCTCGTCCCTCTGTGGGGGGTGCTTCCTCACCCTCTGGTTCTTCCTCTGCTTCCTAGCTTTGCCTAGGGTGTGACTGGCGCTCTCGTTTATGTTCTTCTCCTCCTTCTCTTCTCCCCCTTCTACAGAAAGACGTGTCCCATCAAGATCCACACTGTTCTTTGTCTCTTGGAGTTCAGCGTCTGTGTCTCCGTCTTTTTTATTGTTCCCCTTTTCTTGGGAATCGTCCTTGGAACCTATCTCTTGGTCCTTGCTTCCCTCGGGGAGTTTGTACTGGCCGAGCACTTCCTGGCTCTCAGAGGTCTCGGCGTCTTGTATGTCCTGCTGGGACTCATAGTCATCAGTGGCAGTGGGGATTTCGTCTTCCTTGCTAACTTGTCCTTCTTTCTCCTCCACCTTTGCCTCCTCTTCTTTATTTAAGAGGAGCTGGGCGTCTTCGGCGAGGGGTTTCCCTTCCTCAAGCTCAGTTTCCAGGGGCTGTGTGTTGTCACTGTCGCCTGCATAGTCCAGATCCTCTGGAATCTCCGGCTCGGTGTTGCTGTACGTCTCTTCGACTTCAGCCTCTTGCTTTACTCCTCCGTCCCCGAACACAGGTTCCTCCTCTTCCTCTCCCTTCTCCTCATCCTCAACTGACTCCTCCTCATCCGCCATCGCCTCCACCTTTTCTGCCTCTTTCTCTGCCTCCACATCCACCTCCTCCTCCACCTCTACCACCTCCTCATCCTCCTCCTCCTTTTCCAAGTCTCCCTCCGCTTCTTCTCCCTCCTCCTCTTCAGACTGTGTCTCCTCAGACTCAATCTTTCCCTCCTCCTCTTCTTCCTCCTCCTCCTCTTCCACCTCTTCTTCTTCCTCTGACTCCCCCTGGAGGAGGTCCACCAGTGCCTTATCGCTCAGCAGGACAGGGGTGCTCCTCTCACCACTGTCAGACACCTCGAACACCCCTTCCTCATTGGAGGGACCCAGATTAGCATTAGCATTATCCTCGTAGCTCATGTCCTCGTCTTCCTGATCCTGACTGCTAGACTCGAAGGTCATGAAAGTCGGCAAGACCTCCCCCTCATTGGCCTCATCTGGAACAATGTCCTTTAGCAGGAAGGGAAGTGTAAAAAGTCAATAGAACTAAAAATGAAAGGTTTCTGGAAAAACGTTTTGTAAATATAACAAAAGATATAGCCTCTGGACAAACTTTTGCTATAAATGAAATAATAATACAATAATGAAAGGTAAAGTTTCTTGAGAATCCTTGTCAATCTATTCTGTTTTTATAGAGATGTATTTAAAATACAGGAGTTGGATGCACTTTACCTTCTCTTTAGCTGTGTGTGAGGACTTGGATAAAGCTTGATGTTTGTCGTGAGGTTTGCCTTTGACCTTGGGAATAGCAAGGAATTATTGATAAAATATCATTAGACTTGTGGTTATTAATTTATTTTATTAAAAAGCTGTTTCAAAAAGCAAGAGTGGATTTATCAGTACTTACAGACACAGCAAATGCTGAGGCCAATAGGCAAAGGAACAGTAAACGGTTCTTCATACCTATAATGACATCAAATTAAATGGCATATATTATTTATTAGTATTTATAATTGAGTATAAAGTTTAAAGGACCAGTGCAGGCAAATGATTTTTTTTCCTTCGTTATGTATCATATTGAATACCACGAGTGGGACCTTTTATTGCTCAATCTAATTTGAGCTGATTTAATATTTTTCCATAGGCCTAACGGACACATGCTCAAACTTGTGCACTTTTAATAGACTGAAATTATCGAGATATCAAAGTGTCACCAACAAAAACTTAAACAGCAGGCCGGGCGATCATTTTTCACATGCAAATAGCCATTTTTCGGGAATTGCTCAAGGCATGCCATTCCATGACAGAAGTATTTCTTTTTCAAAAAATATTTTGAAGCAATGGGCCTTATCAGTCCTCCTTGACAACAAAAATATAAACAACAGAGTAGGCTAATAAGTCCTTAGTTTTTGGCTTATGTTCATGTAAAACTATTTACCTAATCAATATTTTCAAGTCATATGCTTGAAGATAAAGGGTATTTAATCAACTGAATATACTAGAAATCTGAGCCTAATCGTATTATTATCTGTATTGAAGTAGAAAGCAATGGGTTAGAAACATACCTAGCCTATAAAGTAAATTGCAACATACATTTATGGCCAGCTAAACTCTAACATTGACTGACCCTGCTAGGGGCACAGCTGCCAATTTTCTGGTCCTTAAATGAAACTGGTATATTTTTTTTATTCATCACAATTTTCTTGAACAAATGTTGCTCTTGAATGCAGTGCCCTGGGATTATCATTGATGCTGCCTTTCCAGCGCTGGGTGGTAGCCACTCTCTTGAATGCATCAAGGTCCCCGAAAAGGCCTGCTGGCACTGGTCCAGTGGTGAGACCCTCCGGTACTGTCGCAAGGGGTGCTCATGGGACAGGTGTAATTCTGTTGGTCATGACAGACGTGTCCCCCCAAGTGTGGGGCGCGCTGTGCGATGGCTACTCGATTTGAAGGTATGGACGGTGGGGCAGAGTGCCCGACATATCAATTACCTGGAGCTTCTGAGGGTTCAGGCGCCTCCTCCAATATTGGTTGGGCTGTTTAGTGGAAGCTACACCCCTGGGTGGTTGCCCAGATATGGGAGAGGTTAGGCAGGATCTTTACGCATCGCAATAAAACTCGCAGTGTTGTTGGTTCTTCTCGCTGAGGGACCTGAGTGCCCCGTTGGGAACTATTGCGCACCAGTGGTCTTGGACCCTGCTGTACCTACTGCGCCCACATGGGATTTAGCTCTGGTTTTGGAGGCATTGTGCCCCCTTTGAGCCTCTGGAGTTGGTGGATCTGAAGATCCTCTCCTACAAGAGCTCTCTGCTTATGGCTTTGGCCTCAGCTAAATGTGTTGCGAGCCTCCACACCTTATCCGTACATGGTTCCTGTACTCAGTTCACCCCTGGCGACTCTAAGGTGACGTTGTGTCCTAATGCGGCCTTCATGGTTATGACCTACGCGTCTTTAGCCTTTGAGCTATTTTCCCTTTTCACCTCCTCCTTTTGCTTCTGAAGAACAACAGAGGTTTCATGCTCTGTGTCCAGTACTAGCATTATGCATGCACTTTGAGTGGACCCGAGATATCTGGTTATGTGACCAGCTTTTTGTCTGTCTAGCTAATCCAGCTCGTAGCAGGGCGCTCTCCAAGCAGCGTCTCTCCTACTGACTTGTGGAGGTTTTCTCCCTGGCATACAGCAGCAAGTGTTAAGGGTTACTTAGCGGTGTATGCGCCCATTCGACCATGGGCCTGGCAGCGTCTTGGGCATTATTTAAAGGATTGACTCTAGGGGATATTTGCGCTGCGGCAAGTTGGGCATCACCACACACTTTTGTGAGTTTTTATAGCTTGGATGTCACTGCTCCCAGTGTAGCCCACAGTGTGCTTACAGCTGGGACAGGAGAAGGTGTGCACAATACCAAGACTACCTTGCGGGTGGAGGTCTGGGTGGTCTGCCATGAGCCATTTCAGTTGGTATCCATTGGGGCCGGCTTGGGGCGGGATTTCAATTTTCCATAGTTGTGTTGAACTGACATGGTTTGGTAGGTTACCTTCTAAATGTAACCCATTAAAGTTACTAATTACCTGTCCAAAAGTGTATCAATAATGTAACTTTTGGATTACCCAAGCTCAGTAACATAATCTGATTACTTTCCTATTAAGAGGCATTAGTAGAAGACACAAAGGAATATTACCAATTGAACGACACCCTATCCCGCAAAATAAACTCAGCAAAAAAGAAACATCTTCTGACTGTATACTAAATAAAAAGTAACAGTCAGTATCTGGTGTGGCCACCAGCTGCATTAAGTACTGCAGTGCATCTCCTCCTCATGGACTGCACCAGTTTTGTAAACTCTTGCTTTGAGATGTTACCCCACTCTTCCACCAAGGTACCTACAAGTTCCCGGACATTTCTGGGGGGAATGGCCCTAGTCCTCACCCTCCGATCCAACAGGTCCCAGACGTGCTCAATTGGATTGAGATCTGGGATCTTCGCTGGCCGTGGCAGAACACTGACGTTCCTGTCTTTCAGGAAATCACGCACAGAAAGAGCAGTATGGCTGTTGGCATTGTCATGCTGGAGGGTCATGTCAGGATGAGCCTGCAGGAAGGGTACCACATGAGGGAGTAGGATGTCTTCCCTGTAACGGCACAGCATTGAATTGCAGGCAGAGACAACAAGCTCAATCCGATGATGCTGTGACACACCGCCCCAGACTATGATGGACCCTCCACCTCCAAATCGATCGCGCTCCACAGTACAGGCCTCGGTGTAATGCTCATTCCTTTGACGATAAACACGAATCCGACCATCACCCCTTAAGATCCAAAACCGTGAATGGTCAGTGAAGAGCACATTTTGCTAGTCCTGTCTGGTCCAGCGACGGTGGGTTTGTGCCCATAAGCAACGTTGTTGTCGGTGATGTCTGGTGAGGACCTGCCTTACAACAGGCCTACAAGCCCTCAGTCCAGCCTCTCTCAGCCTATTGCGGACAGTCTGTGCACTGATGGAGGGATTGTGCATTCCTGGTGTAACTTGGGCAGTTGTTGTTGCCATCCTGTACCTGTCCCGCAGGTGTGATGTTTGGACGTACCAATCCTGTGCAGGTGTTGTTACAGCTGCGAAGACGATCAGTTGTCCGTCCTGTCTCCCTGTAGCGCTGTCTTAGACTTATCACAGTACGGACATTGCAATTTATTGCCCTTGCCAAAAAAACTTTTTTGTAAAAGCGTGAATTGTTCTTGCTCACATCGAGGTGAAGAGTGAAATAATTTAAGGAATGAATTCGAGCCACAGGGTTATCACCTGTGGAAGGGGGGGCTTTCAGAAAGGCACGGGTTTCATTAGCCTTGTCAGGCGTGATTTTAGTTCTTCAATCGAAGTCGCAAAAGTGAGTTGTGTTGTACCGAGAGTACCGACTGAAAGGGAACCCTTCCACTCATACCACTCCCAAACATTCCTAGCAAAATTCTTGCTTGAGATATCGTTTTTTGCTTCTTTGTTTTGATATTGAGATAAAAACAGCTGTTTTGGGCCTTTAAAGCAGCAAAGTGTGATTAGTACATACATTTTTGTACTTTTATATTATTCTTATATACCCATTGATTCTTGAAGAACATAAAGTTATTAATGCCTTGTTAAATTGTCGTACCCCATCAGAACCTAAAATATTATATTTTATATATCTCATGGATGGTCAGTCCTTGCAGTCCTTGCATCCATAGCTCTGTCTATCTACCAGCCCCATCCCTCAGCTGTTTAAAAAATCAGTGGCAGGGTAAACGCTTTGTTATTGCTTGAACTGCAGACTGCCACTTTAATTATGGGTATAAATGGGCCATTCAAATGATTTTATCATACTGTATATCAAAGACAGACATGAGCTTTGTCCACCTTGGTCTCTGATAAGGGCAATGACAATCCCTTATTACGCAATCGTTCAAAATCAATGGACAAACCATTTCATCCAACTTTAGAACATTTAAATCTTGAGAACCTTTTGGGCTCCCAAGTGGTGCAGTGGTCTAAGTCACTACATCTCAGTGCTAGAGGTGTCACTACAGCCCCTGGTTCAATTCTAGGCTGTTTCACCACCGGACGTCCCATATGGTGGAACGCAATTGGCCCAGCGTTCTCTGGATTTGGCTGGTGTAGGCCGTCATTGTAAATAAGAATTTGTCCTTAAATGACTTGCCTAGTTAAATAAATAAATAAAAATAAACACCCTCCCTCTCAGTTACCATAGTGTGAAACTCTCCCTTCAGAGATGCACCCCTCTCTCAAAAAGTCACATTGAGAGTTCAGTGGACGCTAAAGCAAACATCAGAAGCTACTAGACAGGAAAGAGAGTCGACTAAGTCCACAAACTTTTTGTCCCTGGGTTTGGAGACAATTGAGGGGGGTGGGGGGGGGAGATATTGCATGCCAAAAATGTTAAATCACTTGGAAGAGATTGAAACAGGATGATTCTGTTTTAGCCTAATGGTATAAATATCACATGAATGTTGTCTTTGTCGGTTTTACTAGCTACATCAATTAATGGGGGTACTCTTTGGTCATACTTTGTAGAGTTTTTAAAGTATGAACAAAATTGTTTTTTTTTACCCAGTAATTTCATGAAATGCTCTCTAAAGCACGCCAATGTCAAATCTAAGTCATAGACGTCTCAAAAGACCATAACATCTAAAACAATCCTGCAGTAGCACACTATGCAACACAATGGGGCCAAAAAATACACATCTGAGCAGATTGATTTAGCAGTAAACAAAACACAAAATCACTCTTCTCATATATATCCACCACATCCCCAGTATCAATTTCCTCAATAAGACAATAAATACATTTAGAGGGATTTGATTTTGTGACAACAAAATGCGTCTTCAAGGAATTTAAAATTATAATTTCAAGTGGATGTAGCTAAGAGAGAAGAAGTAAAAGTTGTTACCTGATGTTGACAGCTGCAAGGAGAGGTTTGAGACTGGGTCACACAGACGCAAACCTCACATACACACACAATGTACTATCTCACCCAAGAAAGTGCACACACTGTCTCTCGCACACTGACGCTTCGTCCAGCAACACACACACCATACCTCTCAGGGTCTTTTGTGCCTTCTGTGTCAAGGGAAACAGTGGACAGTGGACAGTGGACTACAGCAGAGGAGACAGTCAACTGAGTATAGCCAAGCAGGGAAGCGAGAGAGAGAGCCTATTCAATCAAACCCGTATTGCGGAAGTTTACGCACTCGCTCTTATTTCCTATGGTCAACTAAAATCACCCAAAATGGTTTACAATCCCAAGGATGGATGATACACTGATGCGTGAGGCCGGTGGCACCTTAAAGGGGAGGAGGGGCTCATAGTAATGTCTGGAACAGAGTCAATGGAATGGTATTGGACACATCAAACAGATGGGTGCCATGTGTTTGATACACTACATGACCAAATGTATGTGGACACCTGCTCGTCAAACATCTCATTCCAAAATAATGGAGTAGGTCCCTCGTTTTCTGCTATAACAACCTCCACTCTTCTGGGAAGGCTTTCCACTAGATGTTGGAACATTGCTGCAGGGACTGGCTTTCATTCAGCCACAAGATCATTAGTGAGGTCGGGAACTGATGTTGAGCTATTAGGCCTGGCTCGCAGTCGGCATTCGAATTAATCACAAAGGTGTTCGATGGAATCGTCTAGAATGTCACTGAATACTGTAGCGTTAAGATTTCCCTTCAATGGAACCAACGGACCTCGGCCAAACAATGAAAAGCAGCCCCAGACCATTATTCCTCCTTCACTAAACTTTACAGTTGGTACTATGTATTGGGGCAGGTAGCATACTCCTGGCATCCGCCAAATCCAGATTCTTCGGTCGGACTGCCAGATAGTGAAGTGAGATTCATCACTCCAGAGAATGGTTTCCACTGCTTCAGAGTCCAATGGCATTGTGCATGGTGATCTTAGGCTTGTGTGCGGCTGCTCAGACATGGAAACCCATTTCATGAAGCTCCCGACGAACAGTTATTTTGCTGATGTTGCTTCAAGGGGTGTTTGAAACTCAATAATGAGTGTTGAAACCTAGGACAGACAATTTTTACGTGCTACGTGCTTCAGCACCCTGCCTTCCGGCTCTGTGAGCTTGTGGCCTACCACTTTGCGGCTGAGCTGTTGTTGCTCCTTAGAGGTTTCCACTTCACTAACAGCACTTACATTTGACCGTGGCAGCTCTAGCAGGGCAGAAATTTGACGAACTGACTTGTTGGAAAGGTAGCATTCTGAAGGTGCCACGTTGAAAGTCACTGAGCTCTTCAGTAAGGCAATTCTACTGCCAATGTTTGTCTATGGAGATTGCATGGCTGTGTGCTCAACTTTATAACCTGTCAGCAATGGGTGTGGCTGAAATAGCCGAATCCACTCATTTGAAAGGGGGGCCACATACTTTGCTATACATAGTGTACCATTCCATTCCAGTTATTATTATGAGTCATCCTTCCCTCAGCAGCTTCCTGTGGGGTGAACATACATAAGCATTGTGTTATGTAGTAGGTGGGTAAGAGGGGTAGGCCACAGTCAGGGCCAGATGAATGCAGGGTTTTACCGGGAATGAAGCCCCTCTGCCCAGGAGACAGCAAAATATATATGTATATATATACTGTATACTGTTGAAGTCGGAAGTCGGAAGTTTACATACACTTAGGTTGTAGTCATTAAAACTCGTTTTTCAACCACTCCACAAATTTATTGTTAAACTATAGTTTTGGCAAGTCGGTTGGGACATCTACTTTGTGCATGACACAAGTAATTCTTCCAACAATTGTGTACAGACAGATTATTTCACTTAAAACTCACTTTATCACAATTCCAGTGGGTCAGAAGTTTACATACACAAAGTTGACTGTGCCTTTAAACAGCTTGGAGAACACCAGAAAATTATGTCATGGCTTTAGAAGCTTCTGATATGCTAATTGACATCATTTGAGTCAATTGGAGGTATACCTGTGGATGTATTTCAAGGTCTACCTTCAAACTCAGTGCCTCTTTGCTTGACATCATGGGAAAATCAAAAGAAATCCGCCAAGACCTCAGAAAAAACATTGTAGACCTCCACAGGTCTGGTTCATCCTTGGGAGCATTTTCGAAGCGCCTGAAGGTACCACGTTCATCTGTACAATCAATAGTATGCAAGTATAAACACCATGGGACCACACAGCCATCATACCGCTCAGGAAGGAGACGCGTTCGTCTCCTAGAGATGAATGTACTTTGGTGCAAAAGGTGCAAATCAATCCCAGAACAATAGCAAAGGACCTTGTGAAGATGCTGGAGGAAACAGGTCAAAATGATATATATCCACAGTAAAACGAGTCCTATATCAACATAACCTGAAGAAGCCACTGTTCCAAAACCTCCATAAAAAAGACAGACTATGGTTTTCAATGAGGACAAAGATCGTACTTTTTGGAGAAATTTCCTCTGGTCTGATGAAAAAAAATAGAACTGTTTGGCCATAATGACCGTCATTATGTTTGGAGGAAAAGGGGGAGGCTTGCAATCTGAAGAACACCATCCCAACCGTGAAGCACAGGGGTGGCATCATCATGTTGTGGGGTGCTTTGCTGCGGGAGGGACTGGTGCAATTCACAAAATAGATAGCATCTCTAGGAAGTAAAATTAGGTGGATATATTGAAGCAACATCTCAAGACATCAGTCAGAAAGTTAAAGCTTGGTCGCAAATGGATGTTCCAAATGGACAATGACCCCAAGCACAAAGTTGTGGCAAAATGGCTTAAGGACAACAAAGTCAAGGTATTGGAGTGGCCATCACAAAGCCCTGACGTCAATCCTATTGACAATTTGTGGGCAGAACTGAAAAAGCGTGTGCGAGCAAGGAGGCCTACAAACCTGACTCAGTTACACCAACTCTGTCAGGAGGAATGGGCCAAAATTCACACAATTTATTGTGGGAAGCTTGTGGAAGGCTTCCCAAAACGTTTGACCCAAGTTAAAAACGTCTTGACACTAGGGGGGGCGCCATTTCGACTTTGTTAAAATGAGTTCCCAAATTAATTTGCCTCGTACTCAATTCTTGCTCGTACAATATGCATATTATTATGACTATTGGATAGAAAACACTCTCTAGTTTCTAAAACCGTTTGAATTATTTCTCTGAGTGAAACAGAACTCATTCTGCAGCACATTTCCTGTCAGGGAGTGAGATTTCAGAAATCAAGGTCCCTGTTCTGAGGTAAGTTTATAAGTCCCCATGTAAGCCATCGGGCTACATGCACTGCATACGTCTTCCTCTAGATGTCAGTAAGCGGTGAGAATTTGAATGGAGTGGATTGAGCAATCTGGGACCCTATATAAGACCGTGGAACGGAAGTACCGTCCTTTTCAACGGTGCGCCTGGCGCAAGAAGACATCACAATGGCGTCCTGCAAACGCTTTCGTTTTAGTAGTTCTATATCTCCGGTCATGTTTTTATTCGTTATAGGTGTTAAAGACATCATAAGGTAGTTAATTTAAACCGACTTATAGCAGTTTATAGCAGTTTATTGCGATTTTCTGGGATTTCATTGTCATGCGCTTTCACGAGTTGGACACTTCTCCAGTGGGTGGCTATCGTTAGCTGCTATTTCGACAGGAGAAGAGGACATCTTTCAACCAAAAGATGATTGTTCTGGAGAAAGGACACCTTGCCCAAGATTCTGATGGAAGATCAGCTAATAGTAAGCAGTCTTTATGCTGTTAATTCGTACTTATGTTGACAAATGTCAAATAATAATTCCGCCATGAATTATGGTGCGGTCTCGCTTTAGCGCACGCTGTATTGCGCAGTAACATTAATTTTAAAAATCTAACACAGCGATTGCATTAAGAACTAATTTATCTTTCATTTGCTGTCCAACTTGTATTTTTTAGTCAAGTTTATGAATAGTTTTCGATTAGAATAGGTGCCTCTCCAAGATGGCGCCGGACAGATTGCTTGACGTTTTGGCCACTAATCACATTGTATAACCACGATTTGTGCCGCTAAATATGCACATTTTCGAACAAACTCTATATGCATTGTGTAATATGATATTATAGAACTGTCATCTGAAGAATTCTGAGAAGGTTAGTGACAAAATTTATATATTTTGGTGGTTTATACGTTATCGCTATGTTTGGCTTGAATCAATGCTGTTGTGATGTTTGCTATTGTGGTAAGCTAATATAACGCTATGTTGTGTTTTCGCTGTAAAACACTTAGAAAATATGAAATATTGGCTGGATTCACAAGGTCTGTGTCTTTCATCTGCTGTATGCTGTGTATTTTTAAGAAATGTTTTATGATGAGTAATTAGGTAATACACGATGGTCTCTGTAGTTATTCTAGCCGCTTTGGTGAGAGTTGTGATGGTGGCTGCAATGGTCAACTATGATTTATACCTGAAATATGCACATTTTTCTAACAAATCATATGCTATACAATAAATATGTTATCAGACTGTCATCTGATGAAGTTGTTTCTTGGTTAGTGGCTATTTATATCTTTATTTGGTCGAATTTGTGATAGCTACTGATGTAGTAAAAAAATGGTGGAGTAAGAAAAGTGGTGTCTTTTGCTAACGTGGTTAGCTAATAGATTTACATATTGTGTCTTCCCTGTAAAACATTTTAAAAATCAGAAATGATGGCTGGATTCACAAGATGTGTATCTTTCATTTGGTGTCTTGGACTTGTGATTTCATGAACATTTTATTATATGATATCCCTGTGGCTTTAGGCTAGGCTATGCTAGTCAGGTTTTTGATGGGGGGGTCCCGGATCCGGGTTTGGGAGGTGTTAGAGGTTAAACAATTTAAAGGCAATGCTACCAAATACTAATTGAGTGTATGTAAACTTCTGATCCACTGGGAATGTGATGAAAGAAATAAAATCTCAAATAAATCATTCTCTCTACTATCTTTTTGACCTTTCACTTTTTTACTAGGATTTTTACTAGGATTAAATGTCAGGAATTGTGAAAAACTGAGTTGAAATGTATTTGCCTAAGGTGTTTGTAAACTTCCGACTTCAACTGTATATAATATATTTTTTTTTTTACTGCAACTGCCAACCACAGCGGGACTCAATCGCCCACTCTCAATGAGTGTAGACAGCCTGTTGCTGCCTGCTGCTGCTCTGCTAATTATTAGATGGGGGGAGGAGAGGAGTTGGGGGGCCCACATGAGTAACTGGGGGTCCAGCCTTGATTGGGTAACTTATTAATAAAAAGTTTTAAAAAATAAACTACAAAATAAGTACAAGTGACTGGTCAATTGTATGAGTCAAGTGTCATTCATAATCCAATCAGAAAGCTGTTACCAAGTATGGCATATGACATCTTGCTAGCTAGCCTGCCTACTGAAAATGTGGGGGGAAGTGATAGTGGCCTGAGTGGGGCCCAGAAAATAAAATGACAGAAAATAAATCAACAGCACGAGCAACAACTTAAACAAACAATACCCAAACTGACAGGTTCTTTTTCTGCACAACATAAAGACACAACAACCAAAATGCCTGCAATCAAGCATATGAGAGATCAACCCATTGGCAGAGTAGGTGCCTTGCACTGCACATATTCTGAATTTGGTTGGGGTAAATACTGTAAACTGCTGCCTTGACACAGATTTGTTTTTCACGCTTGTGCAGTCAATATTTAACTTTTGCCCCAAATCCACTTGGCGATGGCAGATTGTTACACCAGGTTTACAAACAAATGAAAACAGTTGAATTGAAACCCACAAAACTCTTTCTGGTATGATGTGGTCTGCCCATGCACAAGCCACAAAAGCATTGTGGCTCAATTATGCCAATGCTAGTCAGTCTCTTCTAGAAGAATCTAAGGACGAAAATCACACTCTGTCCATGTGTAACAAGGCTCTAACGCACTATACCCAAATGGATAAACTTGAGATTGCTTTACAGTGTAACTTGTGGAACACAATACTCCAACGTTTTAAGAATACGAGCAGTGCACTTCCGGCAGTCCGACTGAACCTCTCTAACGCTGTTAATTTGGTGGACTCAAGATATTTTGTTGCTGGGCTCCGGGATCAGTTTGAGAGCTTTGAGGCAAAAGGAATACTACCAGCCTGTTGAGTGATTCACTCTCAAACGTAGGCCAAGCAAGTACCGGTAGACCCCTCAAAGGATTGAGAGGACCCAGCAACCCAGTTAGCAGACACCTGGTTTGCTATGCTAGGGGAGGTGCGGGACCCCCTTCAATTCAAGCGGAAGGTTTTTATTGAGGAGCAACGGAAGGACCCTACCAATGCCCCTCTGATCGATACCGCATCATCGCTCAAGGAGAGTCAGGAGATAGAAGAGGGGCGTTACCTTCAGGAGGAGGTCTTGATACAGAAATGGAGGGCTCCAGACTGAACAGCATCAGAAGAGTGGAATGTAGTACATCAGATAGTAATTTCCAGTGTTTTTGTGAGGAAGGGATGCGAATCCTATGGTCGGACATCTTGGTGTGCAAAATACATGAACCAAAGTATACATGAACCAAATTTCAGGGGGATGTAGCAGCGTTTTGTCAAACATGTCATGCTTGCCAGATGGTGGGGAAACAGTTCCTGTGGTAGAGGAACCTTTTCCTCGGGTGATAGACTATGTATGACCATTAACAAATAAGAAGAAGAGAAATATGTTCTTGCTGATCATTTTGGACTTGACTACACATTTCCCAGAGGCTATCCCTCTTTGGAATATTAAGGCTAGGACTGTAGTGGAAGATTTGCTCCAATTCTTTACCTAACTCGAGCGGTCCAATTGGGTCAGGGGTCGAATTTCATGTCCAGAGTTTTTCGGGAAGTACAGAGTGAGTTGGGACTCTAACAGATAACATCTTCTGCGTACCCCCCACAGTCACAGGGGGCGATAGAGCGGTGGCATCAGACCCTGAAAACCATGATGAAGGCATACTGTGTCGGGTACCCAGGTACCCTTTCTGCTGTTTACAGCAGAAGGAATCCACAGGATTTAGTGTCTTTGAGATTGTGTATGTGCACGAGGTGAGAGGTCCCCTTAAGATGGCAAATGAGAGGCTGTTGTTACCAGAGACAGGAGTTGATGTTCTGCAGAATGTCTCCTCCTTCAAGGATTGGTTCTGGGCGACATATTTGTATTTATTAAGGATCCCATTAGCTGCTGACAAGGCCAGCAACATTAAGGCAGTTACAGTTATATACAATAAAAAATATTACATGACATGACATTTTATAACACTTTTCACAACACATTAAGTGTGTGCCCTCAGGCCACTACTCTACTACCACATATCTACAATACAAAATCCATGTGTACATGTGTTTAGAGTGCGTGTGTTAGCATGTGTATGTGTGTGTCTGTGCCTGTGTGTGTGTGCCTCTTCACAGTTCTCGCCTTTCCATAAAGTATATTTTTATCTGTTTTTTTTAAATCTGATTCTACTGCTTGCATCAGTTACCTGATGTGGAATAGAGTTCCATGTAGCCATGGCTCTATGTAGTAATGTGTGCTCTCATAGTCTGTTCTGGACATGGGGATTATGAAGAGACATCTGGTGGCAGATCTTGTGCGGTATGCAATGGTGTCCGAGCTGTGTGTTAGTAGTTTAAACAGACAGCTCGGTGAATTCAGCATGTCAATACTTTTTACAAAAACAAACGATTTGTATCCTATTCCCCGGCTGGAGGATTACATCGATCGGATTGGGAAAGCTCAGTGTGTCTCAAAGTTTTATTTGCTGAAGGGATACTGGCAGGTGTCCCTGTCAAAACATGCTAAAGAGGTGTCTGCCTTTGTGACACCAGAGGACTTGTATCGGTGTCAGGTTCTTCCGTTTGGGATGAAAAATGCCCTAGCCACATTCCAACGTTTGATGAATAATGTGACGGCAGGGTTTTGAGCAATGTGGTCACTTACATTGGCGATGTGGTAGTGTACAGCGACTCATCAGCAGAGCATGTGGACCATATATGTGGATTGTTCCAGTGTGTGGAGGGGGCAGGGTTGGTGGTAAACTTACCCAAGTGTGAAATTGCACAAGCCCAAAGTGACCTTTTTGGGTCATGTGGTAGGGTTGGGGAAGGTGAAGCCAAGGGCAGCCAAGTTCCAAGCCATACTTGACTTGCCGGTGCCACAGACACGGAAGCAGGTGTTGAGAGTTTTGACAATGAGTGGGTTCTATCAGAGATTTTTACCCAACTTCGCAGCAGTGACTGAACCCCTGACAAATCTGTTGAAAAAAAGGGGCTAGGGTTTGCTGGACGGAGCAGTGTGAGCAGGCACTGGAACAGGCCAAGGCCATCTTATCATGTGAGCCAGTGTTAGGGGCACCACATTTCACAGTACCATTCAAGCAGGTGGCTGATGCACGTGATGTGGGGGTAGGGGCTGTGCTGCTGAAGAAGAACTCGTCTGGGGTCGAAAAGCTTATTAACAGTGGTTACCAACCAGTCTAGCGCGATCGACTGGTCGGCTTTCCTAGGCTTTCCTATTCAATCACCAAACATTTCTGTAAAAATCCCAACAATACAGCCTTACGTTCCTATTTTTGTATTTGTTTCACACTGTTTGCTGTAGGAGCACTTGATTCAGCAGCCCTGCACGTCAGGTAGTCAAAGTGTCCCATTTTTAACCATTTTGACTAGTACAAACTCCGCATACTCAGTGGGCTCGGAGAGCAAATCAAGTACACATGTAGGCCTACCGCTGGCCAATGAGATAGCTCAGATCACCGTGTCTGATGCTTCCACAAGCTCACAGCGAAGTTGACTCTACTGTGTGAGATTTCAAGAGAGACTATAGAGAGACTGTCAACAAATACAGCAAAGTGCTGCTGTCATAATGAGTCTGTTAATGTTTAAGATTTTATTCAGCACTGTCAACACTTTATTCAACATTTTTATAAGCCATAAAACGCCGTCTCCCTATCCACTTGTGCTACAAAGTGTATCGATAGACTTGCATTGTTATTAACGGCTTGTGTCTTTCTAATATCAAGGAGTATTTCATTTTCTCTAGTCATACAAGTAAGGGTAAAAACATAAATGAATGCCAGAGTCAGAAATAATCCAGTGCGATTTGAGTTTCGCCATCAGCTGGAAGACAGTTTCCCCTTTTTGGTCAGTCAGCGGAGAGAGGAGCGGAGAGAGGAAGAAATGAGGGACGATGGGAGGCAGCGTCTCTCTCTCCCTCTCCCTCCATCTGCTGCGACTGACCATCAGAAGAAGGCACCATCAGTCCAGTAAAGAAATGTGAAACGCAAATGATTTCAATGTATGCTTCACAAGGAATACAACAAATGATCTATTACCAGTGTGATCATATGCTTCATGTTTGTAAAATTTTTTTTTAAATAGTCTGAGAATAACAACATTGGCAGGGCAATTCAAGAATAGCCAATATGCAGTGATAATGTGTTGAGCCTATAGCCTACTGTGTAAACCTCATTGTTGCAGCACTGTTTTTAATAAGTTAATGTTGCATACGCTTACGTTTTTCAAGTCATGTTTTATTTTTTATCTGACGGGCAGATCTCGGCCTGCATTTTGACTCAGAAAGGGATCTTGGCTCAGAAAAGGCTGGTAACCACTGGCCTATAGCATACTTTTCAAAGAAACTGAATAAGCATCAACAGCAAGCTAGTGACTCTTGCTGGCTTGTCAGCTGAAGCAAATATGTACAACGTACTGTATTTGGGTGCGGCTGAAAAAACAGCCAGCTCATCTCATTTCCAAGACCCCAGCTTTCTTATTTTTTTTCTGAAATAAGGTTGCGGCAATAATCATAACTTTATTAGGCAGGGCTTCCCTCGATGTTCAGTGGAAGCGGAGGGGTGTCGTGGGGGACGGCATCAGCCAGAGGACCAGGAACCACCGGCCTGAGAAGGGAAACATGAAAAGAGGGTGAGATCTGGTAGTTAGTTGGGAGCTGTAATCTATTCGCCACCTCGTTGACCCTCCGAAGTACCTTGAAGGGCCCCACAAACCGGGGGCTCAGGTTCCGGCAGGGCAGGCAGAGAGTGGGAGGTTCCTGGTAGAGAGCCAGACACGATCACCAGGATGGAACATGGGAGCCTCACTGTGGTGGCGGTCCGGTCCGCCTGATCCTTCTGACAGCGGATGGTGCGCTGGAGCCTCACGTTGGCGGCGTTCCACACCTCTGCATGCCGGAACCACTCGTCCACTGCAGGGGCCTCAGTCTGGCTCGGAGTCCACGGAGTCAGGAACAGCTGAAACAGATGATTCAAATGTGAATGAAGTTATTAAAACAAATTTATACAAATACCTTGTCCATAATGTAGAGGCCTCTGGGATTTTTATTGAAGAGGTAAGGGAGTTCTAAAAGGTTTTAGAGAAACCAAAATGTAAATGTAGATGATACATGTGATCTGCACAACATACCAACACCAATTGTACATACCTTTGTGTGCATTCTGGTCAGTATACCTGCAGACTCAGATCAACACAAAAGTGAGCAGTTCAGTCATCTGCACCCAATGCAGCCATAGCCTTTAACATATTCTTACCTCTTTGTTGATTGATATCTATTGAATTGTGTCCATTTTCTGTTTTAGAAATACTTTTTAAAAGGAGGAAGTGTAAAACAACAATGCCATTTGTAAAAATATGAAAATATAGATGGTATCATCATAAAACAATATAAATGTAGATCATACAAGGGAGAAACCTCACCTTACATTGAGGAGATCTTTCAATTTTTCAGTTAAGTGCCTGCATCTCCTGTCATCTCAAATTCAAATCCAGTTGAGCAGTTAGGTTCCTGCAAGAACCCCCACCAACTAAGGAGGTTCCTCGACGAACGCCACCTCCTTTGAGGTTCTTGGAATAACCTTTTGTTGGCATTTTTCAGAGCCAAGAACCCTAAGGTTCTCCGAGGAACATTTAGGATCTTAGAAGAACCCTTGTTGGACCCCTAATTTTTAGAGCATAGAGACCCTATACTTTGTGAGTATGGTGTAATAGTAGGTTTGTCTAGTTGATTCCGTATAACAATTATATTACGTCATTCTATTGAAGATTAACAATAGAACGGCTGGACTTCCGCTGATTGTTGTTTTCTTGTTTCAACTCATATTGTATTAAACTCATGTATTACACCTACTGTAACCAACAGCAGAGCAGGTGAAGTGAACACGGGTGGCTGGCGTGAAAGGCAAACACCCTATATATCACGCCAATAGGGTTAACTCAATTTGTGCGAATTCTAACGTGGCTAACACAGCAAAGATTGCTACACTGCCCCCTCCGAACAGGGAAGGCGCATCCCACTCTGATGCCAAAGTATCAAACAGCTGAACAGGAAAGCAAACCAGGTCGCTAAAGTGAAAGGCAAACACACCAGGGAATTATAACATGGCTCATATAGCGAGGATGAAGTGTTGATGTTGCCACTTTGCACCACTAGATGTCCATATGTATCAAGTTCCTCAGTCACCCTGAAAGTAAGTGGTCAGCGAAGAAAGTTTCCTTACATCCCATTTAATATAATTCAGCAATTCGTTTTGTGCAATCTTCATTTGGTGATAGCGGCAACTATCAATATGTGATAGTTTTGGGGCCTGTTAAATGGATAAAATTGATTTCTCTCAAAATGGGATTGGTCAATACAGGTAATTTTCATGGGTAAAAACGGATTCTTACAATAAGAGAACTGTTTCCAAAGGGTATGTGCCGACATGTTTAGCTAAAATGTTTGATTAGGTTGTTTTCCAAAGAGACCAACAAAAAAAAAGATTTTGTGAGCTGTGGGTTTTTTGTCTTCAGCCTTATGTTACACCCCCCCCACCCCCCACACCCTAAACTAAACCACATTGCCTACACAAGCCACAGCCAGATACACACATGCATGCATGCACGTGCACACCCACACACACACAAACATGTGCTTACACACCCACAAAAACACACCCATGGTGTGGTGAGAGACAAAAGGCTCTCTCCCAGAATAGTGCACTGTTCTGAGAATCAGTCCCCTCCCCGCACACATGGAATTCCATAGGCCGATTTAGGATGAGCCAAATATGGATATCCAGGAAACAATTTATTACATGAGCTTCTAGAGGAAAGCGACTGTAATCAGCATGTAGACAGACTGTGCTATGTTTATAGCATAAGAATTCCACTCATATCCATCATATTACTGTGTATGACTCATATTATAAGCGTTGAATAATGTACTATCGACATTCAGAAAGAAAACAATACACTTAAAGTAAAATTGTCTGTCCAAAAATGTTGAGATGTGTATAATGCTTTTGTTATCCTCATCTTAACAACAAGTATGAATGTATTATCCACCCTATCATCTACACCGACTGAAAGGTACATTTTCACTCACTTACAACCAGTGCAGGCCAGTGATGGGAGAAATGAGGAGGACAGGCTCATGGCTGGCATGATGATCTATATAGGTTCAGTGTGTATTTACTGTATTTCTTTGAGGAAATGGAATAGTTTCACAGAAAGGAGACATGTTCTTATTTGACCTTCCGTCTTCCGTTCCAGGAGTGGGCACGCTTGTTTTTACAAGAAGCTGCCCACCCTATAGTTTAGCATCCTAAATTATATTGACTTAAGTCAGTGAGGGGGAGGAGGTAGAAGAAGAAAGACTGAATGGAGTAACTCTTGGAAGCACGCACGCGTGTGTGTGTGTGTGTGTGTGTGTGTGTGTGTGTGTGTGTGTGTGTGTGTGTGTGTGTGTGTGTGTGTGTGTGTGTGTGTGTGTGTGTGTGTGTGTGTGTGTGTGTGTGTGTGTGTGTGTGTGTGTGTGTGTGTGTGTGTGTGTGTGTGTGTGTGTGTGTGTGTGTGTGTGTGTGCATTCAGCATCCGCCAATACAGTGTGGTGAAGCTGAGTTGGCTGGGAGGAAGTGATGCAATCATGTTAATTGGCATTTTAATCAGTATTCAATTCATACAGTAAAGTCTACATTCATTAACACAGTACAGGAATACAACTTTTTATCATTGCTACCATGAGAGCACTATAAAAATTATCCGTAGAATATTACCTTTTGTGGATCACAATGATTTCCTAATATGTGATTTCTCTTAAAACACAAGGACCTTCGGGAATAAGTTGTGCAAAATATATGATCTGTTGCCAAGCTTTTACTTCTACAACAAGGAGATTTCCAGCCCGTACAGACAGTTTATGATTTATGGTAATAACAGGTGCTGCAGTGACACTCTGTGTGGTTCGTCACGGGGAAGCCATCCTTGGTGGTGACCTGAGGGGAGAGAAGGAGAGAAAGAATCAAGTGAAAGAGAGACGGTTTAAAATAAAGACATTCAGGTTCATTGGAGTTGTTGTTAAATGATACGTTTAGATGTTATGTGCGTTACACTAGGAATGTCGTCAGGTCAGATGATCGAACTTTAGGTAGTAGAAAATATCAATCCCAACTACTTTATTAGCTAAATATTGTCTTACCCTTTCCCCTTCTTTTGCAACGCAGCATGTGGCTTCAGAGGTGATGTTCTTGGGGACCAGCATGGTTTGCCTCGACCGTAGTGGGGTTGGATAAGCTCTGGAGAAGCAGCAGCCTGTACACTGCATGATGTTGGGGAAGATTGTGTTCGGCTTCAGTGTGCATTCCTCACAGCCCACTGTGAAGATAATGACATAAATTCATTGAGAATCTATTGAATAGTCTGATCTTACGTTTGGTGCACTATGCATCACCAATGTGTGTCTCTCTTCCTTGTAAACACACAGTTTTGGAATAAGGAGGTAATATACCAATGTATATTCTCTCTCTATAATGACAACAGAACATCTCACTGCTCATTTTGTTCCCAGAACACATAAACCATCAACAAAAACAGTTATTGAAATGTAAAACTTACCGTTTGTCTTGTCACTGTTTGGATAAGAGTCTGAGATGAATAGAAGTGCGGACATGATAAGGGATAGTCCAGTTGATTTCAACAAGCACATTTTAGTGACGGGTGGCAATATCCTGAAAGGAAACAGGAATCGAACCATTCAAAACCAGCATATTCATCTCAGAAGTTGAAAACTCATAAACACAAAACACAGCAGTGAAACAATACATTGGAAACACAACATAGTGAATGGGAAAAGCGTTACCTGCGTATGTTTATCTTGGTGGAAGCCTGGTCAGTGTTCAGTGTGTAGACCCTATTGCTCCCTCCATTAACTTTTATACCGCTGCCCATGTGCTCGACCGGGATTAGGTAAACCCCTCCAACCTTATCAGTGGTATCTGTGAGGCATTGGCCACTTGGCTACCGGCTCTAATCCTTTAAATGAAAAAAGGTACTGCACACGCGGTCGAAAGTCAAAACACGCTTCCATCCTTCCATCCTGACTATGGATGGAAGCTTCTAATCCCTTAAACAGGTGGGATGTTGCTAGGTAACTGCTGTTATGTCATGCAGAAGGCAAGGCAAGGTCATTGGTTCATTAGTTTAACTTATGTTCATGGTCTTTTGCTTTGTAAATCAATACATCTAAAGACATTTTTAATACTTTGAATATCTGATTCATCTTTCCATGCTGAATTATATCCCCCCAAAATAAGTAAATATGTAAGCTACACAAAAAAGTTAAATATTTCTCATTAAATAAATGGGGTTTCTTATATAAACCATGAGGACTTGTCCCTGGCCATGCCTTATTATCATCTGGGGCAGTGCTAACATGAGTGCAAGCAATGAATACGGTATATGAAATAATGCTATCCTCTCAGAGAGCCAAACAAATACACTACATGGCCAATGGTATGTGGACACCTCTTCAAATTAGTGGATTTGGCTATTTCAGCCACACCTGTTGCTGACAGGTGTATAAAATTGAGCACACTTCAATGCAATCTCCATAGACAAACATTGGCAGTAGAGCGGCCTTACTGAAAAGCTCAGTGACTTTCAACATGGCATCATCATAAGATGCCACCTTTCCAACAAGTCAGTTCGTCAAATTTCTGCCCTGCTAGAGCTGCCCCGGTCAAATGTAAGTTCTGTTAATGTGAAGCGGAATTGTCTCGGAGCTCACAGAACAGGACCGCCAAGTGCTGAAGTGAGTAGCGCGTAAAAATCATCTGTCCTCAGTTGCAACACTCACTACCGAGTTCCAAACTGCCTCTGGACGCAACGTTAGCACAAAAACTGTTTTTTGGGAGCTTCATAAAATGGGTTTTCATGGCCGAGTGGTGTAAAGCTCGCCGCCATTGACTCTGGAGCAGTGGAAACGCGTTTTCTGGAGTGATTAGTCACGCTTCACCATCTGGCAGTCAGACGGATGAATATGGGTTTGGCGAATGCCAGGAGAACGCTACCTGCCCCAATGCATAGCGCCAACTGTAAAGATTGGTGGAGGAGGAATAATGGTCTGGGGCTGTTTTTCATGGTTCCAGAGAAGGGAAATCTTAAAGCTACAGCATACAATGACATTCTAGACAATTCTGTGCTTCCAACTTTGTGGGAATAGTTTGGGGAAGGCCCTTTCCTATTTCATCATGGCAGTGCCTCCTTGCACAAAGAGAGGTCCATACAGAAATGGTTTGTTGAAATCGGTGTGGAAGAATTTGACTGGCCTGCACAGATCCCTGACCTCAACACCTTTGGGGATGAATTGGAACGCCGACTGCGAGCCAGGCCTAATTGCCCAACATCAGTGCCTGACCTCACTAATGCTCTTGTGGCTGAATGGAAGCAAGTCCCCGCAGCAATGTTCCAACATCTAGTGGAAAGCTTTCCCAGAAGAGTAGAGCTTGTTATAACAACAAGGAGAACCAACTCCATATTAATGCCCATGATTTTGGAAAGAGATGTTCGACGTTCGATGTGGTGGCCATGTAGTGTATTTCCCTCAGAGATGCGATTCAATGATATGTTTATATTCATGTAATAACATTAATGAGTCAGTGTATTCTCAATTAAATGAGAGGTATGCTAATGAATGTGTACTCTAAATTAAAGGTACACTATGCAGAAACCTGTCAGGTGGATGGATTATTTTGGCAAAGGAGAAATGGTCACTAACAGTGATGTAAACAAATGTGTGCACCAAATTTTTTTGAAATACGTTTTTTGTGCGTATGGACATTTTCAGGGATTGTTTATTTTAGCTCATGAAACATGGGACCAACACTTTATACATGATAAGACACACACTCTACACACATGAGATGTTGTATTGTAAATATGTAAATATGTGATAGTGGAGGAGTGGCCTGAGGGAACACACTAAATGTATTGGGTAAAGTGTTATAATATGTAATGTCATGTAATATTTTAAACTGTATATAACTGTCTTAATGTTGCTGGATGCCAGAAAGAGTAGCTGCAGCCTTGGCAGGCAGCTAAAGGGGATCCTTAATAAATATAAAAACAAAATACGCATGTTGCGTTTATATTTTTGATCAGTGTAAGAACAGCTACACCACAGTATCATTTCATCTTTCCGTTTACCTATGTTTTAAAATTTCCCGACCTTGGTTGCATTGGAGACTAGACCCAGGCAGGTGTAACTCAATATGCATGGAGGATGGCACATGAAATCTCAGAGATTTAAAGGCTTATGGTGCAACCATGTCATGAGCCAGAACTGTTCTTCAATCCTGCACTCTTACTGTAATTGTATTTCTCCATTCAAAATGGTAATTGTATAGCCTACTGTAAAACATTAAGACTAATTGCAAAGGTGTTTTATTATTGATGTTTTCATTAACAAGACGAAAGATGAAAACCATATTGTCAACTAAATGCATTCTCAATTAAAAATATGTGGGTACACTGTGTCACGTTCTGACCATAGTTCTTTTGTGTTTTCTTTGTTTTAGTGTTGGTCAGGACGTGAGCTGAGTGGGCATTCTATGTTGTGTGTCTAGTTTTTCTGTTTCTATGTTTGGCCTGCTATGGTTCTCAATCAGAGGCAGGTGTTAGTCATTGTCTCTGATTGGGAACCATATTTAGGTAGCCTGTTTTGTGTTGGGGTTTGTGGGTGGTTGTCTTCTGTCTTTGTGTTCTATGCACCAGATAGGACTGTTTCGGTTTTGCCACATTTGTTATTTTGTATTTTGTAGTGTTCACGTTTATTGTCTTAATTAAAGTCATGATGAACACTAACCACGCTGCGCTTTGGTCCGATCCCTGCTACACCTCCTCTTCAGACGAAGAGGAGAAAATCTGCCGTTCAGTGTGAGTAAAGTAATTTTCACTTTACTTTCAATGCATTTTTCTGCAAAAGGTAGGTAAACGCAGGTGCAAAATAAAAAATGTGCATGAACGGCGTTTGTGTGCATTTACCCTCCACTACACCACTGGTAACATTCTGTAAATTATCTGTTATATACTCTTCTCAAATACCGCTCTGGATAAAGGCAATCTACAATTTTCTAAGTACAAATGAAAACTGCTTTTATTCCCCCAAAATGTAAACATTTTCTATGGTATAGCATAGCATCTTTAATACATTGTTTACTTGCTGATTAACAATTAGTCCAGACATAGCCATCGAAAGCAGTCCTAGAGAAGCGTTTGTGTGACGCGATAGCTACTGGGGAAATTGTGGTTGTAGGCTCTGTTTGTGGTACAAGGTCCAGGATGCGATGAAGATCCTGTAGTGGAAAATGAAGATGAGGCCATGGAGATGTAGAAGGCCCTGAAGGTGGAGGAGATGGTGTGGCCGATGTGGTCATGCTCTTGGAATCACGTGTGGTGTGTGTGCGTTCGGTATCCGGCACCCATACACTTTCACAAAAAGTGTGGTGAAGCTGAGTTGGCTGGGAGGAAGTGAGGCGATCATGTTAATTGAGGGTTCTGGTTAGTATATAGCCCTGTCTGTCTCCTCAACTCACCACATCCACTTAATCCCGCTCTTATTGTCTCAACATTCAGTGGGATAGTAGTGCCTGGCGTTCCAAACTACTACTGTACACAGTACACGGACCATTGGCAGAGTTGGGTTTACAGCTACAAACATCTGATTCTGGAAGAACTGGGGAAAAGGTAAAGGACCGATTTCAACACATACACAATACACAGGTTTAGCACAGAATTTATACACTAAAGTGTATATAGTTGTAGTATATAGAGTGGATATAGCTATAATATATAAAATGTATATGAAAAATCTCCATGTGGGAAATTAATTGCACTGCCTAAGCGACTGTCTCACTTGTTTGGGTTGGCAACATTTTTATGCTTTTCTTTTAACAGCACACCTAGGACAACTATTGATGGTTTTATTCAGACGCTTGATACATGTTATTAGAAATACAAAAAAATATTCCAGTAGGCCTAAAGCATCAATCCACAGTTACTAAAATCAACAATGTTAATATTCTGTGTTCATTGTAGAATGAAGATTACAATAGTGATTTTTTGCTTGGTTGGGGCGGTTTATGCCAACCCAGTAAGTACCCTTGTTTTTATTGAACAATCTTAATTTATTCACAATAAAATGTAAATGATGACATGATATAGATTTAACACATGAGACTTTTGTGTTATTTTGTGTTCTCCTACTGTATTTGTTTCTTTTGACAGATTCTGTACAAAGTTATTTTGGAGCAGAGCGAACTGGAATCATCAAACATGGTAAGTGCAAAACAAGCAATCAAAAGTATCTGCAGTTTGATTATTGTGTTGGGGTGTGGGTCTGAAAAATGCACACAAACGCTAGCCTGTTGACTGCAATCACGTTGTCAACCTCCACCGCAGTCCAAGTCAGAAAAGCTGACAGTTACGGTAGTTCATCATTCCTGTGTCAAACCTCAAGATTAGATTGTATATCGAGGTAGAGGTCATTGCACTGTATACACCCATATTTATCCCTACAATGAGTTGTTTGGGCAATGGTGGACTTGTTAAGATTTTAAATAAGAATGATGATGGTTGATGCTGGCTCACAGATTGTCATTAAATGCATTGCGGTTTTCTGCTGGCATTGTGTTTCAGAATCAAACGCAAAGTTCATCCGCCTCACAATCTCCGGATCAAAGTGACACTTCAGAGCTCAAGGTGGGTTGAATGGAATAATATTAAAATGTCACCAGGTGTAGAATGTAAAACATGCAATTGTAAGTGTATTGGCGAAAATCAGAATAGGTCTTTATCTAACACATATCCGTTACACTTTATAATTACTTGCATGAGTAAGACATTATTTATACTTTTTAAATATTCAAATGTACTATGCTTATTAATTGTAATACATATAAATGTTTTTATAACTCTTTTCTTATAGAGCTCTGAAGAAAGTACTTCAGAGGACCAAGTAAGTTCATCTTTTAAAAAAAGGCTCATTATTTTCTGCTCAAAAGTATTGACATTACAAGCAATGCCTAAATATATCTGGGTGCGTATTCACACAGCGTTTCAGAGCAGTAGTGCTGATCTAGGATCAGGTCCCCATTGTCCATGTAACCTTATTCATTAGGATCTACAAGACAAAACTGATCATAGATCAGCATACTCTGAGACGCTTGATACGTACACTTGATACACTGTTCTCCTTTATCAAGTGGCTCTAATCTTTAATATTCAATCTGTGTTAAATTGCGTTTCAGAGTTCAGAGTCTGAGTCCGAATCATTGGAATCCAATTCAGAGGTGAGTGACAACAACAGTATTCCTACTCCAGTATTATCCTTCCCACTTGAAAAAATACTATATTAATAACTGGGTGGTTCGAGCCCTGGATGCTGATTGGCTGACAGCCGTGGTATAGCAGACAGTATATCACGAGTATGACAAAACATATATTTTTACTGCTCTAAATACATTGTTAACAAGTTTATAATAGGAATAAGACACCTTGGGGTTTATGGTACATGGCCATTATACCACGGCTAAGGGCTGTATCTAGCCACTCCGAGTCGCATCCTGCATAAGAATACCCCTTAGCCGTGTTATATTGGTCATATACCACACCCCCTCGGGTCTTATTGCTTAAGTATACTATGGTATAAATAGTCTAGTATTCGCTGTAGTGTTTACTGTAGTATACTGTAGTATTCACAGTAAAATATAGTATAAACACTGGAGTAAAAGAAAACTGTAGTATATACTATAGTAATTAATGTAGTGTTTTTGCAGATTGTAGTATACAGTACTGTAGTATTTACTGTAGTATTTTTGTGGACTGTAGTATACTGTAGTATTTACTGTTGTGTTTTTGCGGACATTAATATAGTATTTACTATAGTGTTTTAGTTTTATTATCTTTGACATAAAAGTGGAGGCTTTCTCCTTCAGGAAACCTACTGGAGAAATACTAAAAGAACACATTTTCCATAACCTGTACGCAGGTAGGACTGGGGTCTGAACGGATAGTTCAGAGCCTTTGCTCTTTTCTATAACCTGTAGAGAACACAATATATGGTCTATACTTGGCATGTAGGTTTCTCACTTATGCGTGGCATAAATTGCTATATGGGGAGGGGAATGGGCAGAGTAAATGCAAATTAAATACTGTAGTATAAAAAGTGCAGTATTTTGCACACTGGTGTTTTTGCAGACATTACTGTAGTATTTACTACAGAGCCTTTTTTGAAGATAATACTGTAGTATTTACTATAGTATTCTACAGTATACTACAATGTTGTATAGTAAGTACCATAAATGATTGAGGGACACTACAGTGTGTAGTATAGTATTCTACAGTATCCTACAGAATTGCTATAGAATTCTATAGTAAGTATTGTAGTATTCTACCGTAAACTGTAGTATTGTATTTAATGTGGGTTGTTCTGGTTGTGCAAATACTAGGGTGTCAGTCAATATAAAAATAAATACATTGAAAACTACTTCCTTGGTCCATTTTGTTGTAATCTGTTCCCCTTCACAGTCTTCCGAGAGCGTTTCTTTGGAGAGTGAGAGCCAATCACTGGAGGACAGGGTAAAGATCCTCAGATTTACATAATTTCACAGAGTGCATATCAAAACAATAAAATGAGAAAGATGCAATCAATTTACAATATGTCAGGAAAATGGCGATGGTTGCATTTACTGTATCTTCTGTTGGTTTGTTTCAACAGACTGACTCCAATGCTATTGGGGATACAAGAGACAACAGCCAAGGCAGTGAAGAAAACGTTCGAAAGGTTAGTCTTGCACTTGTCATAATATCCTGTGTTCTGTTATGTCATATACTTATAATAAGAACACATTTTTACACAATACTAAGCCTGTCAAAAACTTAGTTTGAAATGTATATTTTGTCTGCACAAAGCACTTACTACATACAGTATGTGCTTACGAGTCATTTACAATCTACTAGCTCATCAGAGGAAGGCTCAAAAAATTGCCAAAGACTCCAGCCACTCAAGCCAGACTCTTGACCCTGCTACCGTCTGGCAAACGGTACCGGAGCATCGGTTCTCGGACCATAAGGCTTCGAGAAAGCTTCTACCTCCAAGCCATAAGACTGCTAAAATCACAGGAGGCTGCTTAGGGGAGTACAGCTCATAATAATGTCTGGAACGAAGGGAATGGAATGGCATCAAACACCTGGAATCCATGTGTTTGATGTATTTGATACCACTCCACTAATTCCACTCCAGCCATTGCCATGAGCCCGTGCTCCCCAATTAAGGAGCCACCAACGTCCTGTGTGTTAAATAGCCAGACTGCTAAAATAGCCAATGAATGGTACCCAAACAATCTGCACTGACTCTATCTTGCACTGACCCTACGCACACTCACTACACTATACATTGACACCATATACACACATTTAATCACACGCTCTACACTGTCACTCCCACACAAATCCCTCACACCTTCAAACATTACAGTACACACACACACACATACACACATACACACATACACACATACACACATACACACATACACACATACACACATACACACATACACACACACACATACACATACACATACACATACACATACACATACACATACACATACACATACACATACACATACACATACACATACACAACACTCACACACGCATACCGACACAACACAAACATACATACACGCACGCACATTCACACACACACTTTTACACTCATAATTTGCTGCTGCTACTCTGTTCTTTATTTTATTCTTATTATTATCTATCTGGATTCCTAGTCACTTTACCCTGCCTTCATGTACATACAGTATCGACCTCAAGTACCTCGTAGCTGTGCACATTGATCTGGTACTTGTACTCCCAGTATATACCGTGCATTCGGAAAGTATTCAGAACCCTTGACTTTTTCCACATTTTGTTACATTACAGCCTTATTCTAAAATGGATTATCTAAAACATTTTTTTCATCAGTCTATACAAAATACCACAAGATGACAGAAATACCTTATTTACATAAGTATTCAGACCCTTTGCTATGAGACTCGAAATTGAGCTCAGGTGCATCCTGTTTCCATTGGATCATCCTTGAGATGTTTCAACCTGTGGTAAATTCAATTAACTGGACATGATTTGGAAAGTCACACACCTCTCTATGTAAGGTTCCACAGTTGACATAGCATGTCAGAGCAAAAACCAAGCCATGAGGTTGAAGGAATTGTCCGTAGAGCTCCGAGACAGGATTGTGTCGAGGCACAGATCTCGGGAAGGGTACCATAACATTTCAGCAACATTAAAGGTTCTCAAGAACACAATGGCCTCCATCATTCTTAAATGAAAGAAGTTTGGAAACACCAAGATTCTTCCTAGAGCTGGCCGCCAGGCCAAACTGAGTAATCAGGGGAGAAGGGCCTTGGTCAGAGAGGTGTACAAGAACCCGATGGTCACTCTGACAGAGCTCCAGAGTTCCTCTGTGGAGGTGGGAGAACCTTCCAGGAGGACAACCGTCTCTGCAGCACTCCACCAATCAGGCCATTATGGTAGAGTGGACAGACGGAAGTCACACTTTTAATTTTAATTTTATTAGTTTAACCTCTATTTAACTAGGCAAGTCAGTTAAGAACAAATTCTTATTTACAATGATGGCCAAACCCTAACACGGACGACGCTGGGGCCAATTATGTGCTGCCTTATGGGACTCCAAATCACAGCCAGACGTGATACAGCCCAGGATCGAACCAGGGTCTGTAGTGACGCCTCTAGAGCCTTAGACCGCTGCACCTTAGACCGCTGTGCCACTCCACAGTAAGAGGCACATGACATCCCGCTTGGAGTTTGCCAAAGGCACCTGAAGGACTCTCAGACCATGAGAAATAATATTCTCTGGTCTGATTAAACCAAGATTGAACTCTTTGGCCTGAATGCCAAGCGTCACAGTAAGGATCGCTGCTGGAGACAAGACGCAGGCACAGGGAGTGAACATTTAAAAAACCACAGACAGGAACAGAATACGGACAGCGTCTGGACAGTGAAAACGGAAATGACAATAATGCTGACATGGAGATGAAACAGAGGAAAGACAGATATAGGGAAGTGGGGCTGGGGTGAAGGTTCACCTTCCAATAGGACAACAACCCTAAGCACACAGCCAAGACAACACAGGAGTGGCTTCGGGACAAGTCTCTGAATGTCCTTGAGTGATCCATCCAGAGCCCTGACTTTAATCAGATCTAGCATCTCTGGAGAGACCTGAAAATAGCTGTGCAGCAACGCTCCCATCCAACCTGACAGAGCTTGAGAGGATCTGCAGAGAAGAATGTGAGAAACTCCCCAAATACAGGTGTGCCAAGCTTGTAGCGTCATACCCAAGAAGACTCGAGGCTGTAATTGCTGCCAAAGATGCTTCAACAAAGTACTGAGACTGAAGACTTATGTAAATGTGATATTTCTGTTTGTTTTTTTATAAATTTGCAAAAAAATCTAAAAACCTCTTTTTGCTTTGTCATTATGGGGTATTGTGTGTAGATTGATGAGAGAAAAAATGTACTCAATAAATTTTATAATAACACTGTAATGTAACAAAATGTGGAAAAAGTCAAGGGGTCTGAATACTTTCCGTATGCACTGTAGCTCCATTCTTGTGTATTTTATTTTATTCCGCTTGTGTTAGTTACTATTTTTGAAACTCTGCATCGTTGGGAAAGGTTCGGAAGCAAGAGTTTCACTGTACAGTCATATTCGGCGCATGTGATCAACAAAGTTTGATTTGATTTAAAATGAAGGACTACCATTCTGTATGAACTGACGACAACCAACCATTATTTCACCCATCTGTGTCTTGTCCACCTCTCTAGAATTGGATCCGAGTGTTTGCCGTCCGAGTCTTGAGTGCAGAGAACAACAGCAGCTCTGAGGTCAAAGGGCAGCTGGACCTACCCACTAATCAGGGGGCAGTGAAACAGAGCACACTCTCTCCCACCGCCTTGACAACCAACCACAGCCAGCCTGGCGATACAGTTCAGAGCAACGCAGCCTTGGCATTGGTAGAGAGCTTCCTCAAAGCCTCTGGTTCTCTCAGTGAGACCAGTGTCAGCATTGATACCAGTGACGTCAGTACTGTTAACTTTGACATAAGAGACACAAGTAACATCAATGATACCAGCGATAGTAGCGAAAGCAGTGAAAGTAGCGAGAGCAGTGACACTAGTGATAGTGAGAGCAGTGATAGCAGCAATACCAGTGAAAGTAAAGAGAGTGATACCAGTGAGAGTGAGGAGAGACACCAGAGCCAAGCTACAGACTGCCAGAAGGGTGTGCACAGCACTGCCTGTGACAGTGAGGAATATTTCTTCCAAGATATAGGTGACGATGGTCGTTATCCAATGGATGATTTGCTCATGCCTGAAGAGGAGCATAGGGAGTTGAGTTTACGAAGATAATGCTAACATCCCCCATTTGACTGTATCAGGTTGGATGCATTTCAAATGAAGCAAAGGGAGGGAGTACAGTGTAGATCAAGCAATATAGTATGACATTGACTTCTATGCTTTGTTTTGATGTTGGCATGAAATAAAACGGAAAATAAATTGTTACAGAAATATAGGTTTAAGTGTTGAAGTAGATGGTTTGAAGTCATGGTTGCAAATATTTTTCCTATTCATTTGCTTTTTTCACTCATTTTCACATGAAGAGTTTAATTCCAAAACACTAGATATCCATTTTCAGAAATGTTGGTAAATTATCTTTTATTGTTTATAGAAATTATGATGGAGATGGATGTGTTTTTTCACTTTCTAATTATGGCATGGGGTTGTTCAATGAAAGACATGTATTTGTTTAGAATCTATCACTTGATGGTTTCATTTCAGAGACAAATAATCGTGTTTTTTGGCAAAATGCTGTCACACCCTGATCTGTTTCACCGGTCTTTGTGCTTGTCTCCACCCCCCGCCAAGTGTCACCCATCTTCCCCATTATTCCCAGTGTATTTATACCTGTGTTCTCTGTCTGTTGCCAGTTCGTTTTATCCGTCGATCCTACTAGCGGTTTTCCCCTTGCTCCTGTCTTTTTCTATAGTTCCTGTTTTATAGTTTTCCCGGTTTTGACCATTCTGCCTGCCCTGAGCCTGAGCCTACCTGCCGTACTGTACGTTGTCACACCGCTGCCTGCCTTGACCCTGAGACTGTCTGCAGTTCTGTCCCTTTTGACTCTGATCTGGATTACTGACCTCTGCCTGCCCTTGACCTGTTGTTTTGCCTGCCCCTGTTCAAGTAATAAACTTTTGTTACTTCAACACTGTCTGCATCTGGGTCTTCCCTAAAATAAATGCTATATATTTGCCTCAATCTCAGATAAATAGGTAGTAGTTCTAGGTTTTACACAGTCAAATATAACAAATATCTACTTTTTTTTAATAAAGAACAGTACAAATTATACATTTGTGACATCAATATATATACAGTACCAGTCAAAAGTTTGGACACCTACTTATTCAAAGTGTTTTCTTTATTTGTACTATTTTCTACATTGTAGAATACTAGTGAAGACATCAAAACTATGAAATAACACATAGAATCATGTAGTAACCAAAAAAGTGTTTAAGGAATGAAAATATATTTTAGATTCTTCAAAGTACCCAACCTTGCCTTGATGACAGCTTTGCACACTCTTGGCATTCTCTCAACCAGCTGTGGGAACTCCTTCAAGACTGTTGCTTTTCCAACAGTCTTGAAGGAGTTCCCACATATGCTGAGCACTTGTTGCCTTTCCTTCACTCCACTGTCCAACTCTTCCCAAACCATCTCGATTGGATTGAGGTCGTGTGATTGTGGAGGCCAGGTCATCTGATGCAGCACTCCCTCACTCTCCTTCTTGGTCAATTAGCCCTTACACAGCCTGGAGGTGTGTTGGGTCATTGTCCTGTTGAAAAACAAATGATAGTCACACTAAGTGAAAACCAGATGGGATGGTGTATCGCTGCAGAATGCTGTGGTAACCATGCTGGTTAAGTGTGCATTGAATTCAAAATAAATCACAGACAGTGTCACCAGCAAAGCACCCCCACACATCACACCTCCTCCTCCATGTTTCACGGTGGGAACCACACATGCAGAGACCATCCATTCACCTACTCTGCATCTCACAAAGACACACCGGTTGGAACCAAATATCTCAAATTTGGACTCATCGGACAAAAGGACAGATTTTGACAGATCTAATGTCCATTGCTCGTGTTTCTTGGTCAAAGCAAGTCTCTTCTTATTATTGGTGTCCTTTAGTAGTTGTTTCTTTGCAGTAATTTGACCATGAAGGCCGGATTCACGCAGTCTCTTCTGAATGTGTCTGATGTTGAAATGTGTCTGTTACTTGAACTCCTGTGGCAGTCCTCATGAGAGCCAGCTTCATCATAGTGCTTGATGGTTTTTGCGACTGCACTTGAAGAAACTTTCAAAGTTCTTGAAATGTTCCGTATTGACTGACCTTCATGTCTTAAAGTAATGACGGACTGTCGTTTCCCTTTTCTTATTTGAGCTGTTCTTGCCATAATATGGACTTGGTATTTTACCAATTAGGGCTATCTTCTGTATACCACCCCTACCTTGTCACAACATAACTTATTGGCACAAACGCATTAAGAAGGAAAGAAATTCCACAGATGTACTTTTAACAAGGCACACCTGTTAATTTAAATGCATTCCAGGTGACTACCTCATGAAACTGGTTGAGAGAATGCCAAGAGTGCACAAAGTTGTCATCAAAGCAAAGGGTGGCTACTTTGAAAAATCTCAAATCTAAAACATATTTTGATTTGTTGAACACTTTTTTTTAGCACATGATTCCATATGTGTTATTTCATAGTTTTGATGTCTTCTCTATTATTATACAATGTAGAAAATATTTTAAAACATAAAGAAAAACCCTTGAATGAGTAGGTGTGTCCAAACTTGACTGGTACTGTATATATATATATGTGTGTTGTATTTGTATTCTGTTGTATTTTATGTATTTTACATGCAATTTTCGAATTGTATTGCACTGTAATGAGAATGGTATTAATATTATTGTGTAATTTATCTAATAATCACTGATTAAAAATACAATGAATTACCAATCCATCAGTTTTCTTGCATAAACTTAACTGCATTAGAATGTATGGAGTAAAAAGTACATTATTTTCTTTAGGAATGTAGTGAAATCCAAGTAAATGTTGGCAAAATAGAAATGGTAAAGTAAGTAGTACTTTAAAGTCGTTTTACTTTAGTACTTTACACCACTGGCCTTCGGCAATTATTCTACCCATGCCTAGAAAATTGTGACGAGCTGTTACCCACTCAGATCTTACTTTCTTTAGGGCAGTGGCCTACATCGACACGGAAAATAAATGTGACATTGGTAACCGATTTTGTTACAATGGTATTATGGTTTGTTACGCGTCGGTTAGTTGCTACAAAATATCATTACGAACTTGAAGAGTGAACGCATGTTATTTTATGTTTTATCAATATCATGTCTCATCTGGCCGGTTAGCTCAGTTGGTTAGAGCGTCGTGCTAATAACGCGAAGGTCGCGGGTTCGATACCCGTACTGGCCATAGAATTTTGGCTAAAAGCCCAATGTAGGCTAGATAGGTTTGAGGTTGAAATGTCTTTGCCTACGGATAAACTCATTTATCACATAATGTTGAATACAACATCTGGTTTGTAAACAATTGAATTAAACACACTAGATTAGGGCTACATATATTCATTTCATGAAATGTATCGGAATTGTCATTCATTCTGGAAAATAGAGCTACCGGCAACTCATTTACATTCCATCCGATAAAAGAGTTGCTTCACGGATTTTTACCAAGGCGGATTACTCAGGCAAAGGCCGTCTGTTTAGAAAACGTCAACCCAGAATTGCATGATCTGTGGATTTACAAATGTCACAAGAGGGAGGTAACGTTAGCCTACTATGTTACCGGAAAAGTCGTACGCATGTGCAAATAGTTCAAGCAACTGCGTTTTTTTTTTATTTTGCTCCGGTCAAACTGTGTCAATTTAGTCCAGTGTCCTTTATTGTTAGAACATTTATTAAGGAACGAAAGCATATCATTTAGATTGTTACTGGAATGGATGATTGATCAACTCGGAAAGGAGTTGTCAATTTACCCGACGTTGTTAAAAAGTAAAGTACAAGAAAAATCCACCTATTGTGTAGGGGAAGTCCCGCTTGGAAATCCCCTGTAATTGTCGCAATTATATATTTCCAAATTCAGATGAGCCACATCCTTTAGGCTACATAGTTGAATCCTCCTCAGTCTAATCTTGAAGACATGTTGCAAAAGCTACGAACACAAACTCCATCGAACTAATAAACAGAATAATTTCAGAAGCTGATGGAATATTGAAGATTTTTCCCCATCCCCATCTGTCAGAAGCAACAGTGATAAATGACCTCTGGAATAAGGAACATGACTGGAATAAGGAACACGATGGATGTCGATTTGGATAATGATACGCTGAAATCAAAAATACGGAGCTGCCATACATTGACTACTTTCTACCACGAAACTCGTCTGGAGATTGACACATTAAGTAAGAAAATCAAGAAAAGGGACAATTTAATCGCAGATTTGAAGGCTAGGTTAGGCAAATACGAAAATACCTGTATCAATGTGGAAGGGTATGACCCTGTTGTCATAGCACCGGCCGAATCTTTGCTGGAAAGTTTATGCAAAGAAATCTGCAAAATGAAGCAAAAATTGAAAGACACAGAAATGAATGCGGTTCAGCAAGCAGAGTTGAGCCAACAAGTGAGTAGAATTTACTGTATGCTATGTGTTCTTAATGTGTATCAGGTGCATTTAATGTTTAGGCTAACCCTGTGAAACATAGTTGTGCTTTTTAATATTAGGTTATAGCCCTACTTAATTTCAAAGTCAGCTCTGCAAGTATTAAAACGATCCTTTAGGACATATATATGTCTTTTCTTTCTTTCATTTTCAATTTGCACATTATGAAAGCAGTGTAGTTTAGGCCTACTGTAAATGGTCTTCTCTGAAAATAGCCACTAGCCTACACCATTTGAGATAACCCTAACCCTACACTAGTTCACAACTGAGGTCTATTGGGAAGACTATTAGTGTAGGCCAAACCTACCACCAAACTTGCCAACCAGGCTTGATAAAAATGTCCCTGCTTCAAAACCACCTTGCAGTACAGAGAGGATGTTGCTATAGCAAAAACCTCTCTTTTTCCATTTCAATGTGTACAACTGCAGCGGTGCAGGTGCCAGTGTTGTTTCGCCTTAACTTCACTAAACATACACATCTGTGCCAGATAAAAGTCACAATTCAATACAATAAAACATTCCAAAAAACTATATTGTCCATTAATAATAATAATATATGTTTTTTAAGTATCTTCTGCATTTGACACACATTTGACACTGAAGCCTATTCTATTATTTTCTCCCACCCCTGAAGGAGATACAGAGGTTGCAACAACTGCTGAGGGAGCGAGAACTGGAGAGTGTGACCCGTCAACCAGACCACGAGAAGGACCAGGATATCCAGAGGCTCCGCTCTGCCCTGGCCGAGAGGGACCGTGCCCAGGCCACCCGTGCCGTCCTGTGCACCTCGCTGGCTGGAGAGGCCGACCAGCTCCGGGGCCAACTGGGAGCCACAGTCAGGGTGTGTCAGGAGTTACTGGGCCGACTAGAGAGAGAGAAGAAGGGAGGAGAGAGAGTGACGGAGGAGGTGAAAATGCAGCAGAAGGCAAAAGAGGTGTGTATGAAGGTTGTATAATTAAGCAATAAGGCCCGAGGAGATGTGGTATATGGCCAATATACCACGGCTAAGGGCAGTTCTGGACACAGCCCTTAGCCGTGGTATATTGGCCATATACCACAAACCCCAGAGGTGCCTTATTGCTATTGCTATCAGCATTCAGGGCTCAAATCACCCAGTCTATAATAAGTGCGTAATAACATAGTTATCAAGCACTTTTATCCAAGGCAAATTATAGTTAACCCCTTACACTCGTGGGAATTGGCCTATATAGATAGGGCTAAATTGAAATGTTTCTTACAGAAGAAATATGGAAAGCACATGCATAACCATGTAACCAACCAATCAAAGGGGAACAGTTTGGAGATTATGGGAGAAAAAAAATATTAGACTGAAGGGTGAGGACAAAACAGTTAATCTGACACAAGACTGAATCCAAACATTACACTGTTGATTTTATGTGCGTTTTACATTTACTGTACTTTTTGCCGCAGTTGTTGAATACGAAATCTGAAAATGCTCTGGAAACATTCAGTAACATGATAAGAACATTCATGGTAAATTTGGGGTAGGTGCAACATAAGACAAAGAAATGACACGTGAAAGGTCTAACTGGTGTCTCCATGTGGCAACACACCTCTCCAAAGTGTGCACAGTTCCTACGTAATTGTTTACACATTCAAAAATGGTCCATTATAAATTGCAATCTGGTCAGGTGGGCATCATTTGAAAGCGTGTTCTATTGCTAGCTAAGTTACGAAATACGATCTTACAGTGTTAGGCAATTCAGAGAAGCAAATAGTCATTTTGGTGCTACTATAATAGAATCACGAGGGCATTCAGATGCGTGTTCCCTGCCCAATTTCGGCACAATACGCCATGTCATCTTGTAACTGTACATCAAGCATTGTGATCATAATCGTTGGCACTGTATATTACATAAGTTTTATGATATGGCATGGGGAAGTGCACACTTGAACTAAGGGGTGTTTGGCTTGCTTGTGTGACATCGAAGTGGTATTATAATCCTCAATGTCTCATCTTTCAAAATACATCGAGTCCTCTTTATTTACAGCATTTCCCTCACTCAGACAACAACATTTGCGGGAGAGATGGGGGTAACTTATTGTCACGACCGGTGTTCAAGTTCAGTCAAAACCAGTACTGCGCTGGGAAGCAGAGACCATGCGTTTTGACTTCACATATAGCATGTTACTGTACAGCCACTGCGTTCCAATTTAGGCATTTATCATCACCTAAATCTGCTATTTTGAACCTGTAGACGGGTACGAGTGTAAAGAGCTAACTCATATCCACAAACTGTGTATATACTGAATGTTATATGTGGCCTATGCGGGAATCGAACCCAAAAGCCCACAATCCTGGGGTTGCAAGCACTAAACTCCAACTGAGAGAGGAGAACAGCAGTAGCTATATCCGAGCTACAACCTCATCAGCAAATTACGTATTTTCAATGTCTTGTGCTCACTGAGAAGAGCTTATTCACTGTAACTGTCTTTCAAAACTAAAAATGAAAGCAATGAAAGAGAGGTGTGTGTACTAAAGCATTTGGAATCTCTCTGTCTCTGCCATTATGTGCTTTTCAGCCAAGTTATTTGTGTTTGTTTCTGTTGGATTTCTAAATGGATAGCATCATTTTGAGCTCTTGTTTCCCCTTTTCATGGTCAGATATTGGATTATACGGAAGCTGGTCGCGTTGACATTGGAGTCAGCAAACTCCAAGAAGAGAACCAAAAGCTAACGCAAAGAGTGGCATATGTAAGCAGGACCACACTGTAGAAACCCCATTCTACCCACATGAAAAAATACTATAATATACTATGGTATTCACTGTAGTGTTTTTGTAGACTTTACTGTAGTATGCACAGCAGTGTTTTTGCAGACTTTAGTCTGCAAAAACACTACAGTGAATACTGTAGTATTGAATATACATGACTGTAGTATACTGTACTATTTACAGTTTATTAAAGTATGAATACTATAGTAAAGAAACTGTAGTACACATATACTGAAGTAATTACTGTAGTGTTTTTGCAGACTGTAGTTATCCAACATTGTCATAGCATATGGGCTATCAGAACCAAAGTTGAACAGCCTTCTGTGTGTGTGTTTGTGTGAAGCTGTGTGTGCACAAGTGTGTGTACATGTTTGTGACTAATGTCTCCCTCTTCCCCTCCCTCCCTGCCTCCTTAATTTTCCCAGGTGGAAGGTCTAAACTCCAAATGGCAAAAGTATGACTCGAGCAGGGAACAGTATGTGAGGTACCTGTGTCAGAAGCTGAATGAGTCTAGTGCCCTGGCTGTTTCCTCCAGCCCTGATCCAGGTGTGGGGCATAGGTTAGGGCACGGACCTACACAAGAGCCTGGGCCTGGCCTGGGCTTGTTCCCAGGGTTAGCCTCAGCCAAAGCTGGGTTGCTCCAGCAGGAGATAGCCAGGCTCAACGGCCTACTGGAGGAGAAGTTGGGGGACTGTGGGAGGTTGGGGAGAGAGCTGGATGAGAGCAGGAGACGATACAAGGACCGCATCCAGATGCTAGAGCAACAGGTTAGTGTGGTGTAGGATCGTCTGACTCCTCTCTCTTTCAATTTCTCTTTCTTTCTCTTGTCTCGCTCACGTTCTCTATCTTTATTTTTCTCTTTCTATCTCTCTGTCTGTTTGTCCCTCTGTCTCCCCACTCTTGCTCTCCCTCTTCCTTCTCTTTCTCTCTGACACGCACACATGAATCCATGCATCACACAGCAGTCTTTTAAGAAAACCCCATTGAATCAGAAACCTCTTTCTCACATACAGTTCCACCCTATTCAGTTGAATCAGAAACATATCCCTCTCTCTTTCTCACACACACCCTCACCCTTTCCCTCTCTTCTTCACAGGTTCTCATCTACACAGATGACTTTAAGTCGGAGCGGGCAGACAGGGAGAGAGCGCAGGGCAGGATCCAGGACCTGCAAGAGGAAGTATCTCGACTACAGGAGCAGCTACACACACAGGCACAGGTAAGGCCACACACACATAGTCATTACTAACATACATTACACACAAACGTGTTACAGGAGTAAAATAAATAGCCATGAAAGGAAGCTTTTATGTCCCTCCCCTATTTGCCATTTATTGAGAAATGATGATACAATGACGTTTCGACAGACATGTTCTTCATACAGTTCGCTAACGGCTAATAAGATACAGTATTTGTATTTATTAGGGATCCACATTAGCTGTTGCCAAGGCAGCAGCTACTCTTCCTGGAGTCCAAACACATTAAGGCACTTACATTGCATATAAAGCAAAGATAAAATAGTACATCATAAAACATTATTACACCACTACATATCTACAATACAAAATGTATAATACAACAATATTACAATGTACGTGTGTGTAAAGTGGGTGTACTAGCTCTTGTGTGCGTATGTGTGTGTCTGTACCTTTGTGTGTGTCTCTTCACACTCCCCGCTGTTCCATAAGGACTTGTTTTTAAAATCTGATTATACTGTTTGCATCAGTTACCTGATGTGGAATAGAGTTCCATGTAGTCATGGCTTTATGTAGTACTGTGCGCCTCCTATAGTCTGTTCTGGACTTTGGGATTGTGAAAAGACCTCTGGTGGCATGTCTTGTGGGGTATGCATGGGTGTCCGAGCTGTGTGCTACTAGTTTAAACAGACAGCTCGGTACATTCAGCTTGTCAACACTTCTTACAAAAACAAGTAGTGATGAAGTAAATCTCTCTTCCACTTTGAGCCATGAGAGATTGACATGCATATCTTTAATGTTAGCTCCCTGTGTACGTTTAAGGGCCAGCCATGCTGCCCTGTTCTGAGCCAATTGTAATTTTTCTATGTCCCTCTTTGTGGCGCCTGACCATACAACTGAACAGTAGTCCAAGTGAGACAAAACTAAGGCCTGTAAGACCTGCCTTGTTGATAGTGTTGTTGAGAAGGAAGAGCAGCGCTTTAGACTTCTCCCCATCTTAGCTACTGTTGTATAAATATGTTTTGACGATAACAGTTTACAATCCAGGGTTACTCCAAGCAGTTTAGTCACCTCAACTTACTCAATTTCCACATTATTCATTACAAGATTTCGTTGAGGTTTAGGTTTTAGTGAATGATTTATCCCAAATACAATGCTTTTAGTTTTAGAAATATTTAGGACTAACTTATTCCTTGCCACCCATTCTGAAACTCACTGCAGCTTTTTGTTAAGTGTTGCAGTCATTTCAGTCGCTGTAGTAGCTAACGTGTATAGTGTTGAGTCATCCGCATACATATACACACTGGTTTTACATGTCATTACTAAAGATTGTGAAAAGTAAGGGGCCTACACAGCTGCCCTGGGGAACTCCTGATTCTACCTGGATTATGTTTGAGAGCTTTCCATTAAAGAACAACATCTGTGTTCTGTTAGACAGGTACCTCTTTATCCACAATATAGCAGGGGTTGTAAAGCCATAACACATATGTTTTTCCAGCAGCAGGCTATGATCGATAATGTCAAAATCAGTACTGAAGTCTAACAAAACAGCCCTCACATTATTTTATCATCAATTTCTCTTAGACAATCATCAGTCATTTGTGTAAGTGCTGTGCTTGTTGAATGTCCTTCCCTATAAGCGTGCTGAAATTCTGTTGTCAATTTGTTTACTGTAAAATAGCACTGTATCGGGTCAAAAAGGTTTACTAAGGTTTTGTAACAGGCTGATTGGTCAGCTATCACATTAGGGAACAACAAAGAGCACTTCCCTAAAATAATAATAATGCTATAGTGATCGTTTTATTTGTGTGGAGTGTTTCATACATTATCCTCAAAGTGCTACTATGTCTAGTTAGGCTATGGGAAGGAACACTTTTACTCATGATCATCATTCATTTATCTTCCAGAGCCCTACTAGAGATGCCAACTCCACGTGCCGAGTCCATAAAGGACACCGGATCTCCCCACGCATGAGCACGGACTCGGCCGAATCACTGCTGAGGAACAGGGCCAATCCACCTGTGACAAAAATCAAAAATTAAAAGCTTGCGTCAGCTGTAATTAGCACCCAGTCCCACCTGGACAAAGTGCCAGGGTTCGTCGGAACTCCAATGCCCAAGATGACATATGATGACACATGCGGTGGAGTACCTCAAACACTGCATAGAGTGTGTCAGGCTATGAGCTCCGACGTGAAGTTTCCCCTAGGTACAGCTATAGGATCATTTTCCGTTCCCCAATCCAAACCATAAAGTGGGGAAAATGCTAAACTGACCCGACATCTAGGGGCAACTTTGCCCTACTCCCAAGCTATGAGAGTTACTGCCCCTCCCACCCCACGGGGGTGTTAAGACAAATATCGTTAACTGACGATAATTGAGCACTGAAGAAAAAGCACTACATGCACCCTAAGAAGGGTTGGGACCGGGGAGCTTAGAAAACTGACTAGTTCAACTGGGTTGTGTTCATTAGGCACTAAATGGAAGAAAATGGACTGAAACAGGGAGGTACTACCTGGACTTCAGACGCTGCCATGCGTTTTGGTTGTTAAAAGACAGAATCTAATAAATTATCGATGCAGAGTTGGAGTGTCAGTACTAGCTTGGTGGTCGTAGTGGGAGAAATAACGGTAGCACTTTATTTTACAGTACAGAAAATACCAGGTATTTACCAGGATACTACATGGTAAAATGATAACACAGTAGTGACTTTGAATTATCTGTTTATTTCTTTCGGATTCGTAACAACAAACACCACTGGCCACCATTTGAATGGGTTGGGTTCCTTGAAGGAAATACCAGAAAGTACCCATTGTTACCATATAATTTCTGAGTAAATACCTGATAAATACCAGTGGAAAAAGTAAGTAAGTGGAAAATATTTTTTTGTGTAATACCTTTGGTTTGGCAAGATGAAGCGATTTTCAGTGCAAACCCACTCATGTTTGACTACATGATCCATATGAATTATCACATGATACTGCATGGGTGTGTTTCTGTGTGGAGATGGTTGATTGCGTGGTCTGTAGAAAATCTAGATGGGAAATTGGATGTTAATTACGATATTTGAATGTCACATACCTCAATTCAATATTCCGGCATCAAATTGTTAACCTGTTGCACTTTCCTAACCTGTTTACCAAAGTAGTCGTTAATGCACATATTTCTTTTTTTGATTTATTGGATTTGAAATACATAAGCTTCTTTCTGGTTGAAGATACTGTAATAACGTTGTCTGTCGTTAGCATGGTGCTATTTGTTGTACTGTATATTTTGATGTTGTTCACGTTTTGAGTAAGTCATCTATTTTCAATTTAACCTATAGATGTTGACCTATGATATTTGTGCCTGGAAATATGTATTCACAGTATTATATATGATTGAATATTTATTTGCTATTAGTGGGGCTTTTTCAAATTGGCAAATCTTTATAGTGCTGTGTCAAAATGAATATCGCCATCGTGTTTTGAGGTGTCGTCTGAATCCTGGTACACCTAAGCAGGATGTTTCCCACATCCTGGTAAGACAAGACAGTGTGGGAGACAAATTCTCCACAACATGGCAACCTTAAAAAAAGTGCCATTTCAGATCTGACATTTGAAACTACATTTGGAGAAATGACCTCTGAACTGACACAAGTTTTATTTTTCTAGAAGCCATTGATTTATAAACATCAAAATGTGATGATCTGTTTTAACCTGTTTAATTTAAAGGATATTTTTGTAATAAAAATAAATGTTGTTTGACCAATCATGTGGAGTGTTTGTGATACAAACCAGACAACATCTCAGCTTGAGGGACTTTTGTTGGATCTTAGTTTGCTTGGTGGATAACTGCCAGTCAAGTTATAGTTTGGGGTGCAGAGTCAGGAGGAGTGACAGTGTGAGACAGCGAGGGGCTCTGACCGTAGATAAACCATTGCGACTCAGGTCCCACAGGATGTGTGTCTGTGTGTGCGCGTATGTGTGTGTGTGTGCATTTGTGTGACTGTGTACGTTCCTTGTCTGACTGTGTGTTTGTACACACTTTGGAAAACCCCTTCCCAGAGTAGCCTGAATGGGCACGCTGTCCTGTTTGTCTGTTCCACATTCTCCGCTGTCCTGTGTGGCTGAAGTGAACACAGCAAGTGGACTAGAGACCAGTAAGACAGAGGCTCTGGTTACATCCTGCTCCTAACTTCTGATTTGGGATCAGTTGTCTTCAGACTAGTTCTCAAATCATTTTGAGTTACAACACAACAAGTCCAGGACCAGAACAACACAACAAGTCCAGGACCAGTTGTTACGGGTATAATATGGCCGCAGGGAACTGGACATTCCCTGTTAGAAAGTAGTTATTTAAAGGGGAGGCAGATGAAACACCAAACAAGGTGTGCGTGTGTGTGTGTGTGTGTGTGTGTGTGTGTGTGTGTGTGTGTGTGTGTGTGTGTGTGTGTGTGTGTGTGTGTGTGTGTGTGTGTGTGTGTGTGTGTGTGTGTGTGTGTGTGTGTGTGTGTGTGTGTGTGTGTGTGTGTGTGTGTGTGTGTGTGTGTGTGTGTGTGTGTTAGAGACACTAAAGTAGCAGATCACTGGATCATTAAGCTCCATTGTTTTTAGTTTTTATTTAGTGGGTAGATCAACCTTAATATTGCAGAGCTCCATTGTTATTGGAGTCCCAGTTTATAGCAATCTGGAAAGCGAGACAGATCCATGTCACACTGTTCTGTGTTCTGGTATTACTTGAACACAATTTAATTATTTAGCAATTCAAAGAGGTATAGATGTTACTTTGTTTATTGTACCTTTGTTTTTTCTATATTTGTATTGACGATTTAGCCTAATGTATTATGGCCGATATTGATAGTGTATTATGACTGCCTACGGAGGATTATAGTGTCACATACTGTAACGTCCTGACCAGAGTTCTTATGTGTTTTGCTTGTTTAGTGTTGGTCAGAACGTGAGCTGGGTGGGAATTCTATGTTGTGTGTCTAGTTCGTCTGTTTCTATGTTCAGCCTGATATGGTTCTCAATCAGAGACAGCTGTCAATCGTTGTCCCTGATTGAGAATCATATATAGGTGGCTTGTTTTGTGTTGGGAATTGTGGGTGGTTATTTCCTGTCTCTGTGTTCTGCACCAGCTAGGACTGTGACGGTAGGTTCTTTTGTTATTTTGTATAGTGTATTGTTTTGTGTTGATTAAATTCATTATGGAAAATTACCACGCTGCGTATTGGTCCTCTGATCCTTCTCGCCTCTCCTCGTCTGAGGAGGACGAAGTAGACTGCCGTTACACATACAGTATATACAATATGGTTTTAAGTCTGTAATAGGTATTGTGTGGTGTAATATTGTACAATAACACAATAGAATTCTAAGCTCTAAACTTCTAAACTCTAAAAAGTGTCCTGAACAGCCTTTAATGATTATATCCTATATCTTGCCTCTAGTATTTATGCTGCAGTAGTTTATGTCGGGGGCTAGGGTCAATCTATTATAGACAGGAGAAATACTCCAGATATCTGGTGTCCTGTGTGAATTTAAGTATGCTCTCTCTCTTTTTCTCTTTATTTTTTTCTCTCTCTCTGAGGACCTGAGCCCTAGGACCATGCCTCAGGACTACCTGGCCTGATGACTCCTTGCTGTCCCCAGTCCACCTAGTCGTGCTGCTGTTCCAGTTTCAACGGTTCTGCCTGCGGCTATGGAACCCTGACCTGTTCACCGGACGTGCTACCTGTCCCAGATCTGCTGTTTTAACTCTCAAGAGACAGCAGGAGCAGTAGAGATACTCTGAATGATCGGCTATGAAAAGCCAACTGACATTTACTCCTGAGGTGCTGCACTGTTGCACCCTCTACAACCACTGTGATCATTATTATTTGACCCTGCTGGTCATCTATGAACATTTGAACATCTTGGCCATGTTATAATCTCCACCCGGCACAGCCAGAAGAGGACTGGCCACCCCTCATAGCCTGGTTCCTCTCTAGGTTACTTCCTAGGTTCTGGCCTTTCTAGGGAGTTTTTCCTAGCCACCATGCTTCTACACCTGCATTGCTTGCTGTTTGGGGTTTTAGGCTGGGTTTCAGTACAGCACTTTGTGACATCAGCTGATGTAAGAAGGGCTTTATAAATACATTTGATTGATATATAGAAGTAGAGTACAGACACTAGGTCACTCTTGCCGTACAGATGCAAATAGGGCCTCATTTATAGGAATTGTGACCTCTGACAAAAAAAGGCCTCGCTAATTGTGTCAAGGGTCTCTAGCAGCCGAAAGAGTTAGAAACTCCATCAAAGGTTTCAAAGTCATCCGAAGAGCCAAGTCACAGACTGTGTTCCAAATGGCACTATATTCCCTATATAGTGCACTATTCCCTCAAAAATAATACACTAAATAGGGAATAGGGTGTCATTTGAGACTTAGCCACAGTCTGGAGATGACATAGCACGCCGCATGCTCACCTACTCATATGCAGTCTGGGGAAGATGGATGCGGTTGGGCCAGTTCGTATCATTCTCACACATTTACATCTATTCAGTGAAAAGAGGATGATTCTATGAGAAGTTTAATTCAAGAATTCAATTAGTTGTGTTTCAGATTGTAGCTTTGTAAAGCGATCCTTATTTTACTGTTGCATACACACACACACACACACACATAGTGTCACACAGCTGACAGATAAGCCACGGTTGGGGTTGACAGGAATTTCCTCCCCAAACACCTACACAACTGCACGGTTGGTCTATATGTGAACACACACACACACAAAGCCCACCTTTATGGAGTGGAAAAATGTGGTGTCACAAATCCCCTTTGCCGTACTCAGCGACCTTTTGATAGAAACAATGTCTGACTACATACATTTACAAATCCATTCATTTCAAGTCAGATGACGTGGCAAAACAGTTCCTGGCGCCACTAGGTTTCCATTAACCAGGTGTCTACGAGATCAGTCTCTGTCTAGCACTTTATCAGCAATGGGAAAACTTAGCCTGACACTTATCTAGACAGACTACAGAATGGATAGATGTGGCCTTTAATCTCATGTGTATCCAAAAATAATGGGAAATTCCCATAAAGGGAATTCCCAACACACACTGGTTCACTTGAAAGTGGAGTGTGGCAGCTCTATACTTGGTAGCTGTAGATCACTGTTAGTTATAGGGGGGTGGAGGTAGTTGGTATTATTGTCAATTTCCTTTGTTTTGTATATTTTATAAAGGCCAGTTCATTCGCTTAGAGTGGTTTTCCACTTGCTGGTACAAAACACCATTGTGAAGTATAATATGTGGGAAAGACTGGGGTTCCCCCCCCAGTATAAGTGGATGGTGGGTGTGTTTCTTCAATGCCTCAGGCACTCCACAATGAAAAAATCCCCCCCTACTTATTACAAGCTACAGGCCGCCATCTGAAAGTTCTGATACCCTCTTATAACCCTAACGCATCTCGCCCCTGTCATAGTTAGAGCCCTGCCATGTGTACTGAAGACTCAATGGCACCATGATCTTTTTTAACCCCAGCCATCACTGGCTAGGGATAGAGGGCCAAAGCGGAGGCCAAAGCCAAGGACTGTCAAGATTTCTTCAAAGTAATAGTGATGCAGATAGGGTTTTAAAATAATTTGGGGGGTTTTATATAGAAAATGTAGAATCAGAGTAATGTCATACATGTACCCATACTTGTCGTCCAGTATGGCTCAGTTGTTAGAGCATGGCAATTGTACCGCCAGGGTTGTGGCTTCGATTCCTGGGGCCACCCATATGTAATGTATGCATGCATGACTGTAAGTTGCTTTGGATAAAAGCATCTGCTAAGTGGCATATATGATGATTCAAACATGGTCCTTTTCATGAGCTGAGAGATTCCTGAAAAAGGAAATAAATAATACTTTCATCAATGTATTAATGCATAATTTACAGTCATTTAAATTATGTTTCACAAATACCAGAACAAATGTTAATGTCCTTGTCTGGTTCAGGTAGTATTTTCTTGCACGTCCTCGCTTACTCAAAAGCAGATGTCCATTTTTACATCATTGGTGACTGATAGTGAACACACTGTACAGGCATTTCTTTTATTTAACCGTTATTTAACTAGGCAAGTCAGTTAAGAACAAATTGTTATTGATAATGACGGCCTACCAAAAGGCAAAAGGCCTCCTGCGGTAACAGGGGCTGGGATTAAAAATCGAATTATAATAAAATATATAAATATAGGACAAAACACACATCACGACAAGAGAGACAACACAACACTACATAAAGAGAGACCTAAGACAACAACATAGCATGGCAGCAGCACATGAGAACACAGCATGGTAGCAACACAACATGACAACAACATGGTAGCAGCACAAAACATAGTACAAACATTATTGGGCACAGACAACAGCACAACGGGCAAGAAGGTAGAGACAACAATACATCACGCAAAGCAGCCACAACTGTCAGTAAGGCAGACAGTCTGTCAGTAAAGCAGACAGTCGATTGGTCAGCTATTCATTACAGAAATAAACAATGACTAATTTCAGCTGGGCTGTCACTTCAATCCATGCTGTTTTTACTTCTCTGCGTGATTAAAATTTCCCACATTTCTTTCATCTGATAAATGTGTATGAATAGTTACTATTCATTGTGAAACCCATCTGTGATAAGAACAGTTGATTCTTGAAAAATATGAGGAAGCAAGCAATAAGGGAGAATGTCCTACTGTTAATGTCATTGTTACTCAATTCCTCTTCAGCGTGAAATGTTTGATTAAGTCACTCCGACTTGTTTTACATTTAAATTTTTGTCATTTAGCAGACACTCTTATCCAGAGTGACTTACATTAGTGTATTAATCTTAAAATAGCTAGGTGAGACAACATATGACAATCGTAGCAAGTACATTTTCCCCCAACAAAGTAGTTATTATCAAAGTAGGAAAAGACAAGTGCTGTGGGATTTATTTAAGATACTCTTTAAAGAGGTAGGTCGTTTTAAGAGTTAAGTTTATGGGCTAAAATAACTGTATTTGATGAGTATATAATGTCATGAGAACACTTTACTTACAATGCATTATAATGCGGTCATAATGCATTGTAAGACTTGTCATAAACATGTCTGGTCCATTAGTCATTTGAGGCAGTTGACAATTTGCTACAAAGATTGACATAACATATTTTTTATCCGTATACTACAACATCAAAAAGGCTCATACGTGCTTATAACAAGTTATAAAGCCTTATACCTGTCAGTTTTAAGTTGGTGTTACCAAACTGAACTGTAGCAGACACAAGTCTGCCTCACAGGAAGTACATTCTGGTTATTGTGTCACTGTGACCTCATTCCTGTGTGAACCCTTAGTGTAAATGTGCAGTCACTCATACAGTAAAACAGTGAGCTTATCTACCTAATAAGTAGTTTGTCTATCTATTCATATGGAAATGAGCTCAGATAATCAAGCACTGTTGAATTAATCTCACTTGGTGTCATGTGACATCGAGGGTGCTTGCTCAACCGCGCACTGTGGCGCTTGGCAGGATGCTAAACAAAAGACAAAGGAAGTTCAGAAGATGACATATAGCCTCAAAAAGTTCCCTTTTTGTAGGTGTCATTTGAAAGAGAAAATAAAATGAATGGGGGTTGCCATTGGGGGATTAAAATCAGGTGGTTTGTCATTTAAAGAGCACATCCTCCTGAGACCCCTATGAATGTGCACTGCTTTTATTTTAGGTATGTTAACTGGACATATAGTGCCTTCAGAAAGTATTCATAACCATTGACTTATTCCCCATTTTGTTGTGTGACAGCTTTATTTGAAAATTTATTAAATTGTTGTTTTTTCTTATCCATCTACATAATGACAAGGTGAAAACATGTTCTTATACATTTTTGCAAATTAGCACACCCCTGAGTCAATACATGTTAGAATCACCTTTGGCAGCGATTACAGCTGTGAGTCTTTCTGGATAAATCTCCAAGAGCTTTGCACACCTAGATTGTACATTATTTTCCCATTCTTTTTTTCAAAATTCTTCAAGCTCTGTCAAATTGGTTGTTGATCATTGCTAGACAACCATTTTCAAGTCTTGCCATACATTTTCAAGCAGATTTAACTCAGGAACATTCACTGTCTTCTTGGTAAGCAACTCCAGTGTAGATGTGGCTTTGTGTTTTAGGTTATTGTCCTCCTGAAAAGTGAATTAATCTCCCAGTGTCTGGTGGAAAGCAGACTGAACCAGGTTTTCCTCTAGGATTTAGCCTAGCACCATTCTGTTTCTTTTTTATCCCGAAAAACTCCCGTCCTTAACAATTACAAGCATGCCCATAACATGATGCAGCCACCACTATGCTTGAAAATATGTGGAGTGGTACTCAGTAATGTGTTTATGGAATCACCCCAAACACTTAACAAAAAGTGAATTGCTTTGCCACATTTTTTGCAGTATTACTTTAGTGCCTTCTTGAAAACAGGATGTTTTGCATGTTCTGTACAGGCTTCCCTTTTTTCACTCTGTCAATTAGGTTAGTATCGTAGAGTAATTACAATGTTGTTGATCCATCCTCAGTCTTCTATCGCAGCAATTAAACTCTCTGTTTAAGAACATTTTTACTCATGTAACTTTAGGCTTTCTATAAAAAAGGGGTTGAATACTTAACTCAAGACATTTCAGCTTCTAATTTTTAATTCATTTGTAATAAAATTGTATTCCACTTTGTCATTATGGGATATTGTGTGTAGGCCAGTGACAAAAACAAATCTAAATGTAACCAATTTTAAATTCAGGACGAAACAACTAAATGTGGAAAAAGTCAGGGGTGTGAATACTTTAAGGCATGTTCCCACAGAAAACTACATTTAGAGTAAATATAGTAAGAGGCTCAGACAATGCCAACAGTATCACACATTAGTTTGGTATGTAGGCATCTAGGACCTTCATTTCTACCAGACTACCACGTTATTCCACAAACACACATCACCCATTTACCCTGCAAAGGAAAACCTTCATCAACCACGCTTTCACCAGGGTTCTGTGAGCATCGAGGAGTCTGAGCTACTTATTTTCTTCTGGGAGGACTGAGGGCAAATAACATACACATATTTCACCACTGACTGACATATGACAGTCAACTCAGTCCCTTACCTTTTCAGTCACTGCTATGAGAATGTGGGGTCCCACTGGACTTAGTCATAGCTCCACTACCGATTGATCATGTGACTGACTATAATCAGTGGTGGATAACCCGGAAAGCACCCGGTCCTCCAGGTGACTCACCGTCCCATCATCTAGTGTGGCTGCACACCCCAAATGGAGAAGCATCAGTGATGTCTTTATAGGCCAAACGTTCCCTGAAAGCACAACCAGTAAATATTACTCACCTTGGGGTAGAAGGTAATGGTGAACAGTTAAAGTCACTTAGTATCGAGGGGATGATAGTGCTATAGCATCTTCTTACTTAACCAATAAGCCTACACCTCTCTAGAATCTATTTCGGTGTATAATGTGCAGATGGATATGATTTACATTCCAGGTACAAAGGGGAGAATGGACCTCCTCTATAAATTTGGGGAACATTAAGTTACAAAAATACTCCTAAATGAAACTAAATACACCCCCCCTTCACTGCATTAAAGATGCACCACCAATGAAATAAGCACAGACACAAGACACACACATCCTGCCATACTACTGTATTCCATCTTTCAAAAAAGAAAGATAAGATTTTAATATTACTTAACAATATGTTAAAAGGTAGCCAGTTTGGCTTCAGTGTTAATACAATATACACTCTATAACAGATTGATAGTGTGCATTGTTCTTTTCTTCAATTTCATTCTGAAAGTATTGTGATACAAGCTGGATACAAGTCAAAAATAGGAAAGAAAACAAAATAAAAACTGTAACTGGTACACTTATCGATTTTGTTAAATGAAATTGAAAAAATAAAAAAAAGAACGTTGTCAAGTATTAAGCCAAGTTCCTCTCAGTCAAGTGAGAGTTGTTGGGGGCAGGGGAGAGTATGGCAGACCATGCCCATTCATTCCCTTGTCAGTTATCTGAATGAGATGCCGTGCTAGGAATCGTGGGTAACAAGGGGATAGTAAGCCACAGTAACTGAATGAAAGGCTTTAATTCATCAGATATCTTTTTTTTCTCCACATTTTTTCCCATGTGTGTCTGTTTTCACAAAGCAAACATAGTAAGGATCTTTTGACTAAGAGTCCGGCAAAAAAGAAAAGAAAATGCATTTCAGAACATGGCTTTTTAAGTCAAGAGAAATGCCCCTCAGACTAAAAACACACAAATGAGCAACAAAAACAAAACCAGGTAGAAAGTAGCATTTTGTGATTATTCTTTTGTGTGTGTCATTTAATGTTATTTTTTTTCTCTCTCAGAGTTCTGCTTGAGGATCAGCCTGGAGGATGGGTTCATGGTAGAACCGCACAGCAACAAAGAACAAGGCAGCGTGGGTGTGCGCCATTTGGGCACAGCAGGGCTACGGGATGACGGGGTCTGTGGTAGCAGTTTGAATGAGGGGGGGGGGCGTGCCGATTGCTTCCTGCCAGTCTCTTTTTCTTTGTCCTACGCGAGGTCCCATCAGTGGGCGGCGAACGTTGCTTTCTTCAAGCTAAAGTTGGACCAGTTGATGGACAGCCGTTGTCGGGTCTGCCTGGCGGAATCCAAGCAGAACCTGGGAAGGGAGGGAGAGAGATGGGGAGTTAAAGATCCACTTCCATGCAACGCTTTTCACTAGGGGCATCTGGAGGAGGGAAGTACACTCAAGCTAAGTACCAATTATCTTTCCTTCCTCCCAATGTGTGCATTTGTTCCCTTCCCTTCACGGATTTGAAAGGACTCCACCAATCCAATGCGTTTACATTTGTGGGAAGTAGTGAACAAGTGCACACTTTAGGGGAAAATAGATATTATTGGGGTACACCCCTAGTCCTCTCCACACCCATAATCATAAGCTTAGGAATACAAGTAATTTGTTTTAATAGTTTTTGGGGATTTAATGATAAATTGATTCACATAATAGATTCTGCATATAAAGCATCCAGCTTCACTTCAAGCTAGATTCAATTTAAACACTTTGCAACTAAGCTTCCGGACAGATCGTTTAAGCAATTTTTTCAACAAAAAAAAAAAAGAATCTTTATGTAGTCAATGCAAAGCAAGAGTCAAGTGCCCGTACCTTTTGAAATACTCCACCTCCCTCTCAGTCTCGTCCATGTCAGTACTGTCCAGATCAATGTCTTTGGGCAAGAAAACGTCATCTGCAATAAGAGAACACTCGGTCACAAAATGCCAACTTAACAAATGTAAATGTCCCCGTCTCAATATTATCTCTGGATGTTGTATGTGCCTGAAACACTTCTGCAGCCCTGAAACTAACCATCCTACAGGGATAAATAAAACTGCACAGCATAACCTAGCATATCATGCTGACCTATTGAGTTGTTTGTCTTGTCGGCCTTCTTCTTCTTGTTCTTCTTGGCCTTGGCCTTGGGCTGGGGGGATTCTGCGCTGAGGGGTTTGCCGTTCTGCTGGGGCTGCTCCGTCTGCGAGGCAGGGGGTGGGGAGGGCTCCAACAAGGGTCGGCTCCTCTCATCTTTCACCTGGCTCGCCGACTGCTGATGGTGCTGCCTTTTCCCGTTGTTCCTCTCCTCCTTCCTGGGTCCCGGTGCCAGAGGGACGACCGGGTCTTCAGCGGGAAGCCTGGGCCGGGTCACTTTGACATCTGGTGGTAGTTGTGGTGTACTGTTAGTGGTGGCCTCTGGGGCTTTCTTGACCATCGTTGTCTCGCTGGCGGTTTGCCTGATTGGCTGCTGCTGTTTTGGCTTGGCTTTGCCATTGGCCTCCGTCGGTTGGGGTGCAACGGAGGTGCCGTTGAGAAGGAAGGGGGCTGGGGAGTTGGGGGCATTTGGGGTGAAGGGGGCCGGAGTAGGGGCTTTCTCCCTGCTGTTCTTTGGACTGTGCTGTGAGGGGGGAGGCCGGGGCTGGGGTCGGTGCTCCACTCTGGGATCCTTGTGGCCAGGGAGGCGCATGAGGCTGTGCAGGAGCTGGCTCTTGCCGTTGCGGAGGTTCTCTAGGACGTTCTGGGCCGTCTGTTTGAGGGGCTGGGGGTTGTTCTGCGGTACGGGGGCGGCGAGCTCCTTGGCTTTCTCCTTTTTCTTCTTGGCGGAGCGGAGGTGCTGCAGCTCTTGCAGGCGGAGGAGTTCCCGTTGGAGGGCCTCCTCCTCCTCCCGCCGCCGTTGCTCCTCCTCCAGGAGCTGCTGCACCTGCTCCTCCTCCCGCTCGCGGGCCTCCGCCTCCAGACGCACCTTCTCCTCCATCTGAGACACACACAGACAGTTCATATCCGGTTGGTCCTTTGCTTCATTTAGTAACAAAAAATACAACTTTGGTTTGACCCAACTCCCTATTTGAACTAAGTCCTTAGCACCAATGTTAAAATTACAACTTGAAGGGTTATAGTTCAGCCCAAAAATCAAATATTAAATACTAATACTAAATAATAATACTGTCTGAATTATCAGTGCAACTATAGACCACTTTTGACGTCAGCTGGGGTGAACAATTACTTTCAAAGTGACATTTTAAATCACGACACTGTCGTCGAAACAAAAAGGGGTAACACTTCAAACAAAATGTTGTAAAATGCTTTAAACCACTACCTTCTTCTGTTTGTGGCGAGCCCGCTTTGCAGCCTTGGAGCTGGAGGCAGGCTTGTTGTCACTGGCGCTGTTGATGAACTGCAGCAGGTCCTCCACCCGCCGGTGGTCCTCCATGCCGTCGGCACCACTGTCGCGCTCCACCACGGCCGGCTGCTCCTCCCTCTTGGGCTGCTCCTCCTTCCGCTTGGTCAGCCTTAGGCGCAGCTTCTCGCGCATTTCCGCGTAGTTGCGGCTGGTGGGCGCCGCCGGGGGCTAGGGGAGGAAACAAGGAAATAGGGTTTAGATTATTCTGGTAGTTTGAGATGAATTGTGTGTTGAATATCATCAGAGCACCCAATACTATCTGGGGTGAGTTTCCGCTATACAATGTAAAATGTGTTGGGGACCTAATCAGAAGTGCTATTTAGGGCCTCCCGGGTGGCGCAGTGGTCTAGGGCACTGCATCGCAGTGCTAACTGCGCCACCAGAGTCTCTGGGTTCGACCCCAGGCTCTGTCGCAGCCGGCCGCGACCGGGAGGTCCGTGGGGGCGACGCACAATTGGGCTAGCGTCGTCCGGGTTAGGGAGGGTTTGGCCGGTAGGGATTTCCTTGTCTCATCGCGCTCCAGCGACTCCTGTGGCGGGTTGGGCGCAGTGCGCGCTAACCAAGGGGGCCAGGTGCACGGTGTTTCCTCCGACACATTGGTGCGGCTGGCTTCCGGGTTGGAGGCGCGCTGTGTTAAAGAAGCAGTGCGGCTTGGTTGGGTTGTGCCTCGGAGGACGCATGGCTTTCGACCTTCGTCTCTCCCGAGCCCGTACGGGAGTTGTAGCGATGAGACAAGATAGTAATTACTAGCGATTGGATACAACGAAAATTGGGGAGAAAAGGGGATACAATTTATAAATAAAAAAAAGTGCTATTTAAAGTGTCATCTCTCCAGACTAGGCTCGTTCAACTGCTGGCTAGACAGTGTCCAACAGGCCGTTCTAGTAAAGATTTAGATTCTGTATTCCACAAAATGTCAGACTACATCATTAAAACACTATTACAGACTTCTGTTTCTCACTATTCCGCAAGTTGATACATAGTAATATACTCATATTAGTATGAGTATATGCATGTGCTCGCATGTGTGCATGTCTTACCCCGCCGTGGCCGAAGAACTCGCAGTAGCAGCAGTCGCAGTACTTCCCTTCCTTCTGGTTGGTGGAGGTGGAGGTGGAAGAGCTGTGCTCCGAGCAGCTGTCCTCGTCCTGGCTCTCCTCGCCGTCGTAGCCCTGGTGGTCGTACGCCCCATTTCCCTCGCAACGGTGGCCCTCACACTCGGGGTCACTAGAAGGGGTCAAACGCCAAGGTCAAAATGTCAATATGTAGTAGCTGAAATACCGGTAGGTGAAGTTAACCCAATAAATATTTGGAACTTTCTGTACTGTCAAATAAACTGGTTCCAATTGTGGCTAGTCGGATAAGATAAAGATGTATAGTAAACATATAAACAACGTTCCCACATGACTGATACATTTATCTTACAAATCCTTACAAGGTATATGCAAGGCACAAACATCAATTTCATTAAAGAGCAGTGCTACACAAGCTAAACAATAAACATACTGTAAGTCACACAAATACATTTTTCACTGAAAAGCAGTACTGATACAAAACTGTTAGTAGTGCGCTTGGCTTTAAAGAGGTAAAGAGTCTGTTCCCTGATGACAGTACTGCATATTGGCTGTCCAGTGGATGTGTAAGATCCTAAATGATTTCTTTACCCCGCTTACGTGTGCGCCGGAGAGCCTTTTACCTTCTTCCTACAATCTTCCTAGACTGGCTCAATAAAACAATCTGTAAAAGGACTAAAAGAGATTTATAAATTAGGCCTTTAAGTTTACGAAGGAAGTACAGTCTGGATTGATATTTAGATAACACTGGCCCACAGTTGGCTCCAAAGTTCAGCTTGTTATTAACTACTGTACCGATGGTGATTGACTTGGAGAAATCAGCTTGATGGTTGTTTCCCAAAGTCTATGATTAGGTCTTTGGTCATTCAGATTTCAGCACCAGATGTCAAACTTGTCCACTGTGGACTGAATCAGGTCATCCGAATCAGATGTGCCAAGATTAGCAGTGTCATCTGAGTATTTTATGTACCGTATGTTCTCAGGGCAGGTGCTCCTACAGTCATCTGTATAGTGTAAACAGGACAGGAGAGATGATTGAGCCCTGTCCTGCACTCACCAATGAATCCCACCCACGGTGGTCTATTTGCCAGAAAATATAAAATCCACAGAATGAGTTTTGGACTTAGGTTCATATTCAAAAGTTTGACCATTAGATATGGCTGTATACTGCTAAAAGCACTGGAAAAGGCCACAAACACCATCTAGGCATAGGATTTGGCAATGTGTGGTACAGTAGGAACAAGAACATTGTCCACTCCGTTGCTTGTAGGCAAATTGAAGGGGGTCTACAATGCCTCAAACCTCATTATGTATGTGGGAGAGAACCAAACACTCAAAACTTTTCATTATCACAGGCGTTAACGCAACAAGGGCTCCCGAGTGGTGCAGCCGTCTAAGGCACTGCGTCACTACAGTCCCTGATTCGAATCCAGGCTGCATCACATCCGGTCGTGATTGGGCTGCCCGCAATTGGCCCAGCATCGTTCGGGTTTGGCTGGGGTAGGCCGTCATTTTAAATAAGAATGTTCCTAACTGACTTGCCCAGTTAAAAAAAAAAAAAAAAGGTGGTAATCGCTGAGGACAGCAAAGCGGCTCTTCTTGGGTACTGGGCATACGATGGATGATTTCTACAGAGCTGTATGCTCCCTCAGTGAGCGTTTGAACAGCTCACAGAACACACCTGACAATTCCTTGTGACAGGATTTAAGTTGGAGAAATTATCTGGAGCAGTAGCTTTGTTTTTTGATATTAGATGTAATACCCTATCAACATCTACTTCCTCTATAACCAAATCAGCTTCCCTTTGTGCTAAAGATAACATTTCACAACAGCTCATCCTCCTCAGTACTAAAGTCCAGACTACCAAACCTAAAATAAAAAGAGCTCAAACTCTCGGCAAACTCAATAGAATGTTCTTTTGAATGGACATTGAGCTCAGTGTGGTTAGTTGGTAGTCTAGAGAAGTTTTAGACCCTTCCAAGTATTCCTAATCTTTCCATCCTGGTATAGTCCTTCACCCTTCTCTTTGTAACCCTTTTTGCTTATTTTGAAGGGACCACTGTATCCTCACAAAAATGTATGTAATCAGACAAAGCCTCTAAAGTTTCATCCAGTGTGGCATTTTCTGAGAAAACAGTCCAATCGGTACAATCAAAGCAGTCTTGCAGCACTGCACTGGATGTGTCATTCCACTGTTTTGACTGATTTATAGACTACTCCCTCTCTCTGTAGTTTATTTCGAAAGGCTGGAATGAGGTGGACTGCATTAAGAGCCTAGGTGCTTAGAGGAGCCTTCTGAATAGACTGGTGTTTTCCTACCCCTTGTTGCGCATGTAACATATTGCTGATAAGAAGCAAGAGTCTTTGAGAGTACAGCTGTTGAAAACCACCCAGTCTAAAATAAAATCGGAGTCAGGTGATTTTGACTATGCGCCTCCCTCTCTCTGTAGTTTATTTCGAAAGGCTGGAATGAGGTGGACTGCATTAAGAGCCTAGGTGCTTAGAGGAGCCTTCTGAATAGACTGGTGTTTTCCTACCCCTTGTTGCGCATGTAACATATTGCTGATAAGAAGCAAGAGTCTTTGAGAGTACAGCCGTTGAAAACCACCCATCCTAAAATAAAATCGGAGTCAGGTGATTTTGACTATGCGCCTCACGCATGACGTGATTACATCTGCTGTGCAATTCATATTGGTTGTGGGTAGTACATTAACAAGAATGATAAAGAACTGACCGAATTCACGGGGCCGGTACTTTGGTGTGAAGGAGAGGGATAGTAGCACCACATCTGATGAGCAGTGCGATTCCAGAGTGGTACAATATACGACGATGGACGCTAGATCTACTCAGGCTTTTATAAAGCTAGCCAACTTCAGTTAGCTTCACATTCCAGCTGAGACTTCATTCATACTACGATAGTGGCTATTGCGCTCGTCTGCCTGCCGCTAACTCTAGGAGGCTTGCATCAGTGCATGCATGTCGCACGTGGCGAGTCGAACGGCGAACTCTTGATTGAGACGACGCTGAAAAATCTAAATCGATGGGCGAGTCAAGTTATCTTGCAAATTCAGCAGGCTCTAGTGTGAAATTAGAAGTGCTGTCGGGCTTTTATTACGTATTGTAACGACGATTTAATGTCGTCTTTGGTGTGCTTATCAATGCAACAGCAGCTTTTATCTAAAATAATTGTATTAAGTAAGTCATACAAAAGGTGTGATGTTTCAAACGCATTCTGTCATTAATACATGTGTAATGTGCTAGGTATTTTAACATTACTATATTTTTTAACACAAAAAAACACTGTTTAATACAATATTTAGTCAGTGATCTACAAATTTTTAATTTTATTTAACTAGGCAAGTCGGTTAAGAACAGATTCTTATTTACAATGACGGCCTACCCAGCCAAATCCGGACGACGCTGGGCCAATTGTGCGCTGCCCTATGGGCCTCCCAATCACGGCCGGATGCGATACAGCCTGGATTCGAACCAGGGACTGTAGTGACACCTCCTGTAATGAGATGCAGTGCCTTAGACCGGGGGCCAAGGGGATGATGATGCAATCAGTCAGAGAGGGAGGGAATATATGATTTAATTGGTCCTCCAACCACACTTCATTCAGAGTAAATGGAGTTGGCCTGACCCGGAACAAGTTAGTTCTGAAGGACTCGTTGCCATAAAAATGTACATGGCTAAAAGCTGAGCCACATTCATATGACCGGTTATTTACAGCTGGAACTCAGTTGACCAAAGTTGCCTCACTAACTCCTCAAACCTCATTCAAAGTATAGGGCTCAGGATATGGGCAGATCTGCTGTATGCCTGGTTGACATAAATGCAAACCCTGCTTTTCCCCATGTCAATGTCATGCCTGTGTGGTGTTCTGAATCCGACAAAGCTCAGTTCTGAGTCAATGACATGTCATCTAACCATGTTTCAGTAAGACTGATCAGTTTGGCCTCTCGGTATGCCCATTGGAAAGTAACGTTGACATACATTTTATGGAGTATAGAAGGGAGCGATGGGCTTCCAATGTTGTGGTTATGAGTAAGACCTAGTTGTTTAGAAGCCCACTCAAAGCAACAGTGGGTGGTTACAATTCAATGCTCTCCAATATAGCCATGGAGAGGTAGTAGGCAGATGTTTTGCCTAATCAACTGATACAGGATCAGATTTCAATTCATGGGCAATATTAAAAATAAAAAGCTTGCAGCACGCCCAGTGCTCCGTTGACATTTCACAGAGATATGCTTGTTTAACGCTGTTAATATGAACAGCGTATACTAAAATATGAAAGTACTACATGTCATGTCTCAAATTCAATATACATCTTACCTTTATTGTTTAACATTCTCCAGATTTGAGAAGAAAGATGAATGTCATTAGCCTGTCATGGTAGCCTTAATTCTCACACAGCATCCAGCCTAGCTGACGCAAAACTATTTTCCAAATTCTTGACCACCTTTTTTCATCTGGCCTCCATTGATTTAGTCGCCCAAATGTCTTACCTTTCTTCACACAGATTATGATAGAGACATAAGGTTTGGCACATTGTTTTCCATAGAGGATTATCTACACAATGTGTTTTTGATTGGACACACTATACAGGCCTTGATATTTTCTCATCGCTCTACTGGTCAATGTTAGTATCAGGAGTAGGTTAATCTGATCTTAGCTTTGTGATAAAAGAAAACTTAAACAAGGGACTGACCTGCACACGCTGGGCGGGGCGCTAATGGCCCCGTCGGCTGGGGCGGCGTCAGGTGGCTCGGCTGGGGACAAGCACATGCCCTGGTGGTGGGCCTCCATGAAGCCTGGGGACGTGGTGGGAGTCGTTGGGAAGGGCTGCGAGCCCATGCTGGGGTAGTGGTGCTGGGCGGTGGGGCCAGGGGAAGGAGGCAGGGCTGGGCCAGACGAGAGCTGAGGGAGTGAGGCCAGGCCTGTGGGGCTATTCCTAGGGGCGATGGGGCCAGGTTGTTGCCTATGGTCCTCTTTACCTATATTGTGAAATACATCACCTGGCAGAGACAGAAGAAAAAAATAAATGCATATGAAATGATGCACATTCAGCAGCTGGTTAGTGAAGATCGGAGACAATTCACAAGAAGTCATCTTAAATGCCTCAATGAAGGAAATACATTGTCTATTTACACTAAGTCAGACCCATGTTTTTGGGTCATCAGGTATATTCTGACCTCTGCTTGTCTATTCTGTATTTGGAACATGTTAAATTACAATCATTGCTGCAAACACAACACTTTCCCTTTCTCAGGCAGCTTTCCTGTCACATCAGTACAGATCAAGGAGAAGAAGCTAATTCAGGCCATTGAGACGCAGCCTTGCGGCTAGTGACTGCTAGTCGTAAGCCCCCCCCCCCCCCATTTTATCACATAAGTACAAAACGAAGTCGGTAGCCGAAGTCTACGCCCCTTTGTTTGTGATTGGTCAACAGTAGGGATTCTTCAAAAGTCTTTGCTGTCCTTCTACGATATACTTTTCATTGAGTAATATTGCACCAAACATCTTAGTTAAATGTAAAATTGCGCAACTAAGACCTCTGCAAAAATATCAAAATTAATGACAGATTTCTTGAGTTAGATTAATTCTGACTACAGAGTCTCAAAAAGGAAAAACAGTACTACTGCTGCTTTAAAAGAAAAATTATGTTCAAGCGAAGGTCTTATAAAGGAGCACACGAGCACACTAGTTTGGTTATGAAGCATGCTGACAACTTTAGAATGAACCAAATGTATCGGGCATGTGGTGGTGTGCTAGTATGGATATTGGAACGTAGCAGTGTGCCATCGGACTAGCCCTAAGCTGCGCTCCTCCTCCTCAGTTTTACCTAAGGAGTTGGGTCTTTTAGATGAAACTTGGATGTGATTATTACTTGACTGGACAGTGGTTGCCGTGCAGGAGACTGAGGCGGTGGAGGCAGAGGTGGCCATCACCACTTTGTTGGCCTCCAGGAAGGCATCTTGGAAATTGTAGAGACACTTCTTCTTGGCACCGTTCTTCCTCTCCCTGGGCAGGGGCTGTTGCTGCTCCGACGGCGAGGGTGGGAGGAGGTGAAGGGAGGTGGGTTCGGCCGAGGCGGTGTGGGCGTGGTCACCATAGCTGGAGGAGGAGGGCGGGGGGAGGGGCACGTCAGGGTGGTGGGGTGATCCCAGCATGTCCCCTGGAGATGAAGACAAACATTTTATTTGTATTTATTTAGCCTTTATTTAACCAGGCAAGTCAATTAAGAACAAATTCTTATTTACAAGGACGGCCTGGCAAAAAACAATTGAAGAACAAGAGTTAACTGCATGTGTAAGATCCTGTGTAAGTCCAAAGATTTAGATGGGTGAGAAGGAACATCGGACACAAACAATAAGGATGGCTCTCACTGTATACAGAGATCAAGTGTACATTGAATTCTATGGCACGAGGGAGGAACAATTCTACTTCATAGAGCCAAAACACACAACACTGAACCTTGTTGGGACCCATCCTTCTATAAACTACAGAGACCAAGTCACACCACACCCCTCGGACAAAGACACTGATCCGACAGAAGGAGGAGGAGCTGGGGGAAGGAGCCTGAAATGGGAGTCGAATGGGGCCTCTTACTACAAGAGCAGACATGTACATATTACCATGTACATATTACCATAGCTACCTGCATGTACATATTACCTCAACTAACCGGTGCCCCAGCACATTGACTCTGTACCGGTAACCCCTGTATATAGCCTCGCTTTTTACTTTACTGCTGTTTAATTATTCATTACCTTCATTTTCTATTCATCAATTATTATTTTTATTTTTCTCTTAACTTCTTAAAGCATTGTTGGTTAAGGGCTTGTAATTAAGCATTTCACTGTACGGTTTACACCTGTTGTATTTGGCGTATTTGCCAAATACAATTTAATTTGATGCAGTTGCAGGCAATGGAGCTGGGAGCTGAAATAAAATGAGCAGCTCCTCCTTTAGCCTACATTTGGGATGGATGAATCATCTTCCTCTTGGAGAACTACTTGGTATGCAGGCTTTTGCTCTAGCCCCGTTGTACCAGATCTGATTAAGCTATTAATTCATAATTAAGATGAATTATTCTTTGTGAGCAGCTGATTAGTAGAATCAGGTGGGCTATATTAGGTTTTGTAGTGAAAGTCTGCAGTATGATAGCTAGCTCCGTGGTGAAGTTCCCTCACAGATCTAGGATCAGCCTCCCTTCCCCCAATCTTAACTGTAAACATTTGTGTGGAAAATGCGAAACAGACTCAGTACCAGCGTCAAGGGGCAATTTCACCCTACACCAGCTCTCCAGGAGGAAGGTTGGTCGTCCATGGGCTAGATGAAGAGGTATGTTCTCACCTGGCAGGGGCTCCTGTAGCAGCACTGATGGGTTCCAATTCTTCATCATGGCAGCGTCGCAGATGTTCTCGAACTTGAGCGAGAGGCACTGCAGCGAGTTGTTCCAGTCGCCAGCGCCACCACCAAAGCAGTTCTGGTAGACATGGTCCGGTAGGGAGGGGCTGAAGGCCTGCTGCTTGGGCCCTGTGTGGCTCGACGTGGGGGCAAGGGGGATAGGCTAGGAACAGAATAGAAGAGTTCTAAGTTTGATCTGACAATCTTGTTGGTTGTACAGTCGTCTCAAATACAACTGAAGGACCTCGGCGTTACTCTGGATCCTGACTTCTCTTATGAAGAACATGTCAAGACTATTTCAAGGGAAGCTTTTTTCAATCTTCCTAACATAGCAAAAATCTGAAACTTTGTCCAAAAATTATACAGAAACGCTAGACCATGCTTTTGTCACTTCTAGATTAGACTACTGCAATGCTCTACTCTCAGGCTAACCGGATAAAGCACTAAATAAACTTCAGTTAGTGTCAAACACGGCTGCTAGAATCTTGGCTAGAACAAAAACCTTTCATCATATTACTCCAGTGCTAGCCTCTCTACACTGGCTTCCTGTTAAGGCTAGGGCTGATTTCAAAGTTTTACTGCTAACCTACAAAGCACTACATGGGCTCCTACCGTACGCTACAGTCACAAGACGCAGGCCTCCTTACTGTACTTAGAATTTCTAAGCAAACAACTGGAGGCAGGGCTTCCTCCTATAGAGTCTTTACTGAAGACTCATCTCTTCAGAACGTCTAATGAATAAGTGTAGCATGGCTCAGGGATGCGAAGGTGAATGGCAAGACACTGGAGTGACGAACCGCCCTTGCCGTCTCCGGACAAAAAGAACACCTATGTGAGAATGCTGTTCATTGACTACAGCGCAGAGTTCAACACCATAGTGCCCACGAAGCTCATCACTAAGCTAAGGACCCTGGGACTAAACACCTCCCTCTGCAACTGGTTCCTGGACTTCCTGATGGGCCGCCGCAGGTGGTAATGGTAGGCAACAACACGTCTGCCCTCAACCCTTGGGCCCCTCAGGGGTGTGTACTTAGTCCCCTCCTGTACTCCCTGTTCACCCACAACTGCGTGGCCTAACATGACTCCAACACCATCATTAAGTTTGCTGACGACACAACAGTGGTAGGCCTGATCACAGACAACGATGAGACAGCCTACAGGAAGGAGGTTAGAGAATTGGCAGTGTGGTGCCAGGACAACAACCTCTCCCTCAATGTGAGCAAGACAAAAGGAGCTGATCGTGGACTAGAGGAAAAGGCGGACCGAACAGGCCCCCATTAACATCAACGGGGCTGTAGTGGAGCGGGTCGAGAGTTTCAAGTTCCTTGGTGTCCACATCACCAACGAACTACCATGGTCCAAACACATCAAGACTGTGAAGAGGGCACGACAAAACCTTTTCCCCCTCAGGAGACTGAAAAGATTTGGCATGGGTCCCCAAATCCTCAAAAAGTTCTACAACAGCACCAGAGAGCATCCTGACCAGTTGCATCACCGCCAGGTATGGCAACTGCTCGGCATCTGACCGTAAGGCGCTACAGAAGGTAGTGGGTATGGCCCAGTACATCACTAAGGCCAACCTTCCTGCCATCCAGGACCTATATAATAGGCGGTGTCAGAGGAAAGCCCATGAAATTGTCAGAGACTTCAGTCACCCAAGTCATAGACTGTTCTCTCTGCTACCACACGGCAAGAGGTACTGGAGCGCCAAGTCTAGGTCCACAATACTTTTTAACAGCATCTACCTCTAAGTCATAAGACTGCTGAACAATTAATCAAAATGGCCACCAGACTAATTACATTGACACTCCCCCCCATTGTTTTGTACACTGCTGCTACTCACTTCTTATTATCTATGCATAGTCACATCACCCCTACCTACATGTACAAATTACTTCAAATAACCTGTACCCACGCACACTGACTCAGTACCAGTACCCCTTGTATATAGCCTCATTATTGTTATTTTATTGTGTTACTTTTTACTTTAGTTTATTTGGTAAATATTTTCTTAACTCTTCTTGAACTGCACTGTTGGTTAAGGGCTTGTAAGTAAGCATTTCATAGTAAGGTCTACACTTGTGGTATTCGGCGCATGTGACAACGTTTGATTTGATTGTGTCTGGCCAGCTCCCTTCACTGGGATTCTCTGCCTCTATTGGACTCCTAGTCTCTCAACATATTTTCAATAGTGACAGCTTTTTACAACACCCATGCTTCTACACCTGCATTGCTTGCTGTTTGGGGTTTTAGGCTGGGTTTTTGTACAGCACTTTGTGACATCAGCTGATATAAGGGATTTATAAATACATTTGATTGGCATAACCAAGTTGCAATCCCTCATAGTAGATATGAGCTCATTTGATACAGTGCGACCTCTTGTGGTATATCCATGCAATTACAGCAAAATAATCAACCAAAAAAGGTATAACAGAGTTGAATCACTTCCTTGTGATGGTGTAAATCCCCTGAAGGGAATGTATCAATGGGCAAATTCGATTTGCATGGCCCGGTGCCACGGTTGGGTGGAGATTTCACTTAAGGACCAATGGAATGGTCTAAAATGCAAAAACTCCACCTACCCAGGGTACCGGGCCATGCCAAATTAACTCCATCAATGAAAAATGACCAGTTAAGAGGGATGAGAGGTTACCACTCAAATCATATCCTGAAACTTAAATCATGTAAATCCCCATCAATTTTATAGAGAAAGTATAGCCAATACAGTGTCTGTAACTAGGGCTGTGACAATTATAGCATTTTTGTTAATTGTCATGCAAATGACCACGGTTACTCATAATTGTAATTGTGTTTAAAAATATTTTGAGCTTATAATGCATATTTGATTTTTTTTTTTACAACATACCTAATGAATATAACACAGCTTTGGTGACACAGCCATCTAAAAAAACAAATGGTTTTGACTGCTTGGAACATTCTTAAATGCAGCTTCTCCTCCAGACTGCTCGTAAAATGATGACCAACTTTACCCACTTCATGTAAAAATGAAAAACTGCTATTGGGTAAACTATACATAGTTCAATCCCTCATTCTCCTAAAATGAATCTACTAATACGATTATAATTTTTGTAGGTCATTGTCCATAACTCAGTTGCATGATTATACGATAACCGTGCCAGCCCTATCTGTAAGTGACTATGGCTGTATCCCAATACCCATAAATGACTTCCATTTGTTGTCTCCTCTCCCTCCTGACTGTTGAAATGGCTTTCACCTATCAACAACCTTACAGAGCAGTGGTAAGATCAGTAAGGGACACAAGGAAGCCTTTCAAGACTATTGGGGCACAGCCTGTATCTGTCAAGCATTCAGGAGGAGTAAATAGAAGCTGCCCTTAACCACGGACACAGGGTCAGATTTCATCTACCTCAAGCTAGTACAGTTGTTAGTGGTATGTGTGTGTTAACTCACCTTGCTGTGTGAAAGGGGGGGGCTGGGGTAGAGTGTGGGGTGCAGCAGGGGCCGGGGCAGGTGGGAGAGGTTATGCAGGGGCAGGTGGCCGTGGATGTGGGGGTAGAGGTGGAGGGCCGGGTGGCTGGGGTTCTGGTTGTCGCCCCCGGTGAAGAACTGGTGGTGGTGGCCGGAGGGGGGTGTGTGGATCCGGCTGGGGGCTGGGCCCAGGGGGGCAAGGGAGGAGGACAGGTCCTGGTTGCACACGTGGCACTCGCAGGCGTGCTGTTCCACCTGGAATGAGAGAGGAACAAGATGGCTACCATGAGTTGTCCTTCATGTCCACTAGTGTTGATTGTAATTTTTTCTCCTCCTTTCAGCATTAAGACTACTGTGCAAGTATTTTGAGCTAGATGGCGACATACACAACCGGCTGTGTGCCCCATGCATTGGAATCCATTCAAACTGAACAGAATCTTTCTCTAGGTATTCTAGATATAGAATTAACCTGATTCAAATCCTACCTCAAGCCCTAGTTGTGTAGTGTGGTTGTACCTGATGCTGTGGGTAGTAGGGCGGAGGGCTGTTGTTGCTCTTCCCTGGCGAAAGCTCCCCCCGCTGGCCCGGAGGCTCCCCGCCGCTCTCCTCGTCAGCCTCCTCCTCGTCACCCTCCGACGAACTACTGCTGCTGCTGCTCCCTCCAGGAGACTGGATAGCGAGAGAGAAGGGGGGAGAGCGAGAGAGAGAGAGAGGAAGAGGGGAGAGTGAGGGGAATGGAAAGAGAGAGAGAGAGAGAGAGAGAAAGGGGAGGAGGGGGGCAGAGGATGAGAGGGAGAGAAATTGGAGAGAAAACCGAGGGAGAGGAGAGTGAGGAGGATAGAGATGGGAGAGAGAAAGAGAGAAATGCAGCAGGAATGAGTCAGAGTCAAAGTACATTTCCACAATCAAATCTGTCCCAGTACTTCGCACAGAGAAACATGCCAAACTTGCATCAAGGGCACTGTCACACACACAGTGTAGGGTGAAGTTGTCCCAGATGCTGATCTTGGGATAGTTTAGCATTTCCCCCACTAATGGCTAAGGTTAGGATTGGGGAAGCTGATCCTAGATCTGTAACTAGGGTAAACGTCAACCCGCAGCCGTCAACCACCCACACCTCATCTTTGAGCGCCATGTTCTCTCCGCCACCGTTGAGCTCGCTGTGCAGGCCGTTCATCCTGGCCACCACCCCTGGGTCCTCATAGCCCCCCATGGGGTAGATGTCCGCAAACTTGCCCAACAGCGGAGGCACTTCGTCCTCGTCGCTACCACTACGAGGAGAGGAGGAAGAGAAAATAATGAAGGTGACTACCAAAACAGGAGTGGCCATGTTTTCATTATAAAAATCATTATAGGAAATGACATTACATGATTGGAGAGCACATACCTGATAAAAGAGTTATAACTACATAAACCACAAGAATAACCATAACCACAACAAATACAACCATACCCACATCAACTAGATATTGGGATAAATCCTACTGGTACATGAACTAGTCCCGGGCGATCTGGACAAAAAAAATCCACACCACGATAAATTGGATGAATCACAAGAATGATAAATTTAACAATAAATTTACAACATTAATGTACAACAGTTATTTTTTTGTAATATTACCCTTAAAACTACTACTACTTTGAATGCTGTAGCTATCAATTGTCCCATTAACAATTACCCGTATTAGCAAACTTATTTCACACTTCTCTAGTAGGGCCCTATAGGTTATTAATAGTAATGATCAATAATAGCAAAGTGGTCAGTGTTGATCATTTCAGTTGATCGTCCCAGCTCTAGCGTGAACTCATAAAGCCATTATTTGTGCATTTAATCATGTATATCTTTGATAGATATAAATATTTAAAAAATAACATTATTGTAATGTATTGCTTTTTTTGTATGTTTTTTTTCCTATGATATTTTATTGCTTTACATTATATACTCAGGTCTTGTTTAGAAAATACATTTGCTATGATCTCCTGAATAAATAAATACATATTTTTACAACAAAGAACACGCCACCCCTGGTGGACTTACAAGGTGGTGGCGACCCCTTCTGGCATTATGAGGCGCGAGTGCTGCTGTATGGTGATGGGCGAGCTGGAGGCCGAAGCAGAGGCTGAGCTGCCCCCGGAGGACAGACTGGGGGGGTGCACCTCGGCCAGGTAGTCCCGGTGCTGTGGGGGCTCCGTGGCCTGAAGCGGCAGCTTGATGTGGAGGTCCTCGGCAATGGGAGAGTCCATGATGCCGCACGTCAGGATGTGGGAGAGGCTGCAGTCGTCGCAGGTGCATCTGGGGGAGGAGGGATGGTTGTTCATTAAAAAAGGTGGTTTTGAAAAGATTGGGTCGCAGGTGGCCAGTGGTGGTGTTCCAGGTCATCGTTTTTATGGTCGAGCTGAAAATCTCAGAAGGTTGGTATATCATATTGATGTGGTTCATGAGATGATAAACACTTGTATACACCATTTCCTTTCCGGTCACTGAATAACACTGGGTACTGGCTAGAAACATGGGTTTGTTTTACTTTGGGTTGATAAATGAGGATTAATAACATACCCGCACACAAAGTCTGAATGTCTCATTGGACTTGTGTCATATAATACCCACATAGGTGAAAAAAAATTAAAGAAAATAGGTAGGATTTTATTTAGACACGCTACAAATAAACAAACACACCATCTGTAAATTGTAAGCAAAATGAATCCTCCAAACTCACCGTCTTCGATAATTGCAATTTGGACAGTCTGGAATGCTGAGACGAGAGGAGAGCATTCTCATCGTGTCTGTAAAGTTACTGTCACCAGCTAAAGATTTCTTACTGTTGGTTAACTGCAAAGACAAAATCAAATTCATGTACAGCGGATTTAAAGGGTACACCGTCAAAATCTGCCTGACCAGTTTCACAAATAAATCAACTATTTCTATAGACTATTTGTCCATCATACCTGTTCTTCTATAAACCTCCTCTGTTTAAAGAATTCCCAGTCTTCCTTCAGCATCCGTTGTTTTGTTTTCAAAGTCTGTAAATAGGTAGACTTCAATTATGAGCTTTGACAGATTGAGGTCGAAACATGTCAGCTTTTTAATAAATAACAGTACCTAAATCATCTTTTCTCTGTTGGTCTACAGAAATAATATGACATAAATAATAGGGTAAGTGTTAGGGAATGAAAAGATAGACAATGCTGATAACTACAGTAATTGTCTTATATTACTTGAAATTTAGTTGCGTGATAAACCCCTTACATTTTTGCTAATTAAAGACTTATGTGGTTCTGTCCGTTGATTTGTGAGATTCTGGCCCTCCACCTTAAAAAGCAGCTGCCAAAAAGAGAAAAATTAATTGTTAAGCATCAGAGAGACCAAAAGAAAACCATTCAAAGGAGATGCATTTGTTAAAAACCTTCAGGACATCACAATATGTTATTGACATTTATTGGAGTTCAATTGTCACACACAAGGTATGCAACAAAGAACACGCTATGTGTGTGTTTGTGTGTGTGTACCTGTTCGTCGACGTAGTCGTCAATCCTCTTCTCACACTCCTGCCACTCAGCCGCCACGGTGGCCATCTCCTGCTCCAGCTGCTGGTAGCTCTCCAGCAGGGTTCTGTACATGTCCTCGCTATACGAGTCGTGGGAGGCCGTGCCATGCCTAATCATAAATGGCATTATTTTTTAAAAGAAAACATTGGAAACACACAGCTAGGCCAGTTTATCATACCAATGGCCTATTTAGGTTTGAGGATAGACCAGGTTTAATGATTTTGCTATACTAAGACAAACAAAAAGGGATTATATAGGGAGACTATCAAAAAAAAATGATATAATAATCCTCACAGAAGCATACACCTCAATGGCATCAGAGAAATCCTCATCTTAAATGGCTGTTTTGTCATTCGACTCAGTCTTACCTCAGCTGTGCAACCAGTGCAGGTAAACTGCTGTGCAGGATGGGCTCGGAGAACACCAGGTTCTCAAAAAGGTGCTTGTTGTGCAGCTCCCACGTCACCTGGAACTTCTGCAGGTGTTCGTTCTCCTATGGAACCCAGACAAGAAGAGAGTTACAAACCAAGTTTATGCGGGCTGGCCGGTCTAGCGGTAATGCCGCAGCCTCCGGCACACTGTGTTTGCATAGGGTCGAATACGGCCATTTGACACAACGTCTCTGTCTTTCCCCACCATCATCCTCTATCACTGTTAACCTGTCTAGGACTGGGGTTCCGCTAGCGGGAATTGCAGGGCGCCAAATTCAAATCAACAGAAATCTTATAATTCAATTTTCTTAAACACACAAGTATTAGACACCATTTTAAAGATAAAATTCTCGTTAATCCAATCACAGTGTCCGATTTCAAAAAGCTTTTCGGCAAAAGCAGAACATAACATCATTATATTAGGTCAGCAACGAGTCACAGAAAGCATACAGCGATTTTCAAACCAAAGAGAGGAGTCACAAAAAGCAGAAATATTGATAAAATGAATCACTAACCTTTGATATTCTTCATCAGATGACACTTCCGGGACAACATGTTACACAATACATGTATGTTTTGTTCGATGCAGTTCATATTTATATCCAAAAACCTTAGTTTACATTTGGCTTTGCCTCCAAAACATCCCGTGAATTTGCACAGAGCCACATCAAATCACAGAAATACTAATAATAAACATTAATAAAAGATACAAGTGTTATTCACAGATTTAAAGATATACTTCTCCTTAATGCAACCGCTGTGTCAGATTTCAAAAAAACTTTACGGAAAAAGCAAGCCATGCAATAATCTGAGTACGGCACTCAGAGACGAACACAACCCAAGAAGATATCCACCATGTTGGAGTCAACATAAGTCAGAAATAGCATTATAAATATTCACTTACCTTTGATGATCTTCGTCAGAATGCACTCCCAGAAATCCCAGTTCCACAATAAATGTTTGATTTGTTCCACAAAGTCCATATTTTATGCCCAAATTCCTCCTTGTTGTTCGCGCGTTCAGTACACAATCTAAACTCACGACGCGCGGGGAGGTCCAGGCAAAAGTTCAGACGAAAAGTCATATTACAGCCCATAGAAACATGTCAAACGAAGTATAGAATTAATCTTTCGGATGTTTTTAACATAAATCTTCCAACCGGATAATTATTTTGTCTGTAGAAAAGCTATGGAACAGAGCTCGCTCTCACATGAACGAGCGTCACGAGCTCAAAGCATTCTGCCAGACCTCTGACTCATTCCCCTCTCATTCGGCCCCACTTCACAGTAGAAGCATCAGACAAGGTTCTAAAGACTGTTGACATCTAGTGGAAGCCTTAGGAAGTGCAACATGACCCATATCCCACTGTATCTTCAATAAGGAATGAGTTGAAAAACGACCAACCTCAGATTTCCCACTTCCTGGTTGGATTTTTTCTCAGGTTTTTGCCTGCCATATGAGTTCTGTTATACTCACAGACATCATTCAAACAGTTTTAGAAACTTCAGAGTGTTTTCTATCCAAATCTACTAATAATATGCATATATTAGCAACTGGGACTGAGTAGCAGGCAGTTTCCTCTGGGCACGCTTTTCATCCAAACGTGAAAATGCTGCCCCCTATCCATAACAAGTTAACTAAAGAAATACAAAACTGAAAATCCTTTGACAGTCTGGTCCAAAATGATTGAGACCCTTTAAAAAGGTAAGAAAAAATAACTATAAAATAATTCAAATACTGTGCTATATTGTATGCTCAAACACACAAAGAAATGCTTAGTTGGTCACAAAATCTACATTTTGCAATTGCCATCTCAGTCTCCGGATTTGAAACCCAGTGGTTTGAATTGAAGAGGACAGTCCATAAGCACAGACAAAGGATATCAAGGATCTGGAAAGATTCTGTATGGAGGAATAGTCTAGCATCCCTCACAATGTGTTCGCCAACTCATGAATGTTTTTTTGTTTTTTTTAAGTACTTTAAAAAAAAAGAAGCTCAGTGCAGTTATCCTCAAAAGGTGAAGTATTGAAACATTAATAATTTTGACCCCTACCTTTTTGAGAATGAGAATTGATATTACTTGATAAACAAAATCGCTTTCTCTGAACAGCCCAGTACATCACTGGGGCCAAGCTTCCTGCCATCCAGGACCTATATAATAGGCGTGTCAGAGGAAAGCCCATAAAATTATCAGAGACTCCAGTCACCCAAGTTATAGACTGTTTTCTCTGCTACCACACGGCAATTTGTACCGGAGCACCAAGTCTAGGACCAAAAGGCTCCTCAACAGCTTCTACCCCCAAGCCATTAAACTGCTGAACAATTCATAAAAATTGCCACCAAACAATTTACATTGACCCCCCCACTTGTACACTGCTGCTACTCGCTGTTTGTTTGTTACCTATGCATAGTCACTTTGACCCCACCTACATGTACAGATTACCTCAACTAGCCTGTACCCCTGCACACTGACTCGGTACCGGTGCCCCCTGTATATAGCCTCGTTATTGTTATTGTGTTACTTTTTATTATACATTTTTATTTTAGCCTACTTGGTAAATATTTTCTTCTTCTTGAACTGCACTGTTGGTTAAGGGCTTGTAAGTAAGCATTTCACAGTAAAGTCTACACTTGTTGTATTCGGCGCATGTGGCAAATAAAGTTTGATTTGATTTGTATAAGTATAAAATAAAATAATTTAACATTTCGTTAAGCATAAAATGTAGCTCAGTATGTAAATTATTTATTTTTATACAGTCATTTCTGCACATCTTTATCAAGGGTGTCAATAATCTGGACCCCACTGTGTGTGTGTGTGTGTATAGCCACAGCAGTGGCAGCTGTCTAGGCTAAGGAGGCAAATTTCAGACAAACCTCTGTACTGCTTCCAAAAAGTATGACACCGTCTGTGGCTTGTCCCTGAGTTCTGGGGAAATTCTAAAGCCTATGTTAATCCTGTGAGAGTTACTGAGGCAACGCTACTTTTTAGCCTTCATGTATTGGGGGCAAGTCTGGTTTACCTCACGTTGTCGCCAAAACTCGGGGTAAACCTCTAAAAGAAACACTGAGCAGCACTAAGCATTGTCCCTCTGTGCTAGTCAGATGCTAACAAAATGCCTAACACAAAGGCAACCGTAAAGGTAACCACAAAGACTAACGCAAAAGGCTAATGCAAAGCATAATGGAAAGGCCAACAATAAGGCCAACAGTAAGGCCAACAGTAAGGCCAACAGTAAGGCCAGCAGTAAGGCTAGCAGTAAGGCTAGCGCAAATGCCAACCCTGAAAGTTATTGCGCAAGACTGTTTGTTAGCCACTGGTCTAAGACTATGCTAATGCTAACATGAGGCTATCTTCAAAGCTATCGCTAACAGAGGAAGACTCACCAGGGTGAGGAGGAAGCTGCTGATGGTGCGGGCAGCCTGGCAGAGGGCACTGTACTCCTCCAGGAGCAGCGAGATGAACTGGTGGGCCTGCGGGGGGCCCTGGGCGGCGGCCGCCGCAGCCTTGGAGCCGGTCGACAGGTGCTTGAGCAGGCGCACCTTCATTTCTAGGACATACTCGCGGGCCTGCTGCTCCAGCCTCTGGTAGAGCTGGTACGGGTCCTTCTCGCACAGCCTGAACAGGTGGGCAAGATGGACGTCATAAGACCCAGTGCACAATAGGCTAATACAAAAGCAAAATATGCTAATACTTGTAGGGATTATCTATGGTGGTCAGTCCTGGGTCAAATGCATCTCAAACACTTTCAAATAACTTGAGTTTGATTTAGTTTTCCTGGTACAACGTAACAGATGGCCTAGCCCCAAGTAGTCCCCAAGTAGTAGCACAGAGGAAGGTTTAGCCTCTGAAATGGCTAACCATTTTCTGAAGGTAATCTCTTATCTGGCAAATTTGATAAGGGAAAGTGAGGTAACCACTCAATGATTACTCTGGTACTCTTGTCAGATAACTGTTCATCTTGAAGATGGAAGTGAAAAGAGGATGGTAGGGATGGGAGAGAGCATGGAGGGCAAATGGAAAGAAAGGAATGAGGCAGGAAGCAGCGAGAGATGGAGGGTAGGAAGGAGAGGATGTAAAGGAATGTAGGAGGGAAGGACAAATGGAAGGAGGAAGGAATAGAAAGAGGGGGGAAAGGAGGAATGCAGAGGCAGACTGAGGGAAAGAGGGTGGAAGACAAGCTGCCTTTTCTCTAGTTGGGTCTTACCTGTCCACCAGCTCCTTCATGCCCTCCTTGTCGCGGTCAAGGGGCTGGTCGTGGGCCAGCGGCGTGCCTGTCTGGCGGTAGATGCACCGCACTAGGTAGCGTACCTCCGACCAGTGGTTCTGCAGCAGCTGGGACTCACGCTCTGACTCGGCCGAAATCTCCCTGTAGGGGGTGAAGGCCAAAATAGGTAATTGTGATGCATCAGTGAGAGGACACTGGGTGCGCTTATTCAAGGGACCCAGGGTCATGTTCATTAGGGCAAGCAACAGAAAACACTTTAAAACATTGAGACAGAAAACCAAAATGAGCCTTTCCTACTTCATTTACTATATGAATACAACCCATATAGTAGAAGTATTAGTGAGTCTGTGCATCCATGTTCCTCTTTTAAAGGGCTGATATCCAGTCTCTCCAGGATTCCAAAATTCTGCGATCACATAATTCAAAACAAAATCAACGAATCCACAAATTTATGCAAGAGCTCGCAATTTTGACCAATCACTGCACACGTGTCCAATCAAAAGAGGGTTAGCAATTTTGATCACTGTTACCATGGAAAACAGCCCAATAAAACATCAATAACCCCCCCCCCCCCCCACCCCGGTTAGCGTGTGAAGCCTATGGTTGATTACTGACAGATTACGACTGACAGGCAGAACAATGAACAGGAATCCATCTCATTTACCAACAAAAATCATAGTTAAAAGACAGTACAAAATGATTTCCAATTACATGAAGATGGGGGCAAATTTTTTTGCACTCAGTGCAACGCTGTGCAGGAACACAAGAACCAACAAAGCATGTGAAAAGAAGGTCCGAATCAGAGCATGTGATTCGGACCTTCCACAAAAAAGAAAAAAAAGAAACTGCCACTCAAAATTCGCTCTATTAATTAAAATCACAATTTAACCAACATCCATCTATTTTTTGTGACTACCTGGACCTACCAATTGTTTTTTAAGCATTAAAACCAAACCATATGGATTTGAATGAAAAGTATTTTAATAAACATGAAAAGATGAATGTAATAAGCCAAAATAATTTCAAATAGGTTCATGTCATATTAAAACAGCAAATAGGTCAGGAGCCAGACAGGGAGCCTAAAATGAATTATTCAGGCTATATTTTTCAAATTATTTAAGGGCTATAGCCAACAAAGAAATACATTGTGAAGCATTTGCGAGTGCAACACAATAGGCTGTTGGGACATAAAGCGCTCAGCATTTAGTTGCATTAAATAATTAGTATATAAATTGCACATATAGGATGTGACATACTTAGAATGAAAAACAACTAAAACAAGGATGGTCTATTGTATAGCTAGAAGAAAAAGTTTAAGATATCAGATTTTTTGTTTATAAATACTTTGCTACAATGACACACTTAATTATCTAACCAACTCGATCCTTTCTTTTAGCATGTACACACTTAAGTAAAAATTTAAGGTAAAGTACTACTTCAGTAGTTTTTTGGTGTATCTATACTTTACAATTTATATTTTTGACAACTTTTACTTCACTACATTCCTAAAGAAAATTTACTTTTTATTCCATACATTTTCCCTGACACCAAAAAGTACTCATTACATTCTGAATGCTTAGCAGGACAAGAAATTGGTTCAATTCAAACATTTTTCAAGAGAACATCCCGGGTCATCCCTACATAATTTACAAACGAAACACACATACTTCGTTTGTAAATTGTCTGAGTGTTGGGAATATGCCCCTGGTTAAAAAAACAAGAAAATGGTGCAGTCTGGTGTGCTTTATGTAAGGAATTTGAAAGGATTTATAATTTTACTTTTGATGCTTAAGTATATTTTAGCAATTATATTTACTTTTGATACTTAAGAATATTTAAAACCAAATACTTTGACTTTTACTCAAGTAGTATTTTACTGGGTGACTTTCACTTATTCGTTTACTATTAAGGGATCATTACTTTTACTCAAGTATGACAATTGGGTACTTTTTCCACCACTGTGTACAGGTAAGTAAGTACACCATCATGCTTTTGTGATTCCACAAAGATTCTTTAGTTGTGGACACTACATCACCGCACTCCCTCTCTTGCTCTTGGTCCACATCTTTGTAAGTCACCTTGATTTATCAGTTTCTTTATGAAAATATTTAGTGAACTCCATCACAGTAGCTAAAGCAGCACACAAGTAGACTACAAATTCATCCTGGGCCGGCATGCCCTGAGCTGGTGAAGTGAGCGCTACTGGAGCGAAATTGGAGCTGGTGAGAAGGCCGACGCTCCAGCCTTTGGGAATCTTGCACCAGTCAAATTGGGCACGCTCCGCTCCAGCTCCGCTCACATACTCTGGTCCGAACAGCCACCACAGCAGACGCAGATCACCGTGACCGAAGCAAAAGCAGGGAAATCTGTGGTAGTGATGAGCAGATCGCAAACGAGTATTTCTTTTTAAATGACTTGACTGATTTGAAAATCATTATTATTTTGATTGAACTGCTGGCTGGAGTAAAATAAATGAATTGTAGTGAAGGATTGATACATGCTCCTCCGTCTCATAGACGTGTTCAGACCAACAACTGTTTATCATATGTGCGCACAAGAAAATAGATCATGCTGCAGGCTGAGCACATATTACTTTTTATTGCTTCATATTAAAATGAACATGACTAACAACAAAACTCTTCGCCAAATTTCATTGAAAGCCGCTGCAAAAATCAAGAATTGTTGGCCACACATAACAAAATACTTTGCAGATCTTGGAGGGACTGGATATCAGTCATGGGTTAAAGTGGAAATATGTAACTTTTTGGGCAACCCAACCAAATTCACATAGAAATCTGAGTTATAGATCTACCATTCTTTGATGTTCGGTTTTGTACACCAGATTCAAACAGCTAAAACAAAAATTGTTTATGGAAGATATATTTCACAGTGGTTTAGATGGTACAATGATTCTCTACACTATACTAGCTTATTTTGTCGCATAAACTCAAATTAGGTGAATTATTCGAGTTTTAGCAAACAGGAAATGGCGGAGCGATTTCTGTATTGTGCAACTTTAAAATAGTATTTGCATTCATTGAAATGTTGAGCTTTTCTTTGAGCCTGCCTGGAGTGCTAGATGGGCGGTGTTTGCACTTTTGAGACTATCCCATTGGTTCCATATCACCAGGCAAGCTCAATCTAGTGCAGTTAAAGTATTTGAAAGAAAAAGAAAACAAGATGCTGATGGACTGAGAGATCAGCCAATAAAACCAGCGGTTGTTTAGTCCATCGATTTACAGTCAAGTCCCGTTCTGAGGCGCTGTGAAACCAGACTGTTAGAGAGGAAGATAGAGCCGGCTGGTGGACGAGATTAGTTATTATCTGACAATGCTAAAAAAGGATGGTAGCACAGGTGGGCGGCTTCTAGAAACTTCCTGAACACATAGCTAATATACTAGGCTAGCTCAATATGTCAAACGATAGACACTTTCGTCCTTTCTAGCGTGGTCGTTTAGTGATCACCACAAATGCACCCATCCAGCTCACCGTCTCTCGTTGCAGGCCTCACAACTGCACACGGTGTCAGCGGTCATAGGGGTGGTGAGGTCTGGGACGGGGAGAGTGGGGAGGGTTGGGGGTGTGCCACCATTGGTCAGTCTGCCCCCTCCGGCGGGCAGCTCCTGGCCCAAGCCTCCATTACCCACAGGCATGTGCAACAGGAAGTCTTGGCTCTGGGGGAATGAGAAATTACAGGGCATCAGAACGTGCAAAAAAGAAGTGATAATGCGACCATAAGGTGACTTAACGTTACCAACTGTCGCCTTAGGTCTGTACTCTGAAGTATTTCATTGCAGCAAAGAGCACATTATACTAGACTAGAGACAAAATTCCAGAACAGGAGAGAAATTAGAGAACGTAATCAAGCAAAATAGCAGAAAAAGAAAGGGAAAGAAAAACAAGAGCATTCCAGGCCAGAGGGGCACTACAGGAATTGTCGGGCTCTTCCCAACTTTCTAATTCAATTAGCCTAGAAATGATCTGCTAGATGTCGCCAACACAGAGTGGCTCTTATGAGTGAGGCAAGGCAGTGTATGCGGAACAGCCACTAACATGTCATCGGCAAGAGAGACGTCCAAACACTGGTGTGGCTTTCTGTCTGAGGTTATTATCTCCCGCTGATAGTAAAGGAGGAGCCAATGAGTCATCGGACAGAGGGAAACTAATGTTTTACAATGTGTGTGTTCGGTCAGGCCTCAGGTGTTTCTGCTCCTTGTTACACTCCACCTGTAGCTTGCCTGTTTCCTCCGGCTTTCTCTGTGTGGTACGGGTCGGTCTGTCTCTCTTTGGCCGTGTTCGAGAGCATCAAATTGGTGATGAATTGTGGTAAATGGTGACTGACTAATCTACAAATAATGAGTAGTTATTTATGATACAAGGTCATTTGTAGATCAGTCAGTGGGCAGTCACCTACAAGCCCTCTGAACCTCTTTATTCCTTGTTGTAATCTACCTTTAGTATACCTGTCGCCATCTCTCTCTCTTTTGCGCCGACTCTATGGATGTGTTCGAGCAGTAACGCTAACAAAGCCGACTGTAGACGAAAGTTGGCAAGGCTCAGATCAACATGGAAGTGTCGACATAGCTGCTATTGTTTATAAAAAATGTCTTTATAAAATGTAAAAATAAAAATGTCTATACCCTCATATCACACTCACAAACTGAAAACATAACTTGTGTAAAATGTATTGATTACAGAGGTCTCAAATATCACTTTCGTTTGGATCTCCTGTTTCTTTAGAATCACAGTTGGTTCCTGTTTCATTCACGTCTTTGGTCATGTTCACGTGGTTCAACCAAAAACACCCTAATGATTGGTTGATAAATAGTGCCTCCCACAACACAGGTGATGGCTGCATGGTGCAGTTGGTGAGAAGCAACTGCAGCGACTTGAAGGCGACTTCATAAAAAAACTGCATGACCTTTGATCACATGGTTTTTGTGAAGTTCATGCAGTCGACCTGGAGGTGCAAGTCAGAAAATGTTTATCCTCATAATGCAACACATGTTGAAAGGCCTAGACAAAATGTTTCTGTTACTTGATATAAGCCATTGTCATTCAGTTCATTGGTCCAGCATCACTTTTTCACGACCATACTTCTCCCTCCCTCCCTCCACCCACCCACACCCCTCCACCAGCCTGTGGTGACTCACCACCAGCGACTGCTCCAGGGAGGCGTGGCGGTCCTCCTTCTCCACCGTGCGCCGGCAGTCGGGGCACACCCACAGGGGCAGCTGCAGAGCGCTGGGGGACTTAGGGGGCTGTGCCATACCGTTCGGCCCCGCCCCGGGGAGCATCGCATCAGGATGGAGGGTGCTGTCTGGCTTGCGCTCACTCCGGCACAGGAGGCAGCGGTCGCCGGTGGTGGAATATGGGGCCCTCTGGCTCAGGCCAAATGTGAACGGGGTCTGGTGGTTGGAGACGGAGTGGATGTCAGTTAGATGAGTGTGTGTAGCACTACTGTAGTGGCAGTAACCAGTAGCTACTAACTAGTGCTCCAATATGTAGCCTACCCAGGCAGGTTCTAAAGTTAATTAAGATAGGGTCATGGGCAGTAAGCACAAACAGGTGGAAAATGTTTTAAAATTGGAAACTGATTGGTAAAGTTATTATTGGTCATAACGTTTAGGATGGGCCTTTCCCATTTCAAAACTTTTTCATACATTTTGTGCCTACTGAATGCCACCCGGGGCTTTTCAGTCCACCCAGTGATACTCACAACAGATAAGCTGATGCTGATCTATTTTACCGTAGGCCTAACAGGAGTAGCTGCAGAGACAGTGAGTGATGCATTACCTGAAGGACTCCAGAGAAGTCGGAATTCACCGGCCCCTCCGAAAACTGTGGTGTAACGTTACCGTTCATAGAGACCTGGAGGACACAAAGGGCCCGACATGAACCAACACCTCCGGAGTCACCCCTCTCATTAGCACTGATGCCAAGCATCTATTACAAGGCTATCTGAAGCATGTTAGCGCTTGACCTGGCTGGGGGCTACTTGGCCACACACAATTTAGCTTTGTCTCCAAATTATGTTATTTGAACATCAAATAAAACACAAAGCAGTTGATGATATGTCCTGGCGATATTGCAAAGAACATATGCAGATATTACTTTTCATATTAATGCTCGGCGCAGCAGTATATTGACGCGTCCAGCAAGTTCACCTGCTGTTTCTGTCTTCAACAGCCAATCTTTACATAAGCAGTGTGTAGTCTCGATTTGTATGCACTATGCAAAGATTTTGTAAACATCTGAAGAATGAATCAAAACACACTGATTAGTTAAACAAAAGGTTATGAGAATATTATATTACTTCTTAGATGGAAATAATAGCCCTGACTAGTGTAAATGCTGAGCAGATCTAGGCAAATTCCTTCCACAATAAGTAGCCTGGCCTAGGCAATAAGTTAAGCTCCTCTTGAGCTTTCAAATTAACAAACATTAAGACCACTATCATAACTCTGATCTTGCTAGACCTATATTCTGGGGCTTACATCCGTTCTATAGATGGCTCATAGCAATTTGTAAGAATCGGGATCAAGGGTTCACAAAGTAAAAATTTGCCACAATCAGTATTCACAATATGCGTTCTTCTCCTGATTTATTTTCTGGAACATTTGTCTACATCCCAAATGATGGGGAAACTGTCTGGCATATAGGCTAGCTAGGCTAATGAAACTGAGTGAGTGCAATACAATGCGTTGCATTTTGCTCAAATCAGACTTTCCTTGGATTTTCTTAGACAGTGACCAGGTATGCAAGTTATTAACAAGTCTGCAATATGGACTTGTTTGGGACTATTGGCTCATCATATGAGGAAGTCCTTCAGCCCTAAAGATGATGAACCTAGTCGCAGCCAATGTGACGTACACATGATAGGTCTAGTCTTTGGTGATTAGTGGATGTTGTTACCCTGGCTACTGTTGTGATATAGAGAAAACTGACAAGGCATAGCTGCAATATATGGAGATGAAACAAGAAACCATAAGTAAAGCAAGACACTCAATATACCATTTGACAGCCAAGTATGTAATGTTGCAATGTTTGCTATACCATTGGTATATTTTGCAGGATCGTGGTTGTGGAAGTAATTTGGCTCACTTGTCTGTGTGACAGTAGTCTTGCAGTTGTCTCACACATTATTCTTGTGTCTGTAAACACCGTGGACGACCTAACTAGTAAATGACCTTCCTATTAAATAATTGGTATGAGTAAACAAACTATAGGCCTACTGTTACTTAGCAGGCTAATCCGATGACACTGACAGACTCGACTGAAACGTCATGTTTGTAAACAGTACAGTAACGTTAGTCTGGTGAACTACTACTCCTGCTAAAATTGTGAATATGAAAACATCAGACAAGAAATGAAAGGCCAACTGGCTCTCCAAATTGTTGCGCATTGTTAACAACCTACCTACTGTACCTAGCTGCTAGTCAGGTACAAGAGACACTTCAGTTTAAGGACACAGTGCAGTGGCGATGGTCAGTTTGGTCATAGCTAACGTTAGTTTAAACGCTAACGTTAGTATCCATCTAGCAAGTAACAAACATCCACTCCCATAACGTCGCGAACAGTTAGATAATAAGATAACGACTGTCGAGTAAGCAAAATCGTCTATTTTCGGGCTGTCAACACTGTGGTTGTCGACTAGCTAGAACAAGATAGCTAGAAACGTCAGCCGGTCTAGTTTATTTTCAAATTGAGCAAGTAACTAACGTTATAACTAACGCGTTACCGTATATAGAAAGCTTACTAACGTAGTTAGTCAGCTAAACTAACTTGTTGGCTGTTGACGTCAGGTTCCCATTTTCCGAGTTAGCTAACTAACGTTAACTAGCTAGCTTCCTCGGTAGCTGGGCTAGCTACTGAAGAATGTCAGGCCTCAAATGTCTGTCGATTATGTGTAATCGAAATCTCTAACGTTAGTGTTCAACACGTCAACTGTATATTCTCACCTCTCCGTTCAGGCCTGTTATAGAGCCCATGTTCCCATTTCCAGAGCTCCCTGATGTCAGAAAGCCCATGGTAGACACGGGTGTTGCCGTGGCTTGAAGACTCAGGTCCGTGGCTGAAACCCCGGCCTTGCCACTGGTACTGCAGACAGTACTACTGCAGCTACTGCTGCCACCGCCCCGCTTGTTCTTCCTGCGTTTAGCACCTCGTTTAGCATCGGTTGGACTCATTTTCCCACAAAAGTCAGAGACAACTTGCCGTCCAGTACAGGCAGGGTCTCAGGTGGAATGTCTGGCTCAAATCCCTATGGTATAAATAGACGATATTTTAAAGACTTCCAGTTAGACAACCACCCAGTACCTTCAGAGTCCTAATAGACTTGATATTTCAATATGGCCACTGGACAGGAATTGGTTGCTCGAGCTTGCGCTGCAACAGTACGTCCCCCTTCTCTCTTTGAGGATTCATGGGAAATGAGGTTTTTCTCATTAGTGCCGGTGAGGTCATGGGTGAGATGGATGATGACGAACTGGTTTTCTGACTATCCCCAAAATTGGGAAAAACACCAGAAGTGACCATTCATGATCTCATTCATAACCATTCCTGTTCATGAATGCAAGTGGCCATTTGTAGGCTATTGGTATATGCAATCACGTGTCCTCAAGGGGGAGTGGGCAAGTATGTATCAAATCAAATCAAATGCTATTTGTCACATGCGCCGAATACAACCGGTGTAGGTGGACCTTACAGTGAAATGCTTACTTACTAGCCCTTAACCAACAATGCAGTTGTTCATAATTGAGGTAATATCTATATGTAGGTAGAGTTAAAGTGACTATGCATAGATAATAAACAGAGTAGCAGCAGCGTAAAAGAAGGGGACTGGGGCAATGCAAATACTCTGGGTAGCCATTTGATTAGCTGAGTCTTATGGCTTGGGGATAGAAGCTGTTAAGAAGCCTTTTGGACCGAGACTTGAAGCTCCGGTACCGCTTGCCGTGCGGTAGCAGAGAATAGTCTATGATTAGGGTGGCTGGAGTCTGACAATTTTTAGGGCCTTCCTCTGACACCACCTGGTATAGAGGTCCTGGATGGCAGGAAGCTTGGCCCCGGTGATGTACTGGGGCATACGCATTACTCTCTGTAGGGACTTGCGGTCGGAAGCCGAGCAGTTGCCAAACCAGGCAGTGATGCAACCAGTCAGAATGCTCTCGATGGTGCAGCTGTAGAACTTTTTGAGGATCTGAGGACCCATGCCAAATAGCATTCTCACGTGAAAGTGGCAGCTCTACTCACGTGATAGTGGCAGCTCCTTGAAAGCGGAAGCTCTACCCTTTAGCTCAGTGCGGATGTTGCCTGTAATCAATGGCTTCTGGTTGGGGTGTGTACGGTCACTATGGGGATGACGTCATGACTGATGTGGTGTACTCTTCAATGCCAGCGGAAGAATCCTGGAACATATTACAGTCTATGCTTGCAAAACAGTCCTGTAGCTTAGCATCTGCGTCATCTGACCACTTCTTTATTGACCGAGTCACTGATGCTTCCTGCTTTAGTTTTTGCTTGTAAGTGGGAATCAGGATATAATTATGGTCAGATTTGCCAAGTGGATGGCGAGGTAGAGCTTTGTACGCGTCTCTGTCGAGGAAAGGTGGTCAAGAGTTTTTTTCCCTCTGGTTGCACATTTAACATGCTGGTAGAAATACGGTAAAACGGATTTAAGTTTCCCTGCATTAAAGTCCCCAGACACCAGGAGCACCACCTCTGGATGAGTTTTTTCCTGTTTGCTTATGGCCGTATACAGCTCATTGAGTGTGGTCTTAGTGCCAGCATTGGTTTGTGGTGGTAAATAGATATGAAAAATATAGATGAAAACTCTCTTGATAAATAGTGTGGTTGTCACAATCGTCATAAGGAGTGGACCAAAATGCAGCGTGGTATGTTTCCATCCTTTTTATTAGGAAGAAAAAACTCAAATAACAAAAACAATAAAGCGAACAAACAAACCGTGAACGTCTAAATAATGCTCACAGGCAACTATACATAGACAAGATCCCACAAAGCACAAAGGGGAAATGGCTGCCTAAATATGATCCCCAATCAGAGACAACGATAAACAACTGCCTCTGATTGGGAATCATACTAGGCCAACATAGATATATAATTACCTAGATGACCCACCCTAGTCACACCCCGACCTAACCAACATAGAGAATAACAGGCTCTCTATGGTCAGGGCGTGACAGTGGTCTATAGCTTATCATAAGATACTTTACCTCAGGCGAGCAAAACCTTGAGACTTCCTTAATATTAGATTTCGTGCATCAGCGTTAAAACCCTGCCAGCTGCATGTTATCCCGTGTTGTCGTTCAGCCACAACTCGGTGAAACATAAGTTATTACCATTTTTAATATTCCATTGGTAGGATATTCGTGATCGTAACTTGTCTATTTTGTTATTCAATGATTGTACATTGGCTAATAGGACTGACGGTAATTACCCGCTCGCCGTTCGATCCTTACAAGGCATCCCGACCTACGTCCCCAATATCTCTGTCTCTTTCTCATGCGAATGACGGGGATTTGGGCCTTGTCGGGTGTCTGGAGTAAATCCTTGGCGTCCGACTCGTTAAAGAAAAAATCTTCATCCAGTACGAGGTGAGTAATCGCTGTCCTGATATCCAGAAGCTCTTTTTGATCATGGTGGCAGAAACATTATGTTCAAAATAAGTTACAAATCATGTTAAAAAAAACACACACAATAGCACAATTGGTTAGGAGTCCGTAAAACGGCAGCCATCTCCTCCGGCGCCATTCATTTCAATCGAGTGATCTGTACTAGGTAATGACAGATTCTTCATTTCATTAACAAGGCTTCACCATTTAGATCCTCGTTCATCTTCCTCAAGTGTGTGAATCCTTTCCTGGAGGGTAGCTTTCTCCGTCTCTGCCCTTGCATTCTCAGCCTTGGTATGCTTGGAGGTGCGTTTAAGATCTTCTGCATCCTGAAGCTCTTACCCACATCTCAGCTTTCTCTTTCTAAACTTTCTCATGAGTATCCTGGATATCTCTGGTGTTGAGCACTGAGCAGCAGATCTTCCTCGCCATTTCTCCCTGCTCCCTCTTCCAGAGCCTAATCCTGCTTGGCCCACTGGTCTGAGAACCTGGCCTTGTGCTGAGTCCAGTCCAGCTCTAAAGATTTGTTCTGCTCCCATTTCACTTTCTGCTCAAACACCAGAATATTGGTTATTAGGTCCTCATGCTTAGGTCTTCATGCTCCTTTCTCCTCTTATCATCCATTGCAGTGCCTTTGGAAAGTATTCAGAGCCCTTTACTTTTTCCACATTTTGTTACGTTACAGCCTTAATCTAAAATGTATTAAATTAAACAGATCCTCAGCAAACTACACACAATACCCCATAATTTATACTAAATAAAAACAGAAATACATTTTTTACATAAGTATTCAGACCCTTTTTATGAGACTCAAAATTGAGCATGCAGGTGCATCCATCATTGAGATGAGTCCTCAACTGGCAGTCCTCAACTGGCCCCGGTGCACAACTGAGCAAGAGGACAAGTACATTAGTGTATCTAGTTTGAGAAACAGACGCCTCACAAGTCCTCAACTGGCAGCTTCATTAAATAGTACCCGCAAAACACCAGTCTCAACGTCAACAGTGAAGAGGCGACCCCGGGATGCTGGCCTTCTAGGCAGAGAAGGCGGGTACTATTTAATGAAGCTGCCAGTTGAAGACTTGTGAGGCGTCTGTTTCTCAAACTAGACACTCTAATGTACTTGTCCTCTTGTTCAGTTGTGCATCAGGGCCTCCTACTCCTCTTTCTATTCTGGTTAGAGACAGTTTGCGCTGTTCTGTGAAGAGAGTAGCACACAGCGTTGTACGAGATCTTCAGTTTCTTGGCAATTTGTCGCATGGAATAGCCTTCATTTCTCAGAACAAGAATAGACTGACGAGTTTCAGAAGAAAGTCCTTTGTTTCTGGTCATTTTGAGCCTGTAATCGAACCCACAAAGGCTGATGCTCCAGATACTCAACTAGTCTAAAGAAGGTTTTATTGCTTCTTTAATCAGGACAACAGTTTCAGCTGTGCTAACATAATTGCAAAAGGGTTTTCTAATGATCAATTAGCCTTTTAAAATGATCAACTTGGATTAGCTAACACAACGTGCCATTGGAACACAGGAGTGATGGTTGCTGACAATGGGCCTCTGTACGCCTATGTAGATATTCCATTAAAAATCAGCCATTTCCAGCTACAATAGTCCTTTACAACATTAACAATGTCTCCACTGTATTTCTAGTCAATTTTATGTTATTTTAATGGTAAACAAAATAGCCTTTCTTTCAAAAACAAAGATATTTCTAAGTGACCCCAAAATTTTGAACGGTAGTGTAGGTCATTTCTGATATGTAGCCTAGAGGTCAAATGTCAACAGGTTAGTTGACACTAAAATAAGCTTTCCAATGATATATGATGAATACATGTGTAACAACTGCCATTGTCCTCTACTGCCATCATTTGTCCTAGGGTAATATCCTATGTGAAAAATGAATGGGATGGAGGGATGAAAGGAAGAGTGATAAAACACACAGAGAGCTACCACTGCTGAAATACTAGGACACATTTTCCAACTCTAGGGACATAGACCTTGAAAATAATCACTATGAGATATTGTCCCAGATGGTCCTGACGGCCAAAATGTTGTGGTCTGTTGAATGACCTCTTATTATTGGGCTACTTGTGGGAGGATTAGGCCTATAATGCAAGGCTGATGTTTAATGAGTTTGATCATTTAGGGCAGAGGACCCGCCTTGCCCCCTAGCACTGCATCACATCACAATCACATGTTTTATTTATTTAACCTTTATTATACAGAGACTCCCAAATGAGACCAGGGTCTCTTTTTCAATGGTGCGCTGTGTTACAGGAAACAACAATTCAAACAGCTTGAAGAGATACAATTACTGTTAGGTGACCGAAACTGGGACATGCTTTAACACCCCGGCCATCCTACAATCTAAGCTTGAAGCTTGAATCAATCTCACACAAATGATCAATGAACCTACCAGGTACAACCCCAAATCCGTAAACACGGACACCCTCATAGATATCATTCTCACCAACCTGCCCTCCAAATACACCTCTGCTGTCTTCAACCAGGATCTCAGCGATCACTGCCTCATTGCCTGCGTTCGTAATGGGTCTGCGGTCAAACGACCACCCCTCATCACTGTCAAACGCCCCCTAAAACACTTCAGCGGGCAGGCCTTTCTAATCGACCTGGCCCGGGTATCCTGGAAGGATATTGACCTCATTCCGTCAGTAGAGGATGCCTGGTTATTCTTTAAAAGTGCTTACTTCACGAACTTAAATAAGCATGCCCCATTCAAAAAATGTTGAACAGATGAACAGATATAGCCCTTGGTTCTCTCCAGACCTGACTGCCCTTGACCAACACAAAAATATCCTGTGGCGTACAGCATTAGCATCGAATAGCCCCCCGCGATATGCAACTTTTCAGGGAAGTTAGGAACCAATATACACAGGCAGTTAGGAAAGCAAAGGCTAGCTTTTTCAAACAGAAATTTGCATCCTGTAGCACAAACTCAAAAAAGTTCTGGGACACTGTAAAATCCATGGAGAATAAGAGCACCTCCTCCCAGCTGCCCACTGCACTGAGGCCAGGAAACACTGTCATCACCGATAAATCCACGATAATTGAGAATTTCAATAAGCATTTTTTTACGGCTGGCCATGCTTTCCACCTGGCTACCCCTACCCCGGTCAACAGCCCTGCACCCCCCACAGCAACTTGCCCAAACCTCCCCCATTTTTCCTTCACCCAAATCCAGATAGCTGATGATCTGAAAGAGTTGCAACATCTGGATCCCTACAAATCAGCCGGGCTAGACGATCTGGACCCTCTCTTTCTAAAATTATCAGCCAAAATTGTTGCAACCCCTATTACTAGCTTGTTCAACCTCTCTTTCGTATCGTCTAAGATCCCCAAAGATTCGAAGGCTGCCGCGGTCATCCCCGTCTTCAAAGGGGGAGACACTCTAGACCCATTCTGCTACAGACCTATATGTATCCTACCCTGCCTTCATAAGGTCTTCGAAAGCCAAGTTAACAAACATATCACCTACCATTTTGAATCCGACAGTACCTTCTCCCCTATGCAATCTGGTTTCCGAGCTGATCATGGGTGCACCTCAGCCACGCTCAAGGTCCAAAACGTTATCATAACCGTCATCGATAAGAGAAAATACTGTGCAGCTGTATTTATCGACCTGGCCAAGGCTTTCGACTCTGTCAATCACCACATTCTTATCGGCAGACTCAACAGCCTTGGTTTCTCAAATGACTGCCTTGTCTGGATCACCAACTACTTCTCAGACAGAGTTCAGTGTGTAAAATCGGAGAGCCTGTTGTCCGGACCTCTGGTAGTCTCTATGGGGGTGCCACAGGGTTCAATTCTCGGTCCGACTCTTTTCTCTGTATACATCAATGATGTCGCTCATGCTGCTGGTGATTCTCTGATCCACTTCTACGTAGATGACACCATTCTGTATACTTCTGGCCCTTCTTTGGGCACTGTGTAAACTAACCTCCAGACGAGCTTCAATGCCATACAACTCTCCTTCCGTGGCCTCCAACTGCTCTTAAATGCAAGTAAAACTAAATGCATGCTCTTCAACCGATCGCTGCCTGCACCTGCCCGCCCGTCCAGCATCACTACTCTGGACGGTTCTGACTTAGAATATTTGGACAACTACAAATATCTAGGTGTAAACTCTAAACTCTCCTTCCAGACTCACATTAAGCATCTCCAATCCAAAATTAAATCTAGAATCGGCTCCTTATTTCTCAACAAAGCCTCCTTCACTCATGCTGCCAAACATACCCTCGTAAAACTGACTATCCTACCGATCCTTGACATCAGCGATGTAATTTACAAAATAGCCTCCAACACTCTACTCAGCAAATTGGATGCAGTCTATCACAGTGCCATCCGTTTTGTCACCAAAGCCCCATGTACTACCCACCACTGCGACCTGTATGCTCTCGTTGGCTGGCCCTCGCTTCATATTCGTCACCAAACCCACTGGCTCCAGGTCATCTATAAGTCTTTGCTAGGTAAAGTCCCGCCTTATCTCAGCTCACTGGTCACCATAGCAGCAACCACCCGTAACACGCGCTCCAGCAGGTATATTTCACTGGTCACCCTCAAAGCCAATTCCTCCTTTGGCCGCCTTTCCTTCCAGTTCTCTGCTGCCAATGACTGGAACGAATTACAAAAATCACTGAAGCTGGAGACTCATATCTCCCTCACTAACTTTAAGCACCAGCTGTCAGAGCAGCTCACAGATCACTGCACCTGTACGTAGCCCATCTGTAAATAGCCCATCCAACTACCTCATCCCCATACTGTTATTTTATTTATTTTTTGCTCCTTTGCACCCCAGTATCTCTACTTGCACATTAATCTTCTGCACCTCTATCACTCCAGTGTTTAATTGCCAAATTGTAATTATTTCACCACTACGGCCTATTTAATGCCTTACCTCCCTTATCTTACCTAATTTGCATACACTGTATATAGACTTTTTATATTGTGTTATTCGACTGTACGTTTATCCTACTGTACAACTGTATGTTTATCCTATTTGATCATCGACTGTGTCCTACCTCATTTGCACACATTGTGTATAGACTTTTTCTACTCTATTATTGACTGTATGTTTGTTTATTCCATGTGTAACTCTGTGTTGTTTTTTATGTCGCACTGCTTTGCTTTATCTTGGCCAGGTCGCAGTTGTAAATGAGAACTTGTTCTCAACTAGCCTAACCTGGTTAAATAATGTTGAAATAAAAAATTCATTAAAACAAACAGAGCAGGAATTATATACAGTTTAAAGTTTTATTTGTCATATGTCCAGTGAAATGCTGGAAATAAATAAGGGATTTCTGTTTTTTTAATTTGTATAAATTAGCAAACATTTCTAAACACCTGTTTTTGCTTTGCCTTTATGTACTCCATTTTATGTAATCCATTTTAGAATAAGGCTGTAACGTAACAACATGTGGAAAAAGTCAAAGGGTCTGAATACCTTCCGAATGTGTTGGCAGGGATTAGGAGAAAGTGACTGGTAGCAGGATAAATAATAATAATAATAATAGTAAACAGTATGGCAGGAGCCTAAGTCGTGGGTGCGCGTGGTGGTGAGTTTGTGTATGTGCAAGAGTATCAGTGTAGGCGTGATAGACAGATATACATGTAAACAGGAGTAATCGTGACCAGTAGCAGGATAAATAGATAAATACTAATGGTAATGGTAATGGCAATCAGTAATCATTGAACAGCAGCATAGGTGTAGTAATAAATCAAATAAATAATAATTTTAGCACGAGTGTAGGTGTGAGGGAGTGTGCGATTGTGTTTGTGTGAGTATCTGGGTGTGCGTGTGAGTAAGAATGACAGTAAAGGTGTGTGTGTCTGAGTGGGTAGAGACCTGTGGATGGGCATAGATTCAGTGTAGATAGTTTGTGGGAGAGGGAGAGCAGTAGTTGTTCGCCATTTAAGGGGGGATAGAAGCTGTTTAGGAGTCTGTTGGTCTGAGCCTTGATGCACTGGTACCGCATGCCGCACAGGATCTTGGAGAACGGTTCGTGGCTCAGGTGGCTAGAGTCTTTAGCAATTATTTGGGCCTTTCTCAGACACCGCCTGGCATGTACGTCCTGGATGTCTGGGAGCTTACCCCCAGTGATGCACTGGGCCATCCGCACCACCCTCTGTTGTGCCCTCTGATCAAGGGCCCTAGATAATCAATTTATGTGACGTTGAGTAAGACACTTAACCCTAGTTACTCTGGATTAGAGCCAAATCTCACTTAGGGCCCCTGAACCTATCTATATGGTCTTTGGAAAATGTAATCAATTAGCTTAGAAAATTGTATATTGGCAACAAAATAATTTTACTCTATCAGCAGGGTGTATTCTGCAATCCAACAGTAGGAGGAGCCTTGCACAAGTGTAGAGCATACATGTTCAATACTATCCAGAGGAAGCCTGTGAATAAAACCAATACTATTGCCATCTACCGGCTGTGGTTAATCCCTACCACATACATGTGAACTCTTCCTTTATTTCCTATATTCCTTTCCGCGCTCTCTTTCCTTTCCTCCTACCCTAGCTTCATTTTCTTTGCTCCTTTCCTAACTTCCTTTTCTTCTTCATTTCCTTTCCTCTCTCATGGCTGTGGTTAATCCCTACCACATACATTTTCTCTCCTACATTCTTTTTCTCCTTTCCTCTCTCCCTTTCCTATATCCCTTTCTTTTTCTCCTTTTCTAGCTTATTTTCTATATTTTCTAGCTTCCTTAACTCCTTTCCTAGCTTCCTTTACTTTCCTTCCCTACCTCAATTTATCCTCTTTCACTATCTACCTTTCCTTATCTCCTTAACTTTCCTAGCTCCCTTTTCCTAACTTCATTTCCTTCTTCCTTTCATTTCCTACTTTTCTTTCTATCCCTATCACCATTTCCCTAACTCCTTTTCTTTCCTAGCTTTCACCTCCCCTTCCTTCCTTTCCTTTCTACCTTTCCTAGCTCCCTTTCCTCTATTGGCTTCCTTTCCTCACTTCCTTTCCTCACTTCCTTTCCTCACCTCCTTCCCTAGCTCCTTTCCTTTCTCCCTTTTCCAAGGGAAGGGAGCTAAGAAATAGAGAAGGTGGAGAGGAAAGGGAGGAAAATAAGCTAGGCAAGGAGGAAAGGAAAGGGAGCAAGGAAAGGAATCTAGGAAATAAAATGTGTAAAGGAAAGGAAGAAGGAAAGGAAGCTAGGGAAGCGAGCTGGGAAAGGCGGAAAAGAGGTGAGGGTAGGAGGAGAGGAAAGGGAGGTATGAAAGGAAATGAAGATAGTAAAGGAGAAAAGGAAGCTAGGGTAGTAAGTTTGGTTAGTAAGTTAGTGGTAGTAAGTAGTAAATTAGGGGTAAATTAGTAGTCTGTTGTTATCCCTTTGGTGGTGTGCTTGCTGTGCTTTGGCGAAGTGGGTGGGGTTATGTCCTGCCTGGTTGGCCCTATCCAGTGGTAACTTTGGACGGGGCCACAGTGTCCTTTTCTGGATCTGGTTTGAGCTCAAACAGGGTTTCCACTAGCTTCTTTAGCCACAAAGTCATAAAACCCACCCATTTCGACAATTTTTCTCCTTAAAATATGATTTTAAGCCTAATAATAACCACAACCTTAAACACACTCCTAACTAAAGCCTTAACCTTAAAATAAGACCAAAAAGCTAATTTTTGTAGCCAATTTTGACATTGTGACTGTGGAATCTGACTTTGTGGCTATATAAAAGCTACTGTAGAAACCCTGAAGCAGGGTTGACACCTGTGTGAAACTAGTAGTGATGGGTCGTTCGAGAGCCTACTCTTGTAGGTGAACGTTGGGAGCCGGCTCGCATATCAGAAGAGCTGAATCTATTTATAAAAATAAATTTAAAAAATGAAGATATGAATAATCAAAGATTTAAATTAATAGAATTAACTAATTCAAAGAACGAAAAAAGAAATTAAATAATATAGGGCTAAATGCTCAAGCGCACACCCATTCGCTCAGACTTAACATCCTCACCTGTTCCTATCAATCAGACACGCAGTGTCAATGTGAGGGAGGGCCAAGCCAACTCACTCACAGACACACACTTAGCAGCCGAGGAGAGAGAGGAAGGACAGCTGTGAAAACAACAGCTGGAAAATGAGTTGGAAGCACAGTAGCATTTGGATGCATTTTAATAATGAGTAAACAATGTTAGAGCACAGTGTAGAATTTGCCAAAACAAAATCTCATATAAAGCCGGTTCTACGAACAACCTACACCGGTATATGCGAACTGTGCACCCAACTGTGAAGCTAGCTGTAGCCGAGCTTCGAGAAACTAGCGGGCCTGCTAGTGATAGTGGTGGAGCCACGTATCCACACAGTTAAAATAACCACTTCTTACATGTCGGTTACATGTCACTTCATTGAAGATTCTTCGATGTCTAGCTGTCTTCTGGACTGCTTTGAGTTCAGAGACAGACACACCTCAGAAAACTTGGCAGAGGAACTGGCCCAAGTATATGGAAAAGTGGTCTGTTGTGTTAGCGACAATGCAGCTAACATAACCAAAGCCATGAAAATGTTTAAATGGACCCATCATCCATGTCTTGTCCACACAATCAACCTGATTGTAAGAGATGCTCTGAAGGTGATGAAGCCCACTGTGGACAAAGTGAAAGCAGTAGGTGCTGAAAAACTGAAGTCTACACAACGCCAGATGGGGATGCCTGAGCTGAGGCCTAAACAAGACTGCACTACAAGGTGGAAATTCAACATTTTATATGTTGAAGCGGTTTCTTGAGTCAAAGGATGCCATCATCTCTACCCTGGCCATTGTCACTGCACCTGTTGATGCTCTGACACTAGAGGAATGGAAGGTGGTGGAGGAGGTGTTCAGAGTCCTGGAACCCTTTGAGCAGGTCACTGTGGAGATCAGTGGAGAAAGGTACAGTAAGCAGTTATTACTACATCATTATTTAATCCAGTATTATATATGTATATGAGCAGTAGATGAGAATGTAGTATCAGTAGACAAAACATGAACCTGAACTAATAAGTTAGTGTTCTCTCTTTGCAGCTATGTGACAGCCTCAAAAATTATACTTTCATGGGTCTGCAGCGAATCACAGCCAGCCGCCAGAGAGAAGCAAATGTAACCACTGGACATGTGACAGAGAAAGTTCCACAGAATGGAATATAACCACGTGCTATCAGAAACGCTGCACTTGACCCCAGGTTTAAGAAGTTAGCCTTCAGTGATGCCAGAGAGATTGATGAGGCTCTTCAAAGAACAACCTCAGCAGCAGGAAGGGACATCCCCAGCAGTCAGCTGGCTCAGGCACCAGGGCAACAGGAAGAAGAGGGATCAAATGGAGCAGAAGCACCAGCAGTAGTGCCACAAATGTCTGCTGTTTGGATGCTGTTTGACGAGAGAGCAACTAGGGATGCAGCACGAAGGAATCCCTCAGCAGATGTCATAATGGAGGGAGGTCCGATCTTATTTAGAGGAGCCCCTCCTCCAAAGATCAGCAGATCCTCTGAGCTGGTGGAAGAACAAAGCCTCTGTCTACCCACGGCTTACTAAAGTCATGACAGGGAGACTCTGCATGGTGGCCACATCTGTTCCCTCTGAGAGGGTCTTCTGGAAAACGGGACAAATAATTACTGAGAGAAGAAACCGCATCAGCCCCTCGAAAGTGAGGCAGCTTGCATTTCTGAATGCAAATCTCTCATAAAAGCAAACTATGGTCAGCATTGCTGTTGGCTATAACATGGCAGTGAAGAAGAGAGTTACCAGTTTAATGTTATAAGTGGGATGAGCAGTTTCCCACATTGTTATTTATTTCACTAACCATTATTTAACTAGGCAAGTCAGTTAAGAACAAATTCTTATTTTCAATGATGGCCTAGGAACAGTGGGTTTACTGCCTTGTTCAGGGGCAGAACAACAGATTTTTTATCTTGTCGGCTTGGGGATTCGATCTTGCAACCTTTCAGTTACTAGTCTAACGCTCTACCCACTAGGCTACCTGCCACCCCAGTGCAATATTCTATTATTATTTTGTTCAGATTGTATTAGTTTTGAACTGTTACATTTATATGCACTTTGTTTATATACATATACATTTAAAAATGCACATGTGTAATAGCATCCTTCTTTTTTACATTTATTTCAATTTGTGGGATGCTGCAGTTTTTCAAATTGTTATTTATTTTTCTTTGATATGGTGCACTATTCTATTATGCTGTTCAGATTGTATTTGTTTTGAATGGCTAGATTTATATGCACTTTGTTTATATACATTAAAAAGTTCTACTTTAAATGCAAATGTTTAATAGCATTATTTTTCATAACAAACCAATGCATTTTTAAATACATTGTGGTTAAGGTAGGGTATGATTTCATTTAATAATTGAATTAGAATTGTTTTAACACCAATCATAGTCAAACTGTCGCAAACTGTTTGACTTGAAAAAATACAAAACATATATTTTTTAAAGAGCCGTTTTTTTAAAGAGCCGTATTTTTTAAAGAGCCGGCTCTTTTTGTCGAGCTGAGCCGAACGAGCCGGCTCACTGAAAAGAGCCGGAATGCCCATCGCTAGAAACTTGCCACAACAAGGATGAGCCACGATATTGGAATTTGCTGTTCAACTTCACAATAAAAGTTGCTCATTGAAACTAATCCAAACGGATACAAAGAGTGGAATAATGCCATATTTGGACTAGATAATGCCAAACAAAATTGGAATGTTGAAATGTAACTTATAAATAAATACAATAATTAATACACTAAGAAAAATTGTTCAAATTTCAATTCCACTGTGGATGTATTAGACTGCATAATTGCATTGGGAACATAAATATCCAGCGCATTCGGAAAGTATTCAGATCCCTTCACTTTTTCCACTTTTAGACAATTTTGCACAGGTATTTATAAAAAAAAATGAAATATCACATATCGATCCTGATTAGTCTCCCAGTCCCTCCCAGTCCCTGAAAACCATTGCCACAGCATAATGCTTCCACCACCATGCTTCACCGTAGGGATGGTATTGGCCAGGTGATGAGCGGTGCCTGGTTTCCTCCAGACGTGACGCTTGGCATTCAGGCCAAAGAGCTCAATCTCTAGACCAGGGAATCTTGTTTCTCATGGTCTGAGAGTCTTTAGGTGCCTTTTGGCAAAAGCTGTCATTTTTTATTTTTTTATTTTTTTATTTTACCGTTATTTTACCAGGTAAGTTGACTGAGAACACGTTCTCATTTGCAGCAACGACCTGGGGAATAGTTACAGGGGAGAGGAGGGGGATGAATGAGCCAATTGTAAACTGGGGATTATTAGGCGACCATGATGGTTTGAGGGCCAGATTGGGAATTTAGCCAGGACACCGGGGTTAACACCCCTACTCTTACGATAAGTGCCATGGGATCTTTAATGACCTCAGAGAGTCAGGACACCCGTTTAACGTCCCATCCGAAAGACAGCACCCTACACAGGGCAGTGTCCCCAATCACTGCCCTGGGGCATTGGGATATTTGTTAGACCAGAGGAAAGAGTGCCTCCTACTGGCCCTCCAACACCACTTCCAGCAGCATCTGGTCTCCCATCCAGGGACTGACCAGGACCAACCCTGCTGAGCTTCAGAAGCAAGCCAGCAGTGGTATGCAGGGTGGTATGTGCCTTTTACTGAGGAGTGGCTTCCATTTGGCCACTCTACCAATAAATGCCTGATTGATGGTATGCCGCAGAGATGGTTGTCCTTCTGGAAGGTTATCCCATTTCCACAGAGGAACTCTGGAACTCTTTCAGAGTGACCATTGGGTTCTTGGTCACCTCTCTGACAAAGGCTCTTCTCCCCCGATTGCTCAGTTTGGCCGGGCGGCCAGCTCTAGAAAGAGTCTTGGTGGTTCCAAACTTATTTCATTTAAGAATGATGGAGGCCACTGTGTTTTTGGGGACCTTCAATGCTGCAGATATGTTTTGGTACCGGTCCCCAGATCTGTGCCTCGACAAAATCCTGTCTCGGAGCTCTACGGACAATTCCTTCAACCTCATGTCTTTGTTTTTGCACTGACATGCACTGTCAACTGTGGGACCTTATAAAAACAGGTGTGTGCCTTTCCTAATCATGTACAATCAATTGAATTTACCACACGTGGACTCCAATCAAGTTGTAGAAACATCTCAAGGATGATCAATGGAAACAGGATGCACCTGAGCCCAATTTTGAGTATCATAGCAAAAGGTCTGAATACTTACATTTGAAGTCGGAAGTTTATATACACCTTAGCCAAATACATTTAAACTCAGTTTTTCACAATACCTGACATTTAATGAGAGAAAAAATTCCCTGTCTTACGTCAGTTAGGATCACCACTCTATTTTAAGAATGTGAAATGTCAGAATAATAATAGAGAGAATAATTTATTTCAGATCTTATTTCTTTCATCACATTCCCAGTGGGTCAGAAGGTTACATACACTCAATTAGTATTTGTTAGCATTGCCTTTAAATTGTTTAACTTGGGTCAAACGTTTCGGGTAGCCTTCCACAAGCTTCCCACAATAAGTTGGGTGAATTTTGGCCCATTCCTCCTGACAGAGCTGGTGTAACTGAGTCGGGTTTGTAGGCCTCCCTGCTCGCACACACTTTTTCAGTTCTTCCCACAAATTTTCTATAGGATTGAGGTCAGGGCTTTGTGATGGCCACTCCAATAACTTGAGTTTGTTGTCCTTAAGCCCTTTTGCCACAACTTTGGAAGTATGCTTGGGGTCATTGTTCATTTAGAAGACCCATTTGCGACCATGCTTTAACTTCCTGACTGATGTCTTGAGATGTTGCTTCAATATATCCATCTAATTTTCCTTCTCATGATGCTATCTATTTTGTGAAGTGCACCAGTTCCTCCTGCAGCAAAGCACCCGCACAACATGATGCTGCCACCCCCGTGCTTCACGGTTGGGATGGTGTTCTTTGGCTTGCAAGCCTCCCCCTTTTTCCTCCAAACATAACGATGGTCATTATGGCCAAACAGTTCTCTTTTTGTTTCATCAGACCAGAGGACATTTCTCCAAAAAGTACGATCTTTGTCCCCATGTGCAGTTGCAAACCGTAGTGTGGCTTTTTTAAGGCGATTTTGGAGCAGTGGCTTCTTGCTTGCTGAGCGGCCTTTCGGGTTATGTTGATATAGGACTCGTTTTACTGTGGATATAGATACTTTTGTACCTGTTTCCTCCAGCATCTTCACATGGTCCTTTGCTGTTTTTCTGGGATTGATTTGCACTTTTCACACCAAAGTACATTCATCTCTAGGAGACAGAACGCGTCTCCTTCCTGAGCGGTATGATGGCTGCATGGTCCCATGGTGTTTATACTTGCGTACTATTGTTTGTACAGATAAACATGGTACCTTCAGGCGTTTGGAAATTGCTCCCAGACTTGTGGAGGTCTACAATGTTTTTTCTGAGGTCTTAGCTGATCTCTTTTGATTTTCCCTTGATGTCAAGCAAAGAGGCACTGAGTTTGATGGTAGACCTTGAAATACATTCACAGGTACACCTCCAATTGACTCAAATTATGTCAATTAACCTGTCAGAAGCTTCTAAAACCATGACATAATTTTCTGGAATTTTCCATGCTGTTTAAAGGCACCTTAGTGTATGTAAACTTTTGACCCACTGGAATTGTAATACAGTGAATTATAAGTGAAATAATCTGTCTGTAAACAATTGTTGGAAAAATGTCTTGTGTCATGCACAAATGTAGATGTCCTAACCGACTTGCAAAAACTGTAGTTTGTTATTAACAAGAAATTTGTGGAGTGGTTGAAAAACGAGTTTTAATGACTCCAACCTAAGTGTATGTAAACTTCCGACTTCAACTGTATGTACTGTAAATAAGGATGGTATGTTTTCTACTTCTAATACATTTGCAAAAATGTCTAAAAACCTGATTTAGCTTTGTCATTATGGGGTATTGTTTCTCGGTTGATTAGGAAAAAAAATATTTAATACATTTTAGAATAAGGCTTTAGGGTAATTTGTTTTGTGGAAAAAGTCAAGGGGTTTGAATACTGTCCGAATGCACTGTATGGGGTATAAGCCTACTCAGTTACACCCACAGATTACATTTCCAAAGAATTTACACAAATATTAGCATCATAGCTCTTATTGCAGGACTTTGACTGTGGGACATCACCTCGCCAGTCATTCTATTGTGTGTTTTGGATAACAATTGAGACATGGATTGTGTATGTGTACCATTCAGAGGGGGGAATGGAAAATACAACATTTTTAAGGGCCTTTGAACGGTGTATGGTAGTAGGTGCCAAGTTCTGCTAGGTTTTTCTGGCTCAACAGTTTCCCGTGTGTTTCAAGAATTGCCTACCACCAAAAGGACACCCAGACAACTTGACACAACTGTGGGAAGCATTGGAATCAACATGGGCCAGCATCCCAATGGAACACTTTTGACACATTGTAGAGTCCATGCCTCGACGAATTGAAGCTGTTCTAAGAGCAAAAGGAGATGCAACTCAATATTAGGAAGGTGTTCCGAATGTTTTGTTTACTCAGTGTATGTATGCCCCTAATGTAAATATGCAGTCTAATACATACACAGTGCTATTTTAATAGTTTGTTTTACTGTTTATTGTCAAATTAATTATGTATTGTATTTCTTTTTAAGTTATATAACAACATTCCAACCTTGTTTAGCATTATCTAGTAATATTCCACTATTTGTATCCGTTTGGATCAGTTTCAATGGGGAACTTTTATTTTGAATGCGAACCGCAAATTCCACTGTTGTCCTTATTGTGGGTAGCTTCACACAGGCCAGGGACACCGAGACCCAATGGGCGCTGAATTACATTTTATACTGTGAGTAGCAAGCTGGCTGTATTTTCTTCCCAAATCCCGGGAGTGGAACCTTTTGCACCAAGAAACACAGAGCGATAAAGGTCCGGACAGAAGCTGCAGGTACATTTTCTGACCATTATCAGTTGCATAAGTGTTTCAGCACAACAACAAGCAGTCAAGCTAATAGCTAACTTTAGCTAAATAGCCAAGTTTAGTTAGCTAGCCAGTGACGGTCTATGACAGTGTCTCGTGAATCTGTGGTGCCTTGTGACTTAGCTAGCTGTTTTTTGTTCTTATGTAACCTTTATTTAATTAGGCAAGTCATTTAAGAGCACATTATTATTTACATTGACGGCCTACCCGGCCAAACCCTCCCCTAACCTGGACGACGCTGGGCCGCCCTATGGGACTCGCGATCTCATTTGTATGTAGAAAAAGTTAGCGCTCGTGTCATCGCTGGTTTCCGCGTTTGGTGATTGTACTCAGCTGGACAAATGCAGAAAGTGGCACAGCCAAGGTTAAGTAACATGTTACGACGTTCTTCTGACTGACTGTCGACATTGTCATTCATAGTTAAGTCACGTTGCAGCTACCAGGCAACTGTTACTGTACCTGCTAGTTAGCCAGCTACGTTTCAATGTTGTCTAAGTTAATGTTTCTAACTAGCTGGTTAACTAAGACATATTTTAACGTTAGCTAGGTAGCGGTTAGGTACTATTTAAATCAAAAGTTAGTGTTGCTTTGTTAGATTGGAATGCTAGCAGCGAAGCCATGCAACTTTTTAGGGTTTAGTTACAAACAATTAAAAGTTAGCCAATAGTTTTATTTTCATTCAATAAATGAGAGGAGAACCACATATGAATGGGAACTTTATAAATGGCTACAAATTAGCATGTCCTCTTTTTTAAGATTGCAAACTAGTGAACTCAGTACCGTTTACGTGTCCATTATGACATTTAGTCCGGTTGGTGAGTTCGTTTTGCGTTTGGATGTATTTATTTATTTATTTATACACTCCATTGGCGATTCCAAATAATATCCACCCGCCCGGGGCACCGTGCCAAGCAAAACGTCTTCCCTAGTTTCTTTCATTATTCTCTACTATATAAGTCAGACATTTAGGTCACCAACGCCCTCTGTTATAGAATCAAGCGTTAAACTTTTAAATCTAATTTGCATGCTTAAATTCTGTCACGCTTGAATTGGTTGATAATAACAACCATAGTCAACATTATCAGCTTTCCTTCTGTTTACAACAGTTTCATTAGTCCTCATTTGGATAGATGTTTTATATTTGGTTCAAGACATCATGCCAATTGTGTCCTTAACTGAACAGGATGCATCAGCACCCTCATTTTAAAGTAAAACATGACTTTAATGTTGTAATGAGTAAAATGTTGAGGAAGAGTATAATGTTCTCTTTTCAGAGGTCTAAATGGTCATAATTTTTGCCTCCTTACATCTGTTTTTTTAAATTCCCTTTTCCATGATGTATACAGTCTAATATCTGGTAATCTACAGGAAGGACTGTTTTGCAGTTGGAGCCACAGTCTTGTGGTATTACCAGGAGATAAACATGCATACCACCCTGCATCCCACTGCTGGCTTGCTTCTGAAGCTAAGCAGGGTTGGTTCCTGGATGGGAGACCAGATGCTGCTGGAAGTGGTGTTGGAGGCACCCTTTCCTCTGGTCTTAAAAAAATATCCCAATTCCCCAGGGCAGTGATTGGGGACATTGCCCTGTGTAGGGTGCTGTCTTTTGGATGGGACGTTAAACGGGTGTCCTGACTCTCTGTGGTCACTAAAGATCCCATGGCACTTATTGTAAGAATAGTGGAGTTAACCCCGGCGTCCTGGCTAAATTCCCAAACTGGCCCTCATACCATCACCGTGACCTAATAATTTTGTATTGACTTATGCCAGGTTTTGATATCTGAGTGAGAATGACTAACAAAATCAATCGGGGCCTCCTGGTGGCTGGGGGCCCTAAGCGACCACTTATGTCGCTTATGCCTGGAATCGCGTTTGCAGACATGTGTCAAGACCCCTGCACAAACAATGATTGTGTGGTGATGAACTAGCCTATTCAGCAGCATAGCTGTCCAACCTAATTTGTCAGTTCCCATTGTATGCAAGAATGTGCATTGACATTTGTCTCTGGAATAGTGGCCTAGGTACTTTATGCCACCCCACCCTATGGAGTTGCATTTAAAATAGGCCTAGTATTTCTTCTTAACAATATTCAGCATGTGTAATATCATTACACTTTTTTACTCCTTGTTAATTCTTAGTAAAACAGAATCACCAGACAAACACGCGTGCCATGAGTTTAGGCTACATTCTGTCCCCCCAGCAAATCAATAACTTGAAAGGACTGCTATCTTGTGTCTTGAGGTGTTGACCACCAATGTAGCTGCCTGGATCGATGCCCTCTACGTTATTAAATGTGGTGGCTGGTAGGGACCTATTCATGCCCTCCTATCTGTTTGTTTTCAGGAATGTCCGAAGTTAGTGTTGAGGCTGAGTCCCCAGCCCAGGACCTGCAAATGGATTCATCTAAGAAGGCTCAGAATACTGAGGACTTTCAAAGAGAGAGCGAGGAGGATGCTCACAGCTTTGATAGTACTGAATATGTACTGAACAATGATGAAGTGCCTCATGGTGACAGAGCTGAAAACAACAGTGATGTTCAAAATGACAACGATAATGCTGAGAACAGCGATGACGCCCAAATTGATGATGTTCAGAGCGATAATGAGAATACGCAAAACAGTGCGAATGCTGAGCACGATGATGATGTTCCAAGCACTAGTGGCAATGCACATTCCGACAATGCCGGTGATAAAAGGGAAAATTGCCATACAGTGACTACTGATAATGATACACCAAAGAAAAACGAAGATTCTCATACAAAGGTGACATATTTATCTTCAATGCAGACAACAGCTCTGGGAATCATTCATTCCAGCTCTCTGGTTCATGTTGCTATATGTCACAAAAACATGGATAGCGTTACACCATAGTTCAGGATATCGTTATTATTATGATATCCAATGCTGATGCAGTTTATGAACCATATCTTAATACAACATGAACTTGAGTTAAAGCTCTGAATCAATAATTATCAATTTTTGATTTACTTTAATCGTTGATCCCTTTTGGTTGTTGGTGCCTTCCCCTTACGTTTCAAATTTGTCTGCTTGGTGCAACTCTAGTAGGAGTACGGGCTAGTGCATTTGTGTTGTTGGTGTAACTTTTGCATAACTGTCTTTTACGGGGTGTACTTCCTGATTAGTTGTACTGTGATGTCTGGTAGCGCAGTGAAAATGCTGGTGATGGCCTATGCTTCCTGTGAATTCCCCTGCATGCATTCTCCGCCTAATGCCAATACAATTGTTTAATTTAATTTGTATTTTTATTGATTAACTTTAATTGAGTTGTGTTTACAGGTACATGCCATTATGTTATGTTTGCCTTTGAGTCTCAGCATACCAGCCTGTAGCCACCTTTGTGCAGTAGTGACACTATTGTCCTCATCCTAGCCATGGTGTGGCCTGTATGTGTGACTGTTCCCTGCAATTATAAGAATCCAACCCAGTGTTTCCTGTGTGTGTGGATACAGCACCCTGAATTGAATAGGCCTGTCACATGGCTGGGTCATCGCTGTAGGCGCAAGGATTTGAACTACTTCCTCAACGTTTCCAGTCAATGTCAGATCCACTGCTGTTGTGTTCGACCACTCCAAACTGTTAGTTCGATGCAGATTCCCTTAGGTCGTTCCCAACGTCGAATGAGTAATTGTGCTTCAGGTGGTGATGCTATGTTGGAGTGTTGTTGCTTCATTCCAACTGACTCTTTTTATTTTATAGAAAGGCTGCATGAAGTAGTCACATACTATGCAATCACTGTACCCGTCTTGCTAGTAAGCCCCGTTTGCTTTACATTCTGCCCTGCTCTTTAAGAAGCGAGACTTGGTTTCCTCCCTCAGCTCAGCTGATCAGGAGGCTGCTGTTGTTATCCTTCCCTCCCCCCACTTGTTAGCTAGTTTCGAGGCTACTGAACTCCAGGGGCCTGAGCTCTGTCTCTCTGTTATGCCAAACATTGCCCCCATGTTCACCCTTTCAGTACCGTAGAACCATTTATGTGTCTTGTAACCAGTCTGTTTGATCTTCAGGAATTGGTAGTGCTATTGGCTTTTGCCAACAAATGTATTTAATCTAGGTCTAGATATACCGGTAGTTGTTGAGGTTGTCAGGTGTCTATCAATACAGTTGTGTGAACACTGGTATACCCAACAACTCCCCGATGACTTGTTACAACTCATACTCTGGGAGGACAGATAGACGGAAGTCTGTCTTATCTACCTCAACAGTTAGACAAGCCTACCTGTGGATGTCTCTGTTGCCTGCCTGCACGTGGGTGTCTTGTGGCCTTTTTAAATATTCATGTTGTGTGTTATCTGATACCTGGTGCTCTCTGCACCGTTGACACACTCCGCTGCCAAAGCAGTCCAAATAATTTTATGAAGCTTGTTGTTGCTTATGGAGCTGGTTTCTGGGCAATGTTTAAAACAAGTTGAAAATACAGAGAATATCTTCATACACTGAATCCTATTGAACTATTGCAAATGCATTAGGACCTATGCTTTGTCCTAATGCAACGGAATAAGGAGAAAGTATACGGGCCTACTTCTTCCCTGGATGAGCCTCCAAAATATATTGAGGCCAAAACTCCAACACAGCAGTCTTTTATTAGGTTTTGTTGTCTGGAGCGGTTCATGTACTCATGCTCATACCAAATGACACACACACATAAACAAAGCGGGGCTGTGTGTTTGCACTTGTTTATAGTGTATTTTCCCAATTGCGTGAAGTGTGAAATAATAGTAATATTTAGGCAGCCACAAATTAATGTGTAGCCTCCAGGTTTGAACAAGCAGATAGCCTACTCTTGGTTCATGAACTTGATCCCACCTGGTTCCCATGAAGCAGACCTGTCCCATTCTCTGGTTGATTTTTGGCTCACTCTGTGATGCCATTTTTAAATCTTAAGGGCGTGGCTCATCCTCTCATTTTGATGTTAGCATTAGCACTGCTTGATCTCGTTAGCATGGTCTGTGAATGGAGCAGTTGAAGCTTACCTGCACCTCATACATGCATTTATGCTAGCGCTAGCCTATCTGCATTATTTAGACATCAGTCCAAGGCCACTGAGGAATGGAGTTCATGCTCGACTTTGGTATTTCCAAATAGTAATGAACCCTTGACAATTGCAGGGGACCACAGTGGTTTTAGAAACACCGATAATATAGCTTCATACGGACTGAGTGCTATAAAAGTGCTAGCCTTTCACCGTAGCTACGCCAAGTTGGGTATCCTGGCCCAGAAAATGCAAAGCTTTTGTCATTCAGGCTTTTGTTTAAGTGTGATGTGTGAACAGCATTCTACTGTGTCCAACTTCCAAGAGGAAGTTATGGTGGTGTTGTAAGCCAATGTGTCGAAGCCTGACTTAATGACAGCTTCCTATGTCCATCACATTTTATAGCAGGCATCAAAAGGCAAATTATTAACCACTGTTACAGTAATTCCACATGGGTCTTGTCAATGATAATGTTGTGAGGTTTTCTACCGACAGACTATAGCCTAATAATAACTTTTCATTTCCTATAGAGAATTTGGAATTGTTTCACTGAAGACTTTTTAAATTAAAATTGTAGCTCTTCTTGACCCATGGTTTAAGCGAAGCCTTTAGACAAAAACAGATTCATGCTTAATTGCCCGACACAATTCATTCTGCATGAACAGGGTTGGTGTTGCTGCTTTAGCAAGTACGCCCATTTGTATTTTTAGCCTCTTCTGACAGTGACTCAGACAGTCAGTGTGGTTCTGTGGGAGAAGGTGTGAATGTGCTCGTCACACTTCTCACAGTCCTACATATTCTCCCTATAGGTGACGACGTGTCTGAAGTGTGTAAATGGCTTGAAGGGTTGCCCTTTGACTCTCTTCTTAACAATATCATACCAGACATTTAGCCCTATCAGTTTTGACAACTGGAACTTTTGTTTTGTTTTGGTGTGGACAATTTTTTTGTATGTTGACTGACAGCGGCTTCACCCTCGTGTTTGTTGTATTTTCCTTGCCCAGATTCCTTGGAGGAGTCCTAGTTTATAAATATGAAACAGTACAAGAACTCTGCTTGACCCAGATAGTTCTGCTTTGTCTGAGGTAATGCGAGGAAATTTGAAAATCTATGTTACTCCGTCACAGCATCTCAATCCTAAAGTACTAAAGAGATGGTTGGATTTTTTTGCCCTGATAACTGTGGCAGACCTGGAATGGCCTGGGAGAGGCCCTCATAAAAGCATTGCCATGGAGACCGGGTGGATCTTTGGAACAACCGAAGGACCATGCGTTGATTCCAGTTCTATTTATGTAGAGTAGAAATTGTTAATTTGGTTGCAAGAAATATTTGATACTGCTCAATCAGAGCAGTGATGGCTAGCTCCAAGGCTCTAAAAACCATTTGAAGATTTCCAATTATTCTTGCTGTGTGAAGAGGTCCAGTGAGCTTGCATGTGAGGTATCTTGTGTAATTCTCTGAAGGTTGACTGATCTTCTTTTATGCAAAAACTCAGCTTGAGCTTAATACACTGTTTAAAAACCACCCTAACACTGCAGGATGTTATCTCAATTAATTGTTCATCACTTCTGGTGGCAGTGACCACAAGATGGCAGCCCATAGTCATCAAATTCTGTTGATAGAGTCGCCTCTGCTTATTCTTCCAGACAAACGTTAGGTTCAAAGCATAGGCCTACAGCTTCACTCATGCACAGAGCAAACTTGGAAGAGGAAATTGAGGTAAGTCTCATGCAATGTATGAAACACTGTGTTAATCTCTTACCGTAGCTGTTTGTGATTGCAGGACAGCACAATGGATGAGGAGGTCCACAGGAGCCCGGCGGCAGAGATATCGGTCACCAGCAATGGAGACCAGGAGGAGAGCCACGAGGATCTATTCAGGGTAAGGGCTGGACAGGGCCCCCTCTTTGGCACTGCATTCACTCACTACATATAATTACATGCACGCATTGCTTCGCAAAACTGAGTTTGCACTTGAATTTTTTACTTGAAAGGGAACCACATTATTGCGACAATAATGAAGACAGAATGAATTGGTAGGTTTAAGCAACTTTGCAATCGGAGCCAGTGGAATAATACACTGATCGATTGGGCAAATGGATACACAACGCTGCTTGAGCTTACAGCCAAGCTTTACAAAAGGAGTTTCTTTTATTTCCGGGAACATGTCGAAATCAGCAGTTTGCCCAAGTCAGATCCACACCAGCCTCCATATAATGAATAGCCCTGCACTGGACTGGAATTTCTATGGTCATTCGTAAGGCACAGATGGCTTGGCTTCCATTGCTGTTGTTAAAAATATTTTTTTAAATCACAAATGTGATGATGGATAAATTGGCCAAGAAATACCTTGACACCCAGCATCATTGTCAACCTGTTTATAATATGGTCAAAGTGCATATATTTAGACCTGTTGTGACATACAGTATGTTGCTTTATTTTATGGCTGGTTATGACACCTACATGAGTGTCAAAAGCTACCATACAAGGCAAAATTATTACATTGCACCATAGTGTACTGTCAACAGTATGTTTATGTTATATTATTTTTTGGGAAATTGACCATATAAAATTATCATTGTTATTGTGCACACATTGATGTCAGACATGCTCCTACCCAAATGTTCAGTTGCTGATGACTGGGATAAATACAGGAGCAGATTTCAGGAGCAGGACAAGACACCCTCTTTGTGACTGATGACTTATTTAAGGACATTTACATGATAGGCCTATCTGGTGTTTATGATTGATGGTCATAATGCTTTTTGACATTGTCAAGGTGTATGTTCTTAGTCCAAGTAAAGTGACACAGGATGGTCATAATGCTTCATGACGGTGTCATAAAGTGTATTTTCTACAAGTTCTTTAAAATATGATGAAAAAACATAACTGTAAATAGTTCATTACAACAACAAAGGATTTAAGAAACAAACATTCAAGCGAAAGGAAACTTCTTGGCTGAAAATTGTAATTTTAAAAATGAATGTGGGGTTTGACACATTTATGTAGGTGTCATAACCAGCTGTACAATAACGCAATATATGTCAAAACACTTGTAAATATATGGGTCATGGCCATGTTATGTCAGCTGTTATGACATGGTTATGACCATGTCATAACTTGTTGACACTGGGTGTCAAGTAAAGCGTTACCAAATTATCTCCCCAGCAATGATAGTCTAACCCTATTCCTAGTGCTATACAATTATTCAATAAAGGATTACATTTCATATAGCTTGCCACTGTAGCTACATGGTTGCAGTTGTAATCAGTAGGATCAGGCAGCAGGTATTCTCCTCCACTCTCTGAGGAGGATAATTGGTTGTCAGTGAAATTCCGTTTCAACCTTAGTTTGTCGCAGTGCGATAAGACATCTAGACTGCGATCCTTGGCATGGCTTTTAACAGGCAAGCAGTGTCCGGCTTTGTTTATCGTCGCATCAATTTACTAGACATACAATGACGTTTGGAAAGATATGTCTTTGTAAGGATTACATCGCTGCAAGACATACTATGGATGGACCTAGGCTCCACTACATACTGGTAACTGACAAAATAAAGGAAAAGCCAACATAGTGTCTTAACTCATTACAGTCTAAGTCCTGTCTAAGCCGAGGAAGGGAGGGGGGTTCTACTAAGCTATATGGAATTGTTTTAAGAAGGTCATACCAAGGATAATTTTGCTATTTGATTTTGAGACCCCTTGAAGTATATAATTAAAAAATATATATATATATGTAACAATTGTTAGATGAAAATGTGTATTTGGCCTTGCTACGTATTAGCCCATACGAATAAATTGAATAACAGATTCACGACATGGAACAAATATCAAAATTAAGTTAGTTCTATAGTGTCTCTCCTATATCTGAGAGATATATGTTTTACATGTATTTAACTCCTTATTTTTGGCACTAAATAGTCTCCACAAATACACAAAATTATGTGGACATCTCTTCAAATGAGTGGATTTGACTATTTGAGGCACACCCGTTGATGATAGGTGTATAATATCAAGCACACACCCATGCAATCTCCACAGACAAACATTGGCAGTAGAATGGCCTTACTGAAGAGCTCAGTGACTTTCAACTTGGCACCGTCATAGGATGCCACCTTTTCAAAAAGTCAGTTTGTCAAATTTCTGCCCTGCTTGAACTGCCCCGGTCAATTGTAATTGCTGTGTTTGTGAAGTGGAAACGTCTAGTGACAACGGCTCAGCCGCGAAATTGCAGAGCACACAAGCTCACAGAAAGGGACAGCTCAGTGGTGAAGCACGTAGTGTGTAAGAAGTCGTCTGTCCTTAGTTGCTACGCTCAGTACTGAGTTCCAAACTGCCTCTGAAAGCAACGTCAGCACAAGCTGTTTTGTCAGAAGCTTCATGAAATGGGTTTCCATGGCCGAACAGCTACACACAAGCCCAAGATCACCATGCGCAATGCCAAGCGTCAGCTGGAGTGATTTAAAGCTTGCCACCATTTGACTCTGGAGCAGTGGAAATGCTTTTGATGAATCACGCTTCACCATCCGGCAGTTCGAAGGACAAATCTGGGTATCTCGGAAGCTAGGAGAACGCTACCTGCCGCAATGCATGGTGCCAACTGTACAGTTTGGTGGAGGAGGAATAATGGTCTGGGGCTGTTTTCATGGTTCGGGCTAAGCCCCTTGGTTCCAGTGACGGAAAATGCCCCTTGGTTCCAGTGAAGGAAAATCTTAATGCTACAGCGTACAATGACGTTCTTGAAAATTCTGTTCTTCCAAATTTGTGGACAGTTTGGGGAAGCCCCTTTCCTGTTTCAGCATGACAATGCACCCTTGCACAAAGCGAGGTCCATGCAGAAATGGTTTGTCGAGATCGGTGTGGAAGAACTTGACTGGCCTCCACAGAGCCCCATCGAATCCCTTTGGGATGAATTGGAATGCCGTCTGCGAGCCAGGCCTAATCGCTCAACATCAGTGTCCGACCTCACTAATGATCTTGTGGCTGAATGGAAGCAAGTCCCCGCCGCAATGTTCCAACATCTAGTGGAAAGCCTTCCCAGAACAGTGGAGTCTGTTATAGCAGCAGGTTCAAAGACATTACTCTAGGGGTTAATAGGGTGTTGGGCCACCGCACGCCGCCAGAACAGCATTAATGCGCCTTGGCATAGATTCTACAAGTGTCTGTAACTTTATTGGATAGATGTGACACAATTTTTCCACAAGAAATGCAATCATTTTGTGTTTTGTTGATGGTGGTGGAAAATGCTTTGTCAGTCGCCATTCCAGAATCTCCCATAAGTGTTCAATTGGGTCAAGATCTGGTGACTGTCATGCATATGGATTACATAGTTTTCATGCTCGTTAAACCATTCGGTGGCCACTCGTGCCCTGGGGATGTGGGCATTGTCATCCTATGGGGTATAGCCATGGTAGCCAAAACAATAAGCAACTGGGCCTGCCAAGCATTTTTATGACCCTAAGCATGAATTGTTTAGGAATTGCTCAGGAACCACACCTGCTTTCAATATACTTGGTCTTCCTCATTTAAAGTAGTTTGATGCCCCAGCTGTGCATTTGAAACAGTAGCAGCAGCTCTTTTTGTGGCCTCACATCATGGGATTTAATTATGTTTTGATAAGATGGATAGGCCTATACTTTACATAGGCTATGCATCTACACTAACTCCCCATAATGACAAAATGAAAACATGTTTTTAGACATTTTTGCTAATTTGATTGAAAATGAAATACAGAAATGTCTGTTGCATAAGTATTCACACCCATGAGTCAATACTTGGTAGAAACACCTTTGGTGGAAATTACAGCTTTGAGTCATCTTGGCTATGTCAGTATCAGCTTTGCACATCAGGATTTGGGGATTTTCTCCCATTTTTCATTGCAATTTTTCTCATGCTCTGTTAAGTTAGTTTGGGAGCTATGGTGAACAGCAATCTTCACGTCTTTCCACAGATTTTCAATGGGATTCAAGTCTGGACTTTGGCTTGACTGCTGAAGGACTTTCATATTCTTGTTCTGAAGCCATTCCAGCGTGGCTTTGGCTGTATGCTTGGGGTCATTGTCCTGTTGGAATGTAAATCTTTGCCCCAGTCTAAGGTTGTTTGCACTCTGAAGCAGGTTCTCATCAAGGATTTGCCTGCATTTGACTCCATTCATTGTTCCCTCTATCCTTACTAGTCTCCCAGTCACTGCTGCTAAAAAGCATCCCCATAGCATGATGCTGCCACCACCATGCTTCACGGTAGGGATGGTGTTAGACGAGTGATGAGCTGTGCCTGGTTTTCTCCCGACATAGCACTTTGCATTCAGGTCTCATTAAACCACAAAATCTTTTGCATTATGATCTGAGACTTTCACATGCCTTTTTGCAAACTCCAGGCGTGCTGTCGTGTGCCTTTTTCTCAGGAGTGGCTTCCGTCTAGCCACTCTCCCATAAAGCCCAGATTGGTGAAGTGCTGTGGAGACTGTTGTCCTTCTGGCATGTTTTCTGATCTCAGCAGAGGAACTCTAGTTCTGGTCATCAGGTTCATTACAAACAAACATGTTCTGGGGAAATATGGTCATCTATGTAAAATAATGTTCATAGGTGAAAGGAAGAACGCGAGATGCTTCATCTCCTAATGTATTGCACACGTTGACTGCAGGTATTTTCTTAAAGTAGCTACAAATATTAAAATGTATTGTAAAACAAAATTTCAACGCCATTGAATAAGCATCCCGTGGCTAGTTCCTAATACCCCAGTACATACGTTATACCACCTAAGCCTAACCAGTATACATGTAATCCTACGTATGTAATGGATCAAACCATAGGCCTATTCTTGTCCGTTGTCCATGTGGTTTTGTTGCTGCTCTCGATCTATGCCCATTTTTATCATTTATTGATTGACGAATATATCATACTTATCCATGTTAGAAAATGCAGACCGATGGTACATGGTATTAACATGAATGTCAAGACAGACATTGTGAAAATTGGTCGCATGCAGTTCAAATCCTGTCGATCCTCTGTTTATGTCACTGACGGTAAGGCTTTTGTGACCATTGTAAGCACACAGAACATCGCCCCATTGGGGTCTTGCTGTCTAATTTATGTTTGGGATCGTGCTGTGCTTTGTTAGGCTATATGGTGTAATAAGGGGAAAGCAATAATGCTATATTTCCCTTAAGAACAGTTACAAATCTCTGACATATATACCTATTTTATGATGGAATAAATTGTAATACATAGTGCCGGAGTCTGGCGCAGCAGTAACGCTCCCGACTTGGGACCGTATGCCCCCAAGGCAATGTGTCTCTGCTCACCTAACTGTTTGTGCCCTTCCTTATACTGTACCTCCTCCTTGGTTTGAGGTTACTTAGGTGTTTGGCCCACACATTCTGAACATGTGGATCTTACCCCTATCACTGTTTTTTTTTTCTGTTAGCATTGGCTATAGGTAAGTTAGCAGTGGCTTTTGAAACGCATCCGAATCAATCCCGTAAGTGATAAACTAGAGCTAAATCTAAATGAACATGTCCTTTTTAATGTCATACGAATCATGTTATTTACAGAACATTGTCATGATGTGTCATCTCCCTTTTAAAGTAAATTCCAATGTGTTGCCCGATGGTGGCAACTTGATCTCTTACACTGGACGTCAGCCAATAGCTTTGAGGCCGCTGGTGTGATTCATGGTGATTTGAGAGGAAGCAAGCAGAATGTACTTAAAGAGAAAATCTATTCTCATCAAACCTGTGCAGGACACTTGTTTCTTGAAGTCCTTCAGTTGTCAGAAGTATTATTATTTTTTATCTTGGTGAAGATTGTAGTTCCATTTCGTGACAGTCTGACGCTTTCGATGTCTGTGTATGGGCACATTTTTGAGAATTTAAATTCTGCGATTGGTCAGTTTCTGTAAACCGTGAGAATGCATCAACTTAGGTCAAACTCATTGGTGGTGGTGGTGGAAAAAGTACTCAATGTTCATACTTGAGTAAAAGTAAAGATACCTAATAGAAAATGACTCGAGTACAAGTGAAAGTTACCCAGTAAAATACTACTTGAGTAAAAGTATTAGTTAAATATACTTAAGTATCAAAAGTAAATGTAGTTGCTAAAATATAATTACGTTTCAAAAGTAAAAGTATGAATAATTAAAAATTCCTTATTAAGCAAACCAGACGGCACAATTGTCTTGTTTTTTTTAAATTACGGATAGACAGGGTCACACCAACACTCAGACATCATTTAACCTCTCTGCGCACAGATCCCTTTAGCGGGATCATTTCTCTAAACAACCGCTAAATTGCAGGGCGCCAAATTCAAAAAATATTACTAAAAATATTTATAATCATGCAATCACAAGTGAAATATACCAAAACACAGCTTAGCTTGCAACGAAAGCAATCTAAGCTTTTGTGAGTGTATCAATCAATGCTAGAACAGTTAGCCTTATATTAGCTTGGTTAGCTTGGTCACGAAAAGCAATAATGAATCGCTTACCTTTGATAATCTTCAGATGTTTGCACTCACGAGACTCCCAGTTACACAACAAATGTTCTTTTTGTTAGATAAATATTACTTTCATAACTCCATTTGGGTTGCGCGTTTTCTTGTTATGTTCAGAACTACAGCCTCGTACCGTTCGACGAAAATTCCAAAAAGTATCCGTAATGGTCATAGAAACATGTCAAATGTTTTTTATAATCAATCCTCAGGTTGTTTTTAACAAACATAATCGATAATATTTCAACCGGACCGTAACCTATTCAATACAAGAGAGAAAAGGAAAATGGAGAGCTCCCCTCGCGCCCAGGAACTATTCAGAGGACACCTGACTACTTTTGAAGAATCTCGTTCATTTTTCAAAATAAAAGCCTGAAACTATGTCTAAAGCCTGGTCACAGCCTGAGGAAGCCATTGGAAAAGGAATCTGGTTGATACCCCTTTAAATGGAAGAAAGACTGGCCAGGAAACACAGATTTTCTTTATTTTTTAAATTTTTATATCACTTCCGGGTTAGATTTTCTCAGGTTTTCGCCTGCAGAATCAGTTTTGTTATACTCACAGACAATATTTTGACAGTTTTGGAAACTTTGGTGTGTTTTCCTAATCTGTAAATTATATGCGTATTCTACGATCTGGACCTGAGAAATAGTCCGTTTACCTTGGGAACATTATTTAAAAAATAAAAATAAATCTGACCCCTAGCGTCAAGAAGTTAAAAAACGAAACATTTGTGAGTCCGCCAGATCAGAGGCAGTAGGGATGACCAGGAATGTTCTCTTGATAAGTGTGCGAATTGGACAATTTTCTGTCCTGCAAAGCATTCAAAATGTAACGAATACTTTTGAGTGTCAGGGAAAATGGAGTAAAAAGTAAAGAATTTTCTTTAATGTATTGAAGTAAAAGTTATATCTAAATAGCAAGGTTAAGTACAGATACACCCAAAAAAGGACTTTAGTACTTTAAAGTATTTTTACTTAAGTACTTTACACCAGTCTTGTATTATTCAGTGTGAACCTCTATCCTCTGACCGTTGCAATATTTCCTCCCTGACTTTAGGACCCTTCTTACGGTGACCTGAACCTGTCAGAAAGCCACATCAGCTCTGGCAGCTTTGCCTCGATGACAGAGGGCATCATTGCATCAGGACCATACAGAGGTACAGTAACCAGACTATCAAGAAATTGCGTGCAGCAGCAAATTGAATGTGAAGACTGTTTCCAGTGAGTGCAGGTTTTTTCTTTTCTACTGTGAACAGAGTACCAAGTACATTTTCTTTAAATGTTTTTTTTAGGGGGGGGGGGGGGGGGGGGGGGGGTGTAGGTCAGCTTTAATATTGCAGATTGTGGCTTCCATCAGTGTAATTGTCTGCATCATTTCCAATCCCCCAGATGTATTTTTTTGTATATATATTTATTTATTATTATTTTCCCCTAACCCTATCATCCCTCCCCTAATTGGAGTAAATGTATGGACAACAATATTTAGGCTTCTACTTCCAGCTTATACATACTATATACATTTTACTGACACAGTATGTCTTACAATAGTTAACTTTTGGTTTTAATTCCATCTTTCAGCTACCCTCAACCCCTTCTATCTATCCCTGAAGACCATCTAGATTTGATTTCTATTTGCCATATATTTTTCAACTGTGCTGTTTCACAAAAGTTCTTAATTCTTGCGAATATAGGGGGTGCTGTTTCGACTTAGCATAAATCGGTCTCCAGATTAAACGGCTTCCTACTCAATTCTTGCTCGTACAATATGCATATTATTATTATTATTGGATAGAAAACACTCTCTAGTTTCTATAGCCGTTGGAATTTTGTCTCTGAGTGAAACAGAACTCCTTCTACAGCACTTTTCATGACAGGGAGTGAGATTTCAGAAATCTTGGCCCCTGTTCCCAGGTCAGTTGTAAGGTCCCTGTAAATGCTATGGAGAAACAAACACTGCCTACGTCTTCCTCTGGATGTCAGTACGTGGTGACGCTTTGAATGGAGTCGATTGCGCAATCAGGGCCTGTATAAAACACCAAAGACCGGAAGTACATTTCTTTTCGTCTCTGCGCCTGACGCACGATGGACATAGGACTTGCCTTCTTCCAAGCTGTTGTTTAGCCAGTAATATTTCTCCGGTCATGTTTTTACTCGTTATAGGTGTTAAAAACATCATACGGTAGTTAATTTGAACCGTTTTATAGCAATTTATATCCGTTTAGGGCGATTTTATGGCATTTCTGTGTGACGCACTTCGAGGAGCTGGGCACTTTTCGAGTGCATGGTGAACGTTAGTGGCCATTTCGACGGGACAAGAGGACATCTTTCGACCAAAAGACGATTAGACCGGAGAAAGGATTCATTGCCCAAGATTCTGATGGAAGAACAGCTCATAGTAAGAACTATTTATGATGATAAATCGTGTTTCTGTCGAAAAATGTTAAACGCTTATGCCGCCATTTTGTTTGGTGTAGCTTCGCTTGGCGCAACCTGTATTGAAAAGTAAGGATAATTAAAAAAATGTAATTCAGCGATTGCATTAAGAATTAAATTGTCTATCAATCGCTGTCCACCCTGTATTTTTTAGTCAAGTTTATGAGTATTTATGTATAAGACTAGATCACTGTCTAATATGGCGCCCGACATTTTCTGACCAGCTTGGCTACTTTTCTCATTGTCTAACCACGATTTTGGTGGCTAAATATGCACATTTTCGAACAAACTCTATATGTATGTTGTAATATGGAGTGTCATCTGAAGAATTCTGAGAAGGTTAGTGAAAAAATTAATACATTTTGGTGGTGATAATGCTATCGCTCTTTTTGCCGTGAATCAATGCTGAGATAATGTTTGCACATGTGCTATGGTAATATAACGATTTATTGTGTTTTCTCTGTAAGACACTTAGAAAATCTGAAATATTGTCTGGATTCACAGGATCTGTGTCTTTCAATTAGTGTACGCTGTGTATTTTTAAGAAATGTTTTATGATTAGTAATTAGGTAATACACGTTGCTCTCTGTATTTTTTTCTAGTCGAGTTGTGATGGTGGGTGCAATTGTAAACTATGATTTATACCTGAAATATGCAAATTTTTCTAACAAAACCTATCTTATACCATAAATATGTTATCAGACTGTCATCTGATGAGGTTTTTTCTTGGTTAGTGGCTATCAATATCTTTATTTGGCCGAATTGGTGATAGCTACTGGTGTTGAGAAAAAATGGTGGACAAAGAAAAATGGTGATTTTTGCTAACGTGGTTAGCTAATAGATTTACATATTGTGTCTTCCCTGTAAAACATTTTATAAATCAGAGATGATGGCTTGAATCACAAGATCTGTATCTTTCATTTGGTGTCTTGGACTTGTGATTGAATGATATTTAGATGCTACTATTTAATTGTGACGCTATGCTAGCTATGCTATTCAGCTTTTTTACTGGTGGGGGAGGTGGGGGTGCTCCCGGATCCGGGTTTCTTTAACCTACATACAGTTGAAGTCGGAAGTTTACATACACTTAGGTTGGAGTCATTAAAACTTGTTTTTCAACCACTCCACAAATTTCTTGTGAACAAACTATAGTTTTGGAAAGTCGGTTAGGACATCTACTTTGTGCATGACACAAGTCATTTTTCCAACAATTGTTTACAGACAGATTATTTCACTTGTAATTCACTTTATCACAATTCCAGTGGGTCAGAAGTTTACATACAGTAAGTTGACTGTGCCTTTAAACAGCTTGGAAAATTCCAGAAAATTGTGTCATGGATTTAGCAGCATCTGATAGGCTAATTGACATCATCTGAGTCAATTGGAGGTGTACCTGTGGATGTATTTCAAGGCCTACCTTCAAACTCAATGCCTATTTGCTTGACATCATGGGAAAATCAAAAGAAATTAGTAGACCTCAGCAAATAAATTGTAGCCCTCCACAAGTCTGGTTCATCCTTGGGAGCAATTTCCAAAAGCCTGAAGGTACCACGTTAATCTATACAAACAATAGTACGCAAGTATAAACACCATGGGACCACGCAGCCATCATACCGCCCAGGAATGAGACACGTTCTATCTCTTAGAGATGAACGTACTTTGGAGCGAAAAGTGCAAATCAATCCCAGAACAATAGCAAAGGACCTTGTGAAGATGCCAGAGGAAACGGGTACAAAAGTATCTATATCCACAGTAAAACGAGTCCTATATTGACATAACCTGAAAGGCTGCTCAGCAAGGAAGAAGCCACTAATCAAAAACCGCAATAAAAAAGCAAAACTATGGTTTGTACATGGGGACAAAGATCATACTTTTTGGAGAAATGTCCTCTTGTCTGATGAAACAAAAATAGAACTGTTTGTCCAAAATTACCATCGTTATGTTTGGAGGAAAAAGGGGAAGGCTTGCAAGCCGAAGAACACCATCCCTACCTTGAAGCACGGGGGTGACAGCATCATGTTATGGGGGTGTTAAAGCTCTGTTGTACCTGTCCTGTGTCCCATAATGTGCCTGCAGTCCATACAGAACCAGGCTTATAATGATTTGCCATCTTTTAAATTAGCATGCCGTTGTGTTCTTACATTGATTTGGATAGATTTACAGTAACAGCATAGAAAAGAGACTTAAAATAAAGTGCAAAATGTATTTAAGTACCATGTGTTCTTTCTTGCTAAATCCTCTAGAGGGCAGAATTTGAAGAAACGATGCTTGATAACACAACGTCAACAAAAAAAACAGGGGAAGGACTTTGATTTCCCATTTCCCCCCCCCCCCCCAGGTTTTCGCTTTCAAAATCCAACTTTTTAAATAGGATGTTCTATGTTCTTCTTCTAAGTCCACATCAATGCTTAAACCACATTAGGGGACAATATTATTATTGTGTAATTACACTTTAGTTTAGATGGGCACCACCCAGACTGTTATTTGGCTAGCTGTGTTTCTGTAGCCATAGGCGGCGCTTTATAATAATGCTTTATAATAAAGCATTCCATGCATCATCACATTTGCAGGAATAATAGGTTAATGTGATGAGTAGATTGGATAGTCATTATGTAGGCTAATATACCTCAGTGTTAGCAAAAAGTACTTCAATGCATGGTTGAGTGCGTAGTGGCGTAGAGTAGCCTAGGCTATATCAGATACGTTTCTTGGCCTTTTTTATAAACCCATTTCATGCAATTCTACTACAATTTATATGACTGGAGACGTTAGCAGAATCTTTTTTAGTATGACAATTACTTGGTAGCCTAATCTGCTGACACTGAAAAACACATCAATAAACAGCGTCTGATCCATATAATTGGCCTACGAGAAGGGGAGACACACTAATAGCCTACAATCAAGCCCCACAATGGTGTCCTAATCCCCATAAAACCTAGCAGTCAAACAGGGAAATGGTTCCAATCGTTTTTCCACCATTCATTTTTCCCATAGGGAATTTTAGAAACACTTACACTAAGGGCTGTGTTTTGTGTAGGCTTACCCTGGCGTAAAATTTTGATAACCATGTAAATCCCTCTCGGACAATATATATCGGCGAATATATTGTAACCTTGTGCTAGAGAGATTTATACAGTATTCAAAATGTCAGAGGCAAAGGTCGAAAGTCAGATGTCCTCCAAAACACAACCCTGCTTCTTGATACACTGCTCGCTTAACCCAGAAGCCAGCTGCACCTGCAACAACTGGTGACAGTGTCAGCGCGCATGTGCCCGACCTGCCAAAGGAGTCACTAGAACTTGATGGGACAAGCACATCCGGCCAAACCCTCCAGTAACCCGGACGATGCTGGGCCAGTTGTACGTCGCCTCATGGGTCTCCCGGTTGTGGCCGGATACGACACAGCTCGGAATCGAACCCGGATCTGTAGTGCGCCTCTCGGGAGGCCCATCGTCAGCAAACTTAATGATGGTATTGGAGTCGTGCTTGGCCACACAGTCGTGGGTAAACGGGGAGTACAGGAGGCGACTAAGCACGCACCCCTGAGGGGTCCCCGTATTGAGGATCAGCGTGGCAGATGTGGTGTTGCCTACCCTTACCTCCTGGGGGTGGCCCGTCAGGAAGTCCAGGATCCAGTTGCAGAGGGAGGTGTTTAGTCCCAGGGTCCTAAGCTTAGTGTCGAGCTTTGTGGGTATTATGGTGTTGAACGCTGAGCTGTAGTCAATGAACAGCGTTCTCACAAAAGTGTTCCTTTTGTCCAGGTGGGAAGTGTGGAGTGCGAATGAGATTGCTTGTGGATCTGTTGGGGCGCTATTCAAATTGGAGTGGGTCTAGGGTATCCTGGAGGATGCTGTTGTGAGCCATGACCAGCCTTTCAAAGCACTTCATGGCTACCGACATGAGTGCTACGGGGCGGTAGTCATTTAGGCAGGTTACCTTCGCTTTCTTGGGCACAGGGACTATGGTGGTCTGCTTGAAACATTGTAGGTATTACGGACTTAGTCAGGGAGAGGTTGAAATGTCAGTGAAGACACTTGCCAGTTGGGCCGCGCATGCTCTGAGTACACGTCCTGGTAATCAGTCTGGCCCCTTGACCTGTTTTAAAGGCCTAGCTCACATCGGCTACGGAGAGCGTGATCACACAGTCGTCCGGAACAGCTGGTGCTCTCACGCATGCTTCGGAGTTGCTGGCCTCGGAAGTGAGCATAAAAGGCATTTAGCCCGTCTGGTAGGCTCGCGTCACTGGGCAGTTCGCTGCTGGACTTCCCTTTAGTCTGTAATAGTAGTAAGCTCTTGCACACCTGAAGAGCGTAAGAGCTGGTGTAGTAGAATTCAATCTTAGTCCTGTATTGACGCTTTGCCTGTTTGATCGTTCGTCTGAGGGCGTAGCGGGATTTCCTATAAACGTCCGGATTAGTATCCCGCTCATTGAAAGCGGTAGCTCTAGTCTTTAGCTCAGTGCGAATGTTGCATGTAATCCATGGCTTCTGATTTGGATATGTACAGTTGAAGTCGGAAGTTTACATACACCTTAGCCAAATACATTTAAACTCAGTTTTTCACAATTCCTGACATTTAATCCTAGTAGTAACTTCCCTGTCTTAGGTCTGTTAGGATCACCACTTTATTTTAACAATGTGAAATGTCAGAATAATAGTAGAGAATTATTTCAGCTTTTATTTCTTTCACACATTCCCAGTGGGTCAGAAGTTTACATTAACTCAATTAGTATTTGGTAGCATTGCCTTTTTAAATTGTTTAACTTGGGTCAAGAGGTTTGGGTTGCCTTCCACAATAAGTTGGGGGAATTTTGTCCCATTCCTCCTGACAGAGCTGTAATTGAGTCAGGTTTGTAGGCCTCCTTGCTCGCACACGCTTTTTCAGTTCTGCCTACACATTTTCTATAGGATTGAGGTCAGGGCTTTGTGATGGCCACTCCAATACCTTGACTTTGTTGTCCTTAAGCCATTTTTTCACAACTTTGGAAGTATGCTTGGGGTCATTGTCCATTTGGAAGACCGATTTGCGACCAAGCATTAATTTCCTGACTGATGTCTTGAGATGTTGCTTCAATATATCCACAACATTTTCCTCACAATGCCATCTATTTTGTGAAGTGCACCAGTCCCTCCTGCAGCAAATCACCCCCACAACATGATGCTGCCACCCCTGTTCTTCACGGTTTGAATCAGCTTGAAAGCTTCCCCCTTTTTCCTCCAAACATAATGATGGTCATTATGGCCAAACAGTTCTATTTTGTATTTTATTTCATCAGACCAGAGGACATTTCTCCAAACGCTCTTTGTCCACATGTGCAGTTGCAAACCGTAGCCTGGCTTTTTTATGGCTTTTTTGGAGCAGTGGCTTCTTCCTTGCTGAGCGGCCTTTCATGCTGGTAGAAATGAGGTATAACCAATTTAAGTTTGCCTGCGTTAAAGCCCCCGGCCACTAGGAGTGCCGCTTGTAGATTAGCAATTTCTTGTTTGCTTATGTCCTTACACAGTTCATTGAGTGCGGTCTTAGTGCCAGCATCGGGTTGTGGGGGTAAATAGACGGATACGAAAAATATAGATTGAAAATCTCTTGATAGATAGTGTGGTCTGCAGCTTATCATATGGTACTCTACTTCAGGCGTGCAATACCTCGAGACTAATATTAGACATCACACACCAGCTGTTATAGACAAATAGACCCACACCACCACCACCCCTTGTCTTACCGGACGTAGCTGTTCTGTCCTGCCGATGCACGGCAACCCAAACACAATATGTTACAGTTTTTAATGTCCTGTTGGTATGATAGTCTCGATCGGAGCTCAGACAGTTTATTCTCCAGTGATTGCACGTTGGCCAATAGAACGGATGGTCGAAGCGGGTTACCCACTCGCCGACAAATTATCACAAGGCACCAGGATCTGCACCCCCAGACATTTGCACATTACTGTTTTGAATAAATCATGATGATAAAACATAAAAACTGCTTGTGAACTTGAAACTAACAGGCAACATTTTTCACTGGCAATATGTCGCACTGCCAAGTCAGACTGTCACAAATTCAACTTTTTTTATCCCTGGTATTGTTGTCTTTGTGACTGAATTGGAGAGTCTAGTTTTTTATTTATTAGACTTTTTAATTCAAATGTATCCTGTATATTGTGGATTTTTTGGTAGTTTGCGTTAAAAATGGGTGGTATCCAGATTTTGTAATATACAGTACCAGTCAAAAGTTTGGACACCTACTCATTCAAGGGTTTTTTCTTTATTTTAACGATTTTCTACATTGTAGAATAAAAGTGAAGACATCAAAACTATGAAATAACACACATTGTATCATGTACCAAAAAAGTGTTAAACACATATATTTATTTTATATTTGAGATTCTTCAAAGTATCCACCCTTTGCCTTGATGACAACTTTGCACATGCTTGGCATGCTCTCAACCAGTTTCACCTGGAATGCTTCTCCAACAGTCTTGAAGGAGATCCCACACATGCTGAGCACTTGTTGGCTGCTTTTCCTTTACTTTGTGGTCCAACTCATCCCAAACCATCTGAATTGGGTTGAGGTTGGGTGATTGTGGAGGCCAGGTCATCTGATGCAGCACTCCATCACTCTCCTTCTTGGTCAAATAGCCCTTACACAGCCTGGAGGTGTGTTGGGTCATTGTCCTGTAGAAAAACAAATGTTAGTCCCACTAAGAGCAAACCTGATGGTGTATCGCTGCAAAATGCTGTGGTAGCCATGCTGGTTAAGTGTGCCTTGAATTCTTAATAAATCACAGACGGTGTCAACAGCAAAGCACCCCCACACAATCACACCTCCTCCATGCTTCACTGTGGGAACCACACATGTGGAGAACATCCGTTCACCTACTCTGTGTATCACAAAGACACGGCAGTTGGAACCAAAAATCTCAAATTTGGACTCATCAGACCAAAGGACAGATTTCCCCCGGTCTAATGTCCATTGCTCATGTTTCTTGGCCCAATCAAGTCTCTTCTTATTATTGGTGTCCTTTAGTAGTGGTTTCTTTGCAGCAATATGACCAAGAAGGCCTGATTTTCAAGCAGTCTCCTCTGAACAGTTGATTTTGAGATGTGTCTGTTACTTGAACGCTGAAGCATTTATTTGGGCTGCAATTTCTGAGGCTGGTACTCCAATGAATTTATCTACTGCAGCAGAGGTAACTCTGGGTCTTCCTTTCCTGTGGTGGGCCTCATGAGAGGCAGTTTCATCATGGCCCCTGATGGTTTTTGCGACTGCGCTTGAAGAAACTTTCTAAGTTCTTGAAAAGTTACGTATTGACTGACCTTGTCTTAAAACCTCTTATGGATTGGACCCTTTTTTTCAATTTCCGCCTAAAATGACAAACTCATATCTAACTTCCTGTAGCTCAGGACATTAAGCAAGGATATGCATATTTTTGATACCATTTGAAAGGAAACACTTTGAAGTTTGTGGAAATGTAGAATAAAACACATTAGATCTAGAAAAAGATAATACAAACAAAAAAACATGTTTTAATTGTTGTTGCATCTTTGAAATGCAAGACAGTGATGTAGAATTCTAGGTGTAATTTAGATCTTGTCCAGATGGCAGCAGTGTGTGCAAGGTTTCCTACTGATTCAGTGAAGAATTACATCACAACACTATATTTTGTATTAAGTCTGCCAGGAGTTTGCCCAAATGTGCCGAATTGGTCCATTTATACTTTCCAAGTATAGAGAACATACAAAAATGCTATGGTAATAAAAAATAAAAAAAACCCTGGAATGCGTAGGTGTCCAAACTTTTGACTGGTACTGTGTGTGTTTGTGAGTATTGATTAAATCAAATAAAAATGTATATTTTTTGGACTGTATTGAAAATCATATTGTCGGTATTTCAAAATATCCCAGTATGGGATACTGCCCAAGCCTAGTTTGTGTTATTCCCATGTTTCGACCCGCCACACTCGCCCTCCTCATTCAACCCCGGTGTTCAGGTTGCAAAATGCAAGGTACTTTGTTTGTCGCCCTAACAAGCTGCCCCTCTGTCCAGCGCCAGAGATATGGATAGATGAGGACGAAATTTGAATTTATAAAGGAGGAGTCCAATTGAGTGTTAATGAATTGCCTCTGATCTCCGTTTGTTTTCCTCCTGGCTCCCCTTTCTTTCATTATCGCATCCTCGTTACACATGCAAATAAATTAACTCCCCCTTGGCAACGGATTGGAGGCGCTGGCGTCCGGAGGTTGCTGCGGACTCTGAGTGTCCGCCGTCCCCTCTCAAGTCATGTAGATATCGTTTATCATTTGGAATTTATCAAGAACTATTGGAAAGTTATTAACACAAGCTGTATAGATTTCAGGCTGTGGTGGGAACTGAAAAATTCATACCTTTTGCATGCCCATTCAAGGGAGGGAGGTGAAGTCACTGAACACAGACTTGACGTTTGTATCAATTGACTCTTGTGACTGTAATTAACGGAACCAAAGTTTCACTTCAATGATACCGTATTTATGCAACAGTATTCAACACGACTGCCCTTTTTTCAGAAGTTGTCTAGGTCCACATAATGTATTTATATAAGTAATACATTTTTCTCTTTTCTTTTCAGTGTAAATTATTATGTAACATTCTTACAACCTGTTGTCTTACGTATGTATGTATGTATGTATGTGTGTGTGTGTGTGTGTGTGTGTATGGGATACAACCATCCCAGCTCTGCAGATTTTGCTGTGCAGAGTCAATCATTTGATCACTTGTTTTGGTACTGCCCATTTGTAGCATGTTTTTGGTCGCAGGTTCAGGAATGGCAGAAGAATCACAACATTTCCTTGGAGCTAACTCTGCAAATAGCACTGCTGGAGGATTTGAAAAGTCATAGTAAATCGATCAATAATAATTTTAACAAAACATTTTCTTTAATTACAATCTGTAGAAACTATGAGAAAGGTTCAGGACTTTTGTGAAACATCACAGTACGGTTGAAAAATATGGTTAATTGAAACCAAATCTGGTTGGGGGGAGCTGAAGGGTGTAACACAAAAATTACACAAAAAACAAGGTGACTAATATACTGTTTCTGTAATGTGTATCTTGTATGTATAAGCAGGAAGTAGAAGCCTAAGTATTGTTGTCCATTAGGTTACTCCAATTAGAGGAGGGATGATTGGGTTCGGGGGGAAATAATAAAGAAGGAAAATATACACTACCATTCAAAAGTTTGGGGTCACTTAGAAATGTCCTTGTTTTTAAAAGAAAAGCAACACTTTTTTTGTCCATTTTAAAATAACATCAAATCAGAAATAGTGTAGACATGGTTTACGTTGTAAATGACTATTGTAGCTGGAAACGGATGATTTTCAATAGAATATCTACATACAGTGGGGCAAAAAAAGTATTTATTCAGCCACCAATTGTGCAAGTTCTCCCACTTAAAAAGATGAGAGAGGCCTGTCATTTTCATCATAGGTACACTTCAACTATGACAGACAAAATTAGGAAAAAAATCCAGAGAATCACATTGTAGGATTTTTAATGAATTTATTTACAAATTATGGTGGAAAATAAGTATTTGGTCAATAACAAAAGTTTATCTCAATACTTTGTTATATACCCTTTGTTGGCAATGACAGAGGTCAAACGTTTTCTCTAAGTCTTCACAAGGTTTTCACACACTGTTGCTGGTATTTTGGCCCATTCCTCCATGCAGATCTCCTCTAGAGCAGTGATGTTTTGGGGCTGTTGCTGGGCAACACGGACTTTCAACTCCCTCCAAAGATTTTCTATGGGGTTGAGATCTGGAGACTGGCTAGGCCACTCCAGGACCTTAAAATGCTTCTTACGAAGCCACTCCTTCGTTGCCCGGGCGGTGTGTTTGGGATCATGGTCATGCTGAAAGACCCAGCCACGTTTCATCTTCAATGCCCTTGCTGATGGAAGGAGGTTTTCACTCAAAATCTCACGATACATGGCCCCATTCATTCTTTCCTTTACACGGATCAGTCGTCCTGGTCCCTTTGCAGAAAATCAGCCCCAAAGCATGATGTTTCCACCCCCATGCTTCACATTAGGTATGGTGTTCTTTGGATGCAACTCAGCATTATTTGTCCTCCAAACACGACGAGTTGAGTTTTTACCAAAAAGTTCTATTTTGGTTTCATCTGACCATATGACTTTCTCACAATCTTCTTCTGGATCATCCAAATGCTCTCGAGCAAACTTCAGACGGGCCTGGCACTGCAGGATTTGAGTCCCTGGCGGCGTAGTGTGTTACTGATGGTAGGCTTTGTTACTTTGGTCCCAGCTCTCTGCAGGTCATTCACTAGGTCCCCCCGTGTGGTTCTGGGATTTTTGCTCACCGTTCTTGTGATCATTTTGACCCCACGGGGTGAGATCTTGCGTGGAGCCCCAGATCGAGGGAGATTATCAGTGGTCTTGTATGTCTAACATTTCCTAATAATTGCTCCCACAGTTGATTTCTTCAAACCAAGCTGCTTACCTATTGCAGATTCAGTCTTCCCAGCCTGGTGCAGGTCTACAATTTTGTTTCTGGTGTCCTTTGACAGCTCTTTGGTCTTGGCCATAGTGGAGTTTGGAGTGTGACTGTTTGAGGTTGTGGACAGGTGTCTTTTATACTGATAACAAGTTCAAACAGGTGCCATTAATACAGGTAACGAGTGGAGGACAGAGGAGCCTCTTAAAGAAGTTACAGGTCTGTGAGAGCCAGAAATCTTGCTTGTTTGTAGGTGACCAAATACTTATTTTCCACCATAATTTGCAAATAAATTCATTAAAAATCCTACAATGTGATTTTCTGGATTTTTTTTCTTCTCATTTTGTCTGTCATAGTTGAAGTGTACCAATGATGATTACAGGCCTCATCTTTTTAAGTGGGAGAACTTGCACAATTGGTGGCTGACTAAATACTTTTTTGCCCCACTGTAGGTGTATAGAGGCCCATTATCAGCAACCATCACTCCTGTGTTCCAATGGCACATTGTGTTAGCTAATCCAAGTTGATCATTTTAAAAGGCTAATTGATTTAGTTTGGGAAACAGAAACCTCAAGTCCTCAACTGGCAGCTTCATTAAATAGTACCAGCAAAACACCAGTCTCAACGTCAACAGTGAAAAGGCGACTGGGATGCTGGCCTTCTATGCAGAGTTAATTTGTCCAGTGTCTATGTTCTTTTGCTCATCTTAATCTTTTCTTTTTATTGGCCAGTCTGATATATGGCTTTTTCTTTGTAACTCTGCCATTGGAACACAGGAGTGATGGTTGCTGATAATGGTCCCCTGTACGCCTATGTAGATATTCTATTCAAAATCTGCCGTTTTCAGCTACAATCGTCATTAACAATGTCTACACTATCTTTCTGATCAGTTTGATGTTATTTTAATGGACAGAAAATGTGCTTTTTCAAAAACAAGGACATTTCTAAGTGACCACAAACTTTTGAACAAAATATACATGGGCATTAATGATAATGAAGTGGGTACACTTTGAAAGTTGTAGTCCTTTACGACATAGCTAGCATACAGTAGTATTGGTTGATAGTAGCCAAGTAGCATCAGAGGCTTTGCGTAATGTGCTGAAATGCCCAGTCATCACCAGCAAGGCGGCGGTGGGTCGAACCGTGTCCCAGGCAACAACTTTGAACTCTGTTTGTTGTGTATCTTCCTGTTTGTGGGTATGTGGTGTTTATAAGAACACATCAACACAATGAGAAGGTTCCTGACCTGACCTGGGCCAGTATTCATAAAGCGTCTGATCTAGGAGTGCTGATCTAGGATCTGTTCATATGATATTTCATAAAAGTCAACTTATCTTAGATCAGCACTCCTACTCTGAGACACTTTATGAACACAGACTCAGACCTGATATGTCACTTCTCAACTGGCTAACCCATAAAAGCATCCAAAGGCAAGTCTACAAAGACGGTAAGGCCGTAATGATAGAACCCTGTCATTTTACAGCGACATCTGTGCTTTTCATTAAAGGTCGAGCATAGGCTTAAATGGCAAGTACAAAAAGGTTATCCCATGGAGGTTTCACTGAGAAGTAACATCAAACCAAAAGCAAGGTGCAGGCACAGTACATTGTGTCTAATGTGGTGTCAGATAGTCCAATTGCTCTAGGAGTTTTTACTTGGTACAATATGAACCTAGTTGTGCCACTGATCCCATTTTAGTCCAGTGGTACTATTCTGTGCCTGTCATCTCAAGATTACACCTCTTATTCGGTCTTAGTGGTGGGCCGCCCCATCTATAGTGCCATTTAGACCCAAAGGAACACCCAAGGAGGACCTGTGGGATATTCCATTTGACAGCGCTAGATAGGGGGGTGTTGTTGAATTGACTCACTAATCAATCGCCACTGTTGCCTGCTGTTTCCAGTGTCAGCAAGCCAGCCCACGTCTCCCGTGGCACCTGTAGCTCCCAGCTCAGCCGCGGCTAGCCGTCTGGCGCGACCCATCAGCGATAGTCAGACTGAGATACAGAAAGGTACCTGCAGCAACAGAGACGATATTATATACGGACTTGCTTTCTGCTCCCTCTCTTATTTCTGGTTGGGCTTCTCTCCCTTGCACCCTCCTTTTGTATCAAGGCTCTGTGTCATTCCTTCAAAATCCATCGTCCACGTCCTACATCGACTACTACTGCCGTTTCTCTTCTGTCTTCGCGTCCTTCCCCTCTCTCTCTTCGTTCAATTTCACCTTTGGCTTTTAGCTGCGAAGGATGCAATTACCTGAAAGCTTGACGATGGTCTCTGGTTTGTAACAGCTGAGGTTAGGCTACTGGAAACTAATTCTGTCGGTTGTCTGCATTTCTCCCATAGCTGGTAATAGGGGTTCTCATCTTGTTTCAACATTTCACAAACACACACTTGCTACGACCAACCAAGCCTTACACAGCTTCACCTGAGTTTTAATTAGCATCCCTGCTTAACTCCTGTATCCCTCTTGCATCACTGGGCTCCCATAGTTCCTTGCAGGTTGTCTCTCCCTCAAACAGAAAAACCTCCCTTCTACTCTAAATGAAACTCCTTGCTGTTGCTTGTTACTAATTTATTTTCCCTGCAGGTAAATGTATATACTTTGTAGTATTTCACCTGTAGATGATAATCGTCAAAGTATCATAGTCAGCATCTAACTTTTACTCAGTGTTTCCATGTTCCAGCCTGACACGACTGGAAATTATATATCAATCCTATGATTGATTCACCATAGTCTCACATCTACATTTTATATTCTCTAACACTTTATCTCACCAGAGCCCCAAGCTAACAGATACAGCCTCTCTCGACCATTCATGACAGTCGCCTTTCTCTTCAGGCACTATGCAAGGGCAGCCACAGAGTGGGCCGGTGGTTCTGGCAGACGACCTGAAGAACCCGGCCATGGAAAAACTGGACCTAGTGAGGAAGTGGAGCATCAACACGTACAAAGTAATATTTGCCACCAGCACTTACTGCCCCTCTTTTTTTTCTCTAACTCCCACTCAAACATTCTCAACCTTGCTTTTTCACACCTCTATCTCCTTAGTACCTCTCTCCTCTCAAAATCCGGTTCCCACTTAGCAGGTAGACTACCCCTTTTTTCCTGGCATCGTAACACACACACACACACACACACACACACACACAGCTTTTCATAGCCAGAGTTGGATTGGTGAGCTACCTATGATCTCATCTGTCCATAATTCCCCGGTGTGCTGTGAAGGTTTACTTATGGGCCGCCTGCTTTATTGTACAGTCGTGGCCAAAAGTTGAGAATGATACAAATATATATTTTCGCAAAGTTTGCTGCTTTTGTGTCTTCAGATATTTTTGCCAGATGTTACTATGGAATACTGAAGTATAATTACAAGCATTTCATAAGTGTCAAAGGCTTTTATTGACAATTACATGAAGTTGATGCAAAGAGTCAATATTTGCAGCATTGACCCTTCTTTTTCAAGACCTCTGCAATCCGCCCTGGCATGCTGTCAATTAACTTCTGGGCCACATCCTGACTGATGGCAGCCCATTCTTGCATAATCAATGCTTGGCGTTTGTCAGAAATTGTGAGTTTTTGTTTGTCCACCTGCCTCTTTTTGAGGATTGACCACAAGTTCTCAATGGGATTAAGGTCTGGGGATGTTCCTGGCCATGGACCCAAAATATTGATTTTTTGTTCCCTGAGCCACTTAGTTATCACTTTTGCCTAATGGCAAGGTGCTCCATCATGCTGGAAAAAGCATTGTTTGTCACCAAACTGTTCCTGGATGGTTGGGAGAAGTTGCTATCAGAGGATGTGTTGGTACCATTCTTTATTCATGGTTGTGTTCTTAGGCAAAATTGTGAGTGAGCCCACTCCCTTGGCTGAGAAGCAACCACACACATGAATGGTACCAGGATGCTTTACAGTTGGCATGACACAAGACTGATGGTAGCGCTCACCTTGTCTTCTCCGGACAAGCTTTTTTCCAGATGCCCCAAACAATCGGAAAGGGGATTCATCAGAGAAAATGACTTTACCCCAGTCCTCAGCAGTCCAATCCCTGTACCTTTTGCAGAATATCAGTCTGTCCCTGATGTTTTTCCTGGAGAGCAGTGGCTTCTTTGCTGCCCTTCTTGACACCAGGCCATCCTCAAAGTCTTCACCTCACTGTGCGTGCAGATGCACTCACACCTGCCTGCTGCCATACCTGAGCAAGCTCTGTACTGGTGGTGCCCCGATCCCGCAGCTGAATCAACTTTAGGAGACGGTTCTGGTGCCTGCTGAACTTTCTTGGGTGCTCTGAAGCCTTCTTCACAACAATTGAACCACTCTCCTTGAAGTTCTTGATGATCCGATAAATGGTTGATTTAGGTGCAATCTTACTGGCAGCAATATCCTTGCCTGTGAAGCCATTTTTATGCAAAGCAATGATGACGGCACGTGTTTCCTTGCAGGTAACCATGGCTGACAGAGGAAGAACAATGATTCCAAGCACCACCCTCCTTTTGAATCTTCCAGTCTGTTATTTGAACTCAATCAGCGTGATCTCCAGCCTTGTCCTCGTCAACACTCACACCTGTGTTAACGAGAGAATCACTGACATGTCAGCTGGTCCTTTTGTGGCAGGGCTGAAATGCAGTGGAAATGTTTTTTTGAGGTTTCAGTTCATTTGCATGGCAAAGAGGGACTTTTCAATTAACTGCAATTCATCTGATCACTCTTCATAACATTCTGGAGTATATGCAAATTGCCATCATACAAACTGAGGCAGCAGACTTTGAAAATTTATATTTGTGTCATTCTCAAAACTTTTGGCCACGACTGTACACTCACAAAAGAACGAGACAAAAGGGTTGCTGTAGAACATCTGATTTTAGCCAAACTTGTCAGTGATAATACACGACACTACATACTTTTAATATCCATTAAAGATATTGCTTTGAATGTGATCACAGCTTTAGATAAACTTCAAATAAAATCTGTCTGTTCCCAGAGCCAACGTACAGCCTTTAGCTTGGAGGGCTAACATGGTATTGAGACATGTCGATGACCTGGGTTTGATACCTGGGGTTGGTTACACTAGGATCCTAACTATGTATCTGATATAGTTAGGATCTGTTAAGAATCCAACATCAGATTCACTAGAATGCTAATGATGTTGGCGCTATCTCATTTGAAACCATGGTCAGCTACACTCGGATGCTAACTATGCTAACACTAAGTTGTTTGAAACCCCAGGTCAGTTACACGCAAGGTCTGTTATTCTCGAATGCTAACAATGCTAATGGTAAATCGTTCCATTTCTTTGGTCAGTTACACTAGGAATGCTAACTCTTCTCTCCCCGCAGTGCACCAGGCAGATCTTGTCGGAGAAGCTGGGCCGCGGCTCACGGACGGTGGACCTGGAGCTGGAGGGGCAGATCGAAGTGCTGCGCGATAACAAGCGCAAGTACGAGCACGTGGTCAAGCTGACCCAGACTCTGGCCAACCAGCTCACCCAGATGATGCAGACTCAGCGGCAGCTTGGCGACGCCTTCGCTGACCTCGGCCTCAAGTCGCCAGAGCTCCATGTGAGTCAGTCACTCTTTTTTTAACTTTGACCTAAACGAGCAACCTGAAGCTGGAGTAGGTTGAAGAAGTTGAAAACGAACCACTGATACAGGATCAGTTTTTTTCTTCGTGCCTGTAATGTTAATGTTAGGATTGGGTGTAAAGTAACCTCCTCCTAGATCTGTGGTTTGGGACATACCTTTTAATAATGGCCATTTCTGGCTCTGGTTTGTTATCAGTACTCTGAAATTACTTCTTACTCATTACATATAGTTTTTCTTAACCACTGATAGCTAGGTGAAATGACTGGGTAAGTTAACACTATTCTGCTTTCACCTGTCAGATCAGTCAGTGATTTTCTCCCTTTTTTTACTTGAGCTGCTTCAGGTTGCCTCAGTGCGGATGATGCTGAGTGGGTTCACGTGTGTTGAATTCTCAAACGCACTAAAAGCCTTTGATAAATTGGTTTCATTTTTCTCTATATAAAATGGATTTAAAAGACATACCGCTTAATACTAAGCCGGACCTATTTTATGTGTCTTAGCTGTTTCATACATGTTGCATCATTTATTATTTGTAGTAAATGCATTATTGATGTACCCTGAAATAATAAACAAGTGTCCCACGCACTGACTCTCTTGCACTGGCTCTATGCACACTCACACATACTACTATACTGGCTCTCCAACACACACACTGCATACGCTCACACACACAAAACACGCCTACATGCATATTGACGCTAAACACACACACACACACACAGACACACTTTCACGATCTTCACATACGCTGCTGCCACTCTGTTTCCTGACAAGGGGTTGGAACAAGTGATTTCCCAATCGTTTCGTTTTGAACAGAACCGTAATTTTTTCCCCCACTGTTCCAACCATCAAAATGAAGTTCTGAACCGGTTCGAACCCCCAAAAAGTAATGGTTTATATAGTTTCTTTCTGTTACTTTTTAAACCTCAAATCATTTTATAATTATTTTTTTACATTTAGCTCTACATTTAAATGACTTCACCAATGGATAGAGCAGCTTGCTATGGAGTGGGCAAGATATGTGCATGCATTGGACAGACAAGTGTAGGGTGCGGCAGAAATTTTCCGGGTGAGGAGAGCGCTGGGAATGAAGGCATGGGCATGTTGTTATGACATGCATGATCTGAATTAGGCACACATAATTATATCTATGAAGGAGCGGCTTTGATGAAGACACTTTTGAATGTCTTTGAACTTCGGAGTTTGCTTAACTAACATTGGACCAGGGATAGCCCTTGATCATGACTCTGTTCCATTACATTACACATAATGAGGCCTATAGTTTTAAGAGCTAGACCAGAGCTAGCTAGTATGTGTAGAGCGGCACCAGAATTAAAATAAAGACTTTTGTAGTTAATAAATCCAATGTGAAACGTGATATCGATAGTTTCCTTAACGAGAATTGAACAAGTTCATCCATTGTTCTCTAATTTAAAAAATCCCTCTTGCTAATTTTAAATCACGCTTGTAACATCAGTAGTTACAGTAGTCTGCATGCTTTGGAGGGAGGGGAAGGTAGCCTCACACTGGCAAAGATTTTCAGTTGGTGGGCAGCCAGACACTGGAAGTTTGAGTGACAGTGAGGGCTTTGCATAGGCGCTTTTGAGTTTTTTTGTGGGACTGGAACAAATAATGTTATTAACCGGTTCCTATGCTTTTAAAATAACGGCTCTGTTGCGGCTCTGTTCCTCTCAAAAATGTTATTTTCCGGTTTTGTTATTTTCGCTGAACCGGTCCCAACCCCTGATCCTGATTGCCTAGTCCCTTTTTATCCCTACCTACATGTACATATTACCTACCTTGCACCCCTGCAAATTGACTCGGTACCTGTACTCTTTGTATATAGCCTCGTTATTTTGTGTTACTATTTCCTTATTTTTTGGGGGCACATTTTTCTTTTTAACTGTATGGTTGGGAAAGGGCTCATTAGTAAGCATTTCACAGTGAAGTCTACACCTGTTTTTATTCTGCACATTTATTTGAAATACATGTTTTTAAGTATTTGCTTATGCGTAAATGATAGCTAGTATTTATAGCCACCTAAAACCCATGTCAGATCTAAAGGCAATTATGAACAACAGTAAACTGGGTGGGACCCGTACTTCATGTTCTTTCTTTATTGTAATGGGATTTATGCACATCCCCACCTGCTGCCTAATGAAAGGGTTGTGTGTGTACATGTTTGTGTTTCAATGTTCTGTTTATAAGATGGTAGCACTGCCATGTTTCATGTTAGATTCTTTTTTTTTTTTTACAGCCTTCTGTTGTATGATGAATAAGCCCGTACAAAATTGTTTTCTGTGACATTTAGGCCTAGACGTTCATGGTTAAGACTTCCATTTTGTATAAAAGGTTTGAATAAACATGTATCTAGATTTAAGAAAGCACAACTCATGGTTGGAAGTTAAATGTGACTGTCTGAATTGTCATTGGATTACCATGGATTCAAGTGGTTATGTCAAAATGATCTATGAGCTCTCAATTGGAAACCCTTTAAGGGAATTCTATAATGATTCAATATATGTAATTAAGTCCTCACTCTAAAAGCAATTTTCCCATGACATTGATGGGTCATTCAATATCCATTAATCTCTTTAGGAAATAAAGACCTTTTGCCTCATATTTTAGGGAAGTAGTATTTTGATCATATTCAACGATACTATGCTTGCTCAGATAATACAATTGTTCTATGGTAGTCGTTTATCTTATTGAATTGTACCAAAAAATTGTGATGCAATCTTGTCTTTCAGGAGGAGTTTGGCTACAATGCTGACACTCAAAAACTTTTGTCCAAAAATGGGGAGACCCTGCTGGGAGCAATCAACTTCTTCATTGCCAGTGTGAACACACTGGTGGACAAAACAATTGAGGACACTATGATTAACATCAAACAGTATGAAACTGCCAGGTAATATGAGAATATCAGTTTAAATTGGTTCACTGTTACTTGTTGACTGACTTGCATCCTCTTATTTAACATTTTGAGGGCATACGTTATTCCTAGTCATTTTCTGAAATAGACTAAGTTTAGGAAATTGCCATGACCAATTAAGTGTTTTGTAGGATTTTGTTTGATTCTTGGTCGTGTTAATACCCCTAGCTTGGTCCCAGATCTGTTTGTGCTGTTTAACCAACTCCTCTGGTCGTTGACTGGCAAGACGATGACCGTTGGAGTTGTCAAGACGGCTATAGTACCCGAAAAATGTAAGTGAAAAAAATAGTATGTATTTGACCTCCGTCTGCTTTTTGACACCCCCTGTAGGGTTGAGTTCGACGCGTACCGCACAGACCTGGAGGAATTGAACCTGGGGCCGCGGGATACCACCACTCTGCCCAAGATAGAATACTCCCAGCAGGAGTTCCAGATCCACCGCGAGAAGTACGAGAAGATGCGCAACGACGTCTCCATCAAGCTCAAATTCCTGGAAGAGAACAAGGTACTTCAGAAGCTAGTTTTAGGCTACTCCTGATATGGCAGCTAAGTCTTTTTTTCAGCATCAAGGGCTAGTACAGAATACATGTGACCAGATTTTGCGTTTAACCAGCATCCCGGGACTGTCCCGGGAACACTTCACATTTCCTGAAATAATAACCTGGGAAATTACAACATTTTTCCCCAATGTTGCACTAATGCAATTCCAAATATACACAACATGCGCAGCAGCAGATTAGCCAAAAATAAAATAGCACATTATCCAAACAGGTTGTCACATGGAAGCCTTCTTTAGCCTAGCGTATTTACTTCACACAAAGTAGCCATAAATTCAAAGCACACGCCTAATTGACACTGCCGGACTGCACATGCGACCCGAATGCAGTTAAACACTACACCAGGGGTGGGCAATTCCAGTCCTCGAGGGCCTGATTGGTGTCACAGTTTTGCCCCAGCTAACACACCTGACTCCAATAATCACCTAATCATGATCTTCAGTTTAGAATGCAATTTGATTAATCAGCTGTGTTTGCTAGGGATGGAGAAAAAGTGTGACACCAATCAGGCCCCAGAGGACTGGAGTTGCCCACCCCTGCCGTACACTATAGCCTATAAAATGTGTGCTTCTTTGAGCTGTTATTGTGACTCTTCAGACAGTCACAAATTGTATAGGCCTATACCCAATTCACTGTTCAGGAGTCTTATGGCTTGGGGATAGAAGCTGTTGAGAAGCCTTTTGGACCTACACTTGGCGCTCCGGTACCGCTTGCCATGGTAGCAGAGAGAACAGTCTATTACTAGTGTAGCTGGAGTCTTTGACAATTATTTGTGCCTTCCTCTGACACCGCCTGGTATGGATTTCCTGGATGGCAGGCAACTTGGTCCCCGTGATGTACTGGGCCGTACGCACTACCATCTGTAGTGCCTTGCGGTCGGAGCCCGAGCAGTTGCCATACCAGGCAGTGATGCAACCAGTCAGGATGCTCTCGATGGTGCAGCTGTAGAACTTTTTGAGGATCTGAGTACCCATGCCAAATCTTTTCAGTCTCCTGAGGGAGAATAGGTTTTGACGTGCCCTCTTCACGACTGTCTTGGTGTGCTTGTATATGGACTTGGTCTTTTACCCAAATAGGGCTATCTTCTGTATACTAAAATGCTCTGAGACCAGATTGGTCAAATCTAAGACTGACCAGTGTTGCTGTTTGGAAAGTCTGCTGGGATATTTGAAAAAAAATAAAAAATGGTCTTTTACACAGTTCTTCAAAAGGCATTAAATGCAAGTATGTGTTTGTTGACTCTGGTGTGAGTGCTTATGTCTTTCTGTTCTTTTTCCTCCTTCCTCTCCCAGGTGAAAGTGTTGCACAACCAGCTGATCCTCTTCCACAATGCCATCGCTGCATACTATGCAGGAAACCAGCAGCAGCTGGATCAGACGCTCAAGCAGTTCCACATCAAGTTGAAAATGCCCGGCGGGGATACGCCATCTTGGCTGGAGGAGCACTAATCAACCGATCCACCCCTCCCAAAAAATCCAGTGGTTTGGTCTGGAGAGGCACCAGGAAACGCTCTCCCCTCCCTGTCTGCCTCTGTTCCTCCCACTTTTCTTCAGGATTGTAAAAGTTGTTAGGCAAAGCAACACTAAGACAAATAATAAAAAAACAAATATTTATCAATCTCTTGGTTGAAGAACTGTACGTTCTGTTTTCTACTATGCTCTTGTTCTTCCTGTACAAGGAAATCCATTGATCGTTCTAATCGTGAAGTGGCCATCTCTCTTTTTCTCTCGTTCTCTTATTTTTTTTTACATGGAACTGATGCAGTTCTTTTCGAATCATGGGAAATTCACTTTTTGGGGTTGATTTGACAAATCTAGTGAGAAGCACAGAGATGCTAAATACATTTTGGAAAGTGTAAACGGACTTTTTACTCCAGTTTATGAATGTTGTATCTCGACACTGCAGAGACGTTTTGGGACAAAATGGCCGTCGTCTTCTTGGCTCTGCATCCACTTGGTTAACTTATCTCCACTTTTTTGTAAAAGTCTGGCCACTTATTGATGAAGTAAAACTAATGATAGGCATCATTAAATTTACATGATGCATCATAAGCTTGATGTGACACCTGTTATACCCAGTGTATGACTGTAGGAAATGGATTACCATCTTCTTGGAATTGAATACAGTAGATTAGATGGTTGGTTTTCACTGTTTGGGTCATTGCATTGTACTGTAATGAATAACCATTTTATAACAAGTGTCAATGTCATGTTTAAGGTGCTATTATGTTGCAATAATGATGTTCATTGGTGTTAACCATTTGTGTTTGTCTTTGACTTTAATCATGGGCATATGATGGACAATATTAATTATTGAATTGAACATTTTGTAATTCCAGAGAAATTGAAGGACCAGCCTTACCACGTGAACTTAATGTGCCTTGTTTTATGTCTGTACAAATCTCTCGCTCTGTCTGATGTTTCAACTGAACACAGACCCTTCACACTGCCAGCTTCAGGACCACATAGCGGTAGATGGATAGATAAAGAATGGACCAAACATACCTACATCACATACACTCCATACCATCATAAACCACTCAATTATCCTATTTCACGATTACCTCGCCGTGTGAATATAATCCGTTTTGCTGCATTTGAGGGGTAAATACGAGTTAATAGAGATTTATCTGCTTTAAAACTAACCTATATGCTAAACGTGAACGTAAATGTTTGCATTTTAGAATCAGAGCAACAAAAGTTCAGTCTTAGCATTGGATAAAGACAATCTCTATGCTAGTTAATGGCACAAAAAGCATGTTGATTCCCTTGACTTTCCAATTGCAGTCAATTTTTAAAATGTTATCTTCCTCTCAAATATATATAATACTGCACATTTATGTACTATGAGACAAAAAAAACCACTTGTAAGAACTGTGTATATGAGATGAAACTTAAATGAAAGTGGACTTGAAAAGCTTTAGTACATAGGAAAGACCAGCATCCTCTGCCTGAGCTTATTTTCTGAATACTATGGTTATTTCCTTCGATAGGACCACAGGTATTCTAGCCAGCTGTCTCATCCCACGGGCAAAATATGGCATGGGATGTCATAATGATGTTATATTCCGGTTGTTGAAATGTTATCCAGATGACAACAAGGTGAAGAAATCTTTTTCATGACGCCATATTTTGGATATCTGGTAAAATGACATCTAAACACCTTCCCTCTAGAACCTGACCATAATGTTCACAGAATAATGATGTCATTGCAACTTTTGCCCACGGGCTCCTCTGTCTTCTATTTGTACCTACAGTACCATTCCTGCTGTACAACAGCGTGTGTGTATTGTACATCAATCTGTTGTTCAATGAAATGATGTAAGCATAGATAAATATATATTTGTATTTTCCTCTATTTTACCTTAGATATTTTATAGGGTATATGAATGAAGCGATGGGGCATTTTTCTCATGCTGATTAACAGATGTTGAGTTCAAAAACAGGTTTCTGAATGATGTGTAATGTCTTTTGGGGGAAAATAAAGTGTTTTCTTCATGAATGGTTCATTTGGTGTTTGGGTATGTTTCCAATAATTGAGTGAAGGCGTTTTTATATTTTCACAATTTCTTTGCATTTGCTGCTTTTGTTGTATGATTTGTGTGTGTACATTTGGATGATTTAGCCTAATTTTGTGCTGCCACCAGGGCCTGGTATGCGAAGGCTTAGCTATAGTATATAAATAAAGATATTTTCTGGTGTCCCCTTTTTTTTTTAGAAAACCTAAAATGCACATTGATGTCGCAGCCTGTTTTCTATTTATAAAGACGTTAATTCCTTATGGAATCCTATTTTATATGACTAAAGCACATCCTTAAACTGAGTGGAATATATATATATATTTTTTTTTTAACAATTCTAGTGCATCATCCATCTCCTTTGATTTGAGGCTTTTCCAAGTATTTTATAGTCACCTACCTGCAACATCCAAAAGTCTTAAGCTTCACAGGATCTAGCTGATTAGTTAAAAACCAGAATGGATGTGAAGTTTAACGTCGGTCTTCTCAAAGCCATAACAACATAAAAGCAAGTGTTTGTGGAACTGATTTGTCGGTGCTTAAAAAATTGTTGTCGCTCTGAAATTGGTCAACAATTCAACTTTGCTCACTCCTGGTCACTTTTCAACTATTTAAGTCCTCAGATTCTTTTGTTTGTCATTTTTCTGATTGTACAATTTCAGAACGTCAAAGCCTATCAGTTTTAACAGTCCATTTGTGGTCATCAGACATTAACAGTGTAAGTGCTCACTCACGGGATATATTATTCATAAGCATAGACTCTGTATGGATTATGTTATTTATGTTTGCCTGGATCGCTGTTACTGTAATATAGAATGTTTTGTGTACATGTTTGGCATGGAAAACACCTGCATAAAGTCATGTGTGCTTCGAGGTGTGACACATAAAACATGTTACTGTATCCTAGCTCATCCCAGGCCTAAACACACTAATAACAACAGTAACCATAAAATCTATGCATCATAAAACAAACCTTGACACCAACAAATCTGTCACCATAGTGAGGGTGACAAAGTGGCCCCCCCACCCTTTCCCTCTCTGTCACCCCAGACCACACTCACGGCCCTCTCTTGAGCGAGTGTTGAAATCTGGAAGGGCTCTAAGTTGTTTATGTGCCCCACTCCTCCCACCACCCTTGGGAAGTAAAAGAAGAAACCGATTGGATTAGCCATTTACACAACAGCCACCGACCTCAGAGCATGCGCAGACCAGCTGGCTGGTGTGTTTACAGACATGTTCAATTGCTCCCTATCCCAGTCTGCTGTCAACACATGCTTCAAGATGGCCAGCATTGTTCCTGTACCCAGAAGGCAAAGATAACTGAACTAAATGACTATCGCCCCTGTAGCACTCATTTCTGTCATGTAGTCGTGAAGTGAAGTGAGAGACTAGTCAAGGATCATATCACCAGCTTACCTTCCACTCTAGACCCACTTCAGTTTGCATACAGGCCCACAGACAATGTCATCGCCATCATGAATGGCTAATTTGCCCTATCCTATCTGGACAAGAGGAATACCTATGTAAGAATGCTGTTCATTGACTTCAGCTCAGAATTCAACACCATAGTACCCTCCAAGCTCATTAAGCTTTCAACCCCGCCCTGTGCAATTGAGTCCTGGACGGTCCGCCCCCAGGTCGTGAAGGTAGGAAACAACATCTCCACTTCGCTGATCCTCAACACTGGGGCCTACAAGGGTGAATGCTCAGCCCCCTCCTGTACTCCCTGTTCACCCATGACTACGTGGCCATGCACGCCTCCACCTCAATCATCAAGTTTGCAGAAGACACAACAGTAGTGGGCTTGATTACCAACAACGACGAGACAGCCTACAGGGAGGAGGTGAGGGCCCTCGGAGTGTGGTGTCAGGAAAACAACCTCTCACTCAACGTCAACAAAACAAAGGAGATGATCGTGCACTTCAGGTAACAGCAGAGGGAGCACCCCCCTATCCACATCGACGGAAGAGTAGTGGAGAAGGTGGAAAGTTCCTTGTTCCTTGGCATCCACATCACAGTCAAACTGAAATGGTCCACCCACACAGACAGTGTGGTGAAGAAGGTGCAACAACGCCTCTTCAACCTCAGGAGGCTGAAGAAATTTGGTTGTGACCTAAAACACTCAAAAACTTTTACAGATGCACAGTTGAGAGCATCTTGTCGGGCTGTATCACAGCCTGGTACGGCAACTGCACCGCCATCAACCGCAAGGCTCTCCAGAGCGTGGTGCGGTCTACACAACGCATCACCAGGGGCAAACTACCTACCCTCCAGGACAACTACAGCACCCGATGTCACAGGAAGGCCAAAAAGATCATCAAGAACAACAACCACCCGAGCCACTGCCTTTTCACCCAGCTACCATCCAGAAGGCAATGTCAGTACAGGTGCATCAAAGCTGGGACCAAGAAACTGAAAAACAGCTTCTATCTCAAGGCCATCAGACTGTTATACAGCCATCACTAACTCAGTGAGGCTGCTGCCTATATACAGACTCAAATCGTTGGCCGCTTTAATAAATGGATCACTAGTCACTTTAAACAATGCCACTTTAATAATGTTTACATATCTTGCATTACTCATCTCATGTGTACAGTATATACTGTATTTTATACCATCTATTGCATCTTGCCTATGCTGCTCGGCCATCGCTCATCCATATGTTTACATGTACATATTCCTATTCCATCCCTTTACATTTGTGTGTATTAGGTAGTTGTTGTGGAACTGTTAGATTACTTGTTAGATATTACTGCACTGTCGGAACTAGAAGATCAAGCATTTCGCTACACTCGCATTAACATCTGCTAACCATGTGTATGTAACCAATATCATGTCATTTTATTTGATCATCAGCTAGCCTAGCCAGGCACATTAATGAATTAGCATAGAGTCCAGTACCGCATTGGCATGATCGCTAGGCTAAGTATCCCCAAGTCTATATTGGGGGACTTACGTGAACGGTAGGCTCAAAATAGGATTTTGCATGAATGTAATCATGAGTCTGAGGTGGGTAGTATTGGGAGGAACCTGAAGGTGTAGGCCCTGAGAGAGATGCCTGCTTGTGCTTGAGAGGATGTGGCTGTCAATGTCACTTATGTACAGGCGGTTGACTGAGCATATGTTTTAGCATACACACACACACACACACACACACACACACACACACACACACACACACACACACACACACACACACACACACACACACACACACACACACACACACACACACACACACACACACACACACACACTTCAGGTGCTTCTACACCTGCATTGCTTGCTGTTTGGGGTTTTAGACTGGGTTTCTGTACAGCACTTTTACATCAGCTGATGTAAGAAGGCTTTATAAATACATTTGATTGATTTGATTGACTTCAGGGAAAGGTGTGTGTGTATGTGATCTTAAACTTGTTAAATCGACATTACGTGTGTGTGTGTATGTGTTCACATTTTGTGCTGCTATAACACATGGGTCCAAGGCCCATGTAGCAAAGGGCTCACTTAACAATTACACAGCACACTCACAATACGTCTGCCTCCCAGAGGGTGTCATAGAAATTGATTGATATTTGTCATTAAGACTAACCAGCAGCTGATGTGCATCTGGTGTTTTTGGTCACCTTTGATTTGTTATGTTTGCTAAGTCTAGATTTAAAAAAATGAGCACTGAGTAAAGGTGAAATGGTGTCACTATGACATGTATAAGCCTACTGCATAACAGTTTAGTTTCATTGTTATTATATTACATTTATGGCCGGTTTCCCAGATACATTTAAAGCCTATTCCAGGACTAAATGCACTTTCAATGGGGATTCTCCACTAAGCACGGTTTCTAGTCCAAGACTGGGCTTAATCAGTGTATGGGAAACCGTCCCTTAGTGCCATGCTATGACACACCTGACATAGCACGGCTGGAAAGCAACCTCCCTATGTCAGTACAGTCATCATCATGCAAACTGCTACTACATCTGTCAAGACAATTGAAATTATCATGACAGATGTAGTAGCAGTTGGCATTATGATGACTGTATTGTAATAGCAGTTGGCATTATGATGACTGTATTGTAGTAGCAGTTGGCATTATGATGACTGCATTGTAGTAGCAGTTGGCATTATGATGACTGTATTGTAGTAGCAGTTGGCATTGTGATGACTGTATTGTAGTAGCAGTTGGCATTGATGACTGTATTGTAGTAGCAGTTGGCATTATGATGACTGTATTGTAGTAGCAGTTGGCATTATGATGACTGTATTGTAGTAGCAGTTGGCATTATGATGACTGCATTGTAGTAGCAGTTGTCATTATGATGACTGTATTGTAGTAGCAGTTGGCATTATGATGACTGCATTGTAGTAGCAGTTGGCATTATGATGACTGCATTGTAGTAGCAGTTGGCATTATGATGACTGCATTGTAGTAGCAGTTGGCATTATGATGACTGTATTGTAGTAGCAGTTTGCATTATGATGACTGTATTGTAGTAGCAGTTGGCATTATGATGACTGTATTGTAGTAGCAGTTGGCATTATGATGACTGTATTGTAGTTGCAGTTTGCATTATGATGACTGTATTGTAGTAGCAGTTTTCATTAGGATGACTGTATTGTAGTAGCAGTTGGAATTATGATGACTGTATTGTAGTAGCAGTTTGTAACGAACGTTGTTTGAAGGATTGGACCAAGGTGCAGTGTGGAAGGCGTTCATCATTTTTATTAATGTGAACCAGCAACAAAACGAAACGTACAGCTTTGTAGGGCTAACAAGCAACAATACAAAATCAAGATCCCACAAACAGGTGGGAAAAGGCTGCCTAAATATGATCCCTAATCAGAGACAACGAAAAACAGCTGCCTCTGATTGGGAACCATACCAGGCCAACATAGAACTATACAAACTAGAGTACCCGCCCTAGTCACACCCTGACCTAACCAAAATAGAGAATAAAAAGGCTCTCTAAGGTCAGGGCATGATACAGTTTGCGTTATGATGACTGTATTGTAATAGCAGTTGGTGTTATGATGACTGTATTGTAGTAGCAGTTTGCATTATGATAGCTGTAGTGACTTAGCACACTGCCCACCAATGAGAAGTCTTATAACACCATGTCCCTGTCATAGTGACAATGTCAAATAGAATTTAACCACACAAAAAACATAAATCAGTGAGGTTTTTGATTACTTTTGTACCAAGTATACTGTAGATCCCTGTGTATACTTGTTGCAAATCACAGCTTCAACACGTGTGCCCAATTTCTAAGGGTAACGGAATTAAGAAATCCGCAACAGGTAGACTTTTCATCAACTAAGGCCTGTATCAATGTCAACCAGTTCTGTCACAGGACAATTCAAGTTTATGCTCCGCTTTGCATAATTGGTCCAAATCTCTAGTTGAGTAAAATTATTATATGCTCAACCTCAAACTAGTTGAGCCGCCACCTCAGCAAGAGACATTTAGCTCGAGAAAAGAGGGAGAAGAGAGTGGAAGTATTTCATTGGGTCCTTGTATGGAAGGACTGTGGACTAATTCATGTGTTTATTAATTAATCCCCTTGACTGTAGGTTTTCATTTATTCATCAACCTCTGTCTAGGCTATGAGATTTCGATAATTGTCTGTCACTGCGGAAAAAATGTATTAGCCATATGATTTCAAATACGGCAGATATGAAGATTTGAGCCAGTTTGCTACAGCTGGAAAATAATCTTGGAGCAACAGGACATGGTAATTATTATGTGGATTATAATTCATGGACATTTTTGTAAGTGTTGATACATTTTTCATTAGGGAAAATCAAGTCTGAAATTTTAGCACCTTATACTGTAGCAGCAGTTAATTTGATCAAAGATGGTTACAGTATAAGCAGACATCTTACTATCACATCAATAATTCAGCATTAATGGCTTTCAAACTGATGGCTGGTCAGTGCCGTTAGATATGGGATCAGTAGCGTTGCATGGCATTCATCTTAAAGTAGCAAATAAGTGTAAATGTTCACCATCGCATAGCAGCTCCTTTGCAGCAAAGGCTGTGGCACTTTAATAATACATATAAGGCTGGTTTCCCGGACACAGATTAAGTCCTGGACTATTAAACTCTCTCAAGTCCTGGACTAGGCTTAATCTGTGTCTGGGAAACCGGTCCATACAGTATAACAACCTATTACCTACCTTCCTATCAGTTGGGATCTCTTTTCTTCACACACACACACACACACACACACACACACACACACACACACACACACACACACACACACACACACACACACACACACACACACACACACACACACACACACACACACACACACACTCTCTCTCTCTCTCTCTCTAATTGGATGTAAGATGTATGGTGTAGCCTACCTTTTGCCTGTGAATTTAAAATTGGGGGTCCAGCCTTCAAGGTGGGTTACATTTAGGGACCAAACAGAGGTCCAGTGACAGCCCATTGTTATTGAGAAGAATAAAAAAAACAGGAGATACATTAGGGGAGATAGGGTTAATCTTCGAGTCAAAGGTGAGGGATCTAATGGGAATTTCCAGGTGAACAAAAAGGAGAGCTGTCAAATCAATCAGAATCATCTCGGTTTAATTACAAGTTGCAACAGGGAGACACCCCCAGCACAGAAGCAGAGAACATGTCTAACTTGACCTTAGCAGAGAAAGCCCTTATATCCTAATTACACAGCACCAAATGTTCTGCAAACAACAGCCTGGGAGGCTTGTAGGAAGTCAAAACAGCTGCTACAGAAACACACAGTGTTTCACAGAATACAACAACAATCGGTATCCTTGGTCCTTGGAACTCCAGTCTGGCGTCAATCACTATCAACAGATACAGTTTAATCCATAACATACAGCATGGAGTCCATCAACCTACGTGTATTATAGAAAGGGAAAACATATAAATAAATATTAATGTTAAATATTCCCCATTACAAGGGGTCAGGGTCAGAATTTAACTATTAATAGTTATATAAATGTTGTACTCCCAACCTTAAATGCTACCAAGCATCTATCACCTTTCGTTATTATTCAATACCATTTTACTCACCATCATCTTTCTCTTCAGGTCCTCTCTCTTTCTATCTATATCCGATGCACTCCCTTCATTTTCGTGGCCTCCACCAAAATAGTCACCTTCAAAGACATCAGTAGCTAGCCTATAATATGTTTGCCCTACAGGTGGTGATTTTCTACTTCTTCAAGAAATGCTGACTAATACTATTGCAGAGGCCTATTTGCGAACTACATATACGTAGTTTGCAAAACGAAAGCGTATAGCTAACAAACATGGTGTTAAAATGTTGACATTCATAATAAGACATCAATAACCGCAACAAGACGCGTTGCACCAAATTGTAACAACATTTGACACCGGCTGTGTCGCGCGCCTCAGCGCAAGATATGGGTGGACACACCGCGTTCACCTGAGCCAATCACGTTTGAGATTGTGCACGCGATCGCTTTGCTGCCTGGCGGCTAGCTGCTGCTGCTGTCGCCTCTGCCGCCCTTCAATCGATTCTCGTCCCTCAAAGCAGCCGCAACGAACAGAGGACACCGACGCTGCTCTAACAACCAAATAATAACAATATACACCTTTTCTTTCTCTGAAAAGTACACCTACTAACTAAAACGTTATCCGTGCGGATTACCTAGTATGTATTTGACCATCCTATCTCTCTCGGTAAGTGATTCATCAGTCTATTATTTGCTTATTTAGAAGCTGCAATTAAGTGTAGTAGCTAACTCATTGCAACTGTGAAGATGTGTGAAATGACATCATGCAATTCAGTGCTTCTAAACAGTTATTCTTATATGAAGTTGATTTGCTCTTTGTATGGATGTCTGTGCATAAGGTTGTTTTAGCCTTCATGTATTTGCCAGCCTCAATTCCTTCGTTTTTAGGGTTGTTTTACAAAATGTTGTAGCCTACTATGGGAATGGTACACTATAGGACATTACATCCAACAATGATTCCTAATTCTATTGATAGGACAATGTCACAGGAGAGAGATATTGTAGCTTAGTATCTTTGATAACAACACACATGTCATGTCATGTGTGAGCATACCATATTGTATGTTAATCTATTCTGGCTTTACAGATATGTTATGTATTTGTAGTCAGAAAATGTACAAGTGGTCACAGTTTTGGCAAATATCTATCTGTTAAAATAATCAATATGCTTGTATTTGGCTTTAACATTTTAACATGACAGAATTCATTCACACGTCCTTAATTGAATACAATTAACAGTGAGTATTAAATGTTTTATTTAACTAGGCAAGTCAGTTAAGAACAAACTCTTATTTACAATGATAGTCTAGGAACAGTGGGTTAATTGCCTTGTTCTGGGACAGAACGGCAGATTTTTACCATCAGCTCAGGGATTCGATCTAGCAACCTTTTGGTTACTGGCTCAACGCTCTAACCGCTAGGCTACCTGCCGCCCCAATTCTAATTGATTCAGCTTTGCCACCAATTGATAATGTAAGTTTGCCAATTGCCATCAATTGATTTTGTTGGCTTGCTTTGAATTTATTGCAAACTGTGTAAAGTCTACTAAACGGCATTAGCCCATCTAAGTTTGATGATATTGTTTTGTGTGAAAATAGTGTTACCATAAAAAAAAAACTATTTCTTCCACCAAAACACCTGCCCCATCTCTCTGAAAACGCATTCATTCATTGCTGTGTACATGTACAGTATGTTTGCATTTGGCAACAGTGTTGAATGTTGCAGTTCACCAATCGCCTCAAAACAAGAGTGAAAATGACAACTTCTTCAAAAGCAATTCAAATGTTATTGTGCATGTTCTCAAGTCAATTAGTAGCTCTGTGACCCCTCAACCTGCGAGGCTACATGTAAGGCTTTGCAACTCTGCCTGCGTTGGTCTAATCCCAAAACCCTCGCTCTTCCTTGGCCTTTGTATGCCATTTCTCATGCTGAGATGAATTAGAGGCAATCCATTCAAGTGAGGGGAACAATGCCCAAGAAAAAAAAAGTTGCTCCCCTCCCCGGGTCTGGTCAAGGGGGTGGGTTGGTATCACCCCCCCCCCCCCCGTTACCGTGGATACCGGGACCAACGGGGAAAACTACATTTTGTGACGCCATCGGCCATCTTATGGGGCCATGGAGGAGGCTTGATTGATTTGTGTGGGAGCGGTATAATAAAAAAGGGTGGGAAGCTGGGGTCTACTTTAAGTTCTACAATTCTGTTTTCTTAAATCGTGTCTATAAAAGTGTTACAGCTTAGATTGTTGTAAAAGGTTGGGTTTCCCCTTGCTTATTGCACACACAAAAAAAAACTTCATCGGATTTGAATTGGAATGTGAGTCTGATTCTGATGTTATTCTGAAAGGAAGTCACTGAAACATTTTCACTTAGCTTTTCGTCTCCCTTTATTTTAACGGTGGAAATTGCGTTTAACTGCTGCTGTGCTGCACTGTCATGGAAATAGAAAAGGTTAGAGCGCTGTAAAGTTCAGGAGTGGAAAATGCGATGTCTTCAGCTACAACAATGACGGATTAGAAGCCACAATATGCATCGGAAAGAGAACAACGAGACTTTAAAAAGTCTATATAACTCGCTATGATAATATACTTCCAACACAAACCTTATCAGGTTTGAGGTTTTAATAAAGTACATCTTCAGGATTCATATTACATATTTAGTTTGAGAGTTAGATGAACGTTAATATGTTTTAACTGTTTAGGATTGGAAAACAACTTTATTATTAATGGGGTGCGTAGTATCATTAAGCACTTTTGTAATTTAAACCACACATATGGGTCACCTATAATCAGTCTTTCTCAGGGTACAAGGGTCTGGGGTATTTGTCTTGCTCTGAGCTAATGCCCAGGGCACCTTGTTTTTCCCCTCTCGAAGTAAACATCAGGTGTTTTCAGTTCCTCCCTGTTTCCCCCTCCTATTATCTCTATGGTAACATCAACAGCATCCCTTCCTCATCTGCACAAGGCCTAGGCCAATCACCGCATTCTGTGTCAGGGTTAAATATGTTGATCAAACTGAAGAAACCATTTTGAAATGTCATTTCATTTGAAATGTTATTTTGAATAAAGACAGATACAACGACACCGTTGACACATTGAATACACAACAGTCACACACTTTAACCCACACTAATTTCCAGTGCTTGTCCCTAGATGAGCGTTAAAGTATATTTAAAAGTAAAATCTGGTTGTACGGTACCATAAAAGGTGTTATTCTAGCCAAAATTTTAAATAGCAATATTAGAGGCTCAGTTAGTAGAACTCAGTGTTCCATCGTCTCCGGGCTAGACATTCACCACCTGTTAACAATGGAACAAAGGGGACGGATTCATACCTTTGTTTTGATGCCTATCTCAATTCACTGTGTTTCCCTGTTCTGTGTGTTCCCTTCTCTCATTCCTCTCTGTCAATGGATCTGATTTGTCTTTCCCAATGAATATCCCCGCTTTTCTTAACTCTCGATAGGCTTGGTGATTTAGAGCCAGTTTCTTTGTGATATGATGTTTTTCAATTGTGCTCTCAGAATGGCTTTCAACACGCAGTAATTAGCCTCCACCTCTCTCTAGGGGCTCTCATTCTATACTGAACGAAAATATAAACGCAACATGTAAAGTGTTGGTCCCATGTTTCACAAGCTGAAATATAAGATCCCAGAATACCTAATTTCTACCAACATGCTGATGCTACTCTGTTTATTGTCTATCCTGATTGCCTAGTCACTTTTACCCCTACCTACATGTAGAGTACCTCAACTACTAACTACAACTAAAAATGTATTTGATTTATTGTAGTATACTGTAGAGGTAGGCAGGAATGAGGTCTGAACGGATAGTTCAGAGCTTCTGCTCTTTTCTATAACCTGTAGGGTTTATACTTGGCATGTAGGTTTTGTCACGTTCCTGACCTGTTTTCCTTTTTCTTGTATTTATTTAGTTGGTCAGGGTGTGAGTTGGGTGGGTTTGTCTATGTTTGATTTTCTATGTTGGGATGTTTGTGTTCGGCCGGGTATGATTCTCAATCAGAGACAGCTGTCAATCGTTGTCCCTGATTGAGAATCATACTTAGGCAGCCTGGGTTTCACGTGTGTTTTGTGGGTGTTTGTGTCTTCTGCGTAGTCGTTGTGCCTCACGGGACTGTTTGTCGGTTTTATTTTCTATTTGTTATCTTGCTTATTACAGTGTTCAGTTGGATGTTAATAAATTATGGACACTAACCACTCCGCGTATTGGTCCGATCCTTCTCGCCTCTCCTCGTCCGAGGAGGAGGAATTAGAAAGCCGTAACAGGTTTTCAGTTATGGGTGGCACAAATTGTGGATGTGGAGGATGTGAAGGTGTATATGCTAATTAAATGCTGTAGTGTTAAAAAAGGGTCTTGTTTTTGTGGACATTACTGTAGTATTTATGATAGTGTCATTTTTGCAGATAATACTGTAGTATTTACTATAGTATACTACAGCATTCTATAGTAAGTACTACATATGATCAAGGGATAGTACAGCGTATAGTATAGTATACTACAGTTACTATAGAATTCTATGTGGGACTTGCGAGCTGTGTAGTAGTTACATTAGACTAGGTCTTATGACTACTGTGCCTTCAGAAAGTATTCATACTCCTTGACTTATTACACATTTTGTTGTATTACAGCCTGAATTCAACATTGATTAAATATTTGTTTTTCTCTCACCCATTTACACACAATACCACATAATGACAAAGTGAAAACATGGTTTTAGATATTTTGCAAATTGATTGAAAATGAAATACGGAAATATCTCATTTACAAAAGTATTCACACCCCTGGGTCAATAATTTGTAGACCCACCGTTGGCAGCGATTACAGCTGTGAGTCTTTCTTGGTAAGTCTCTAAGAGCTTTCCACACCTAGATTGTGAAACCCCCGTTATTCTTTTCAAAATTCTTCAACCTCTGTCAAATTGGTTTTTGATCATTGCTAGGCAACCATTTTCAGGTCTTTCCATAGATTTTCAAGTAGATATTAGTCAAAACGGTAACTCGGCCACTCAGGAACATTCACCGTCTTCTTGGTAAACAACTCCAATGTAGATTTGGTCTTGTGTTTTAGGTTATTGTCTTGCTGAAAGTTGAATTCATCTCCCAGTGTCTGGTGGAAAGCAGACTAAACCAAGTTTTCCTCTAGGTTTTTGCTTGTGGTTAGCTCCATTCCAATTATTTTTTATCCTGAAGAACTCACCAGTCCTTAACGATTACAAGCATACCCATAACATGATGCAGCCACCACTATCCTTGAAAATATGGACAGTGGCACTCAGTGATGTGTTGTATTAGACTTTCCCCAAACATAACACTTTGTAGTCAGGACAAAAAGTGAATTGCTTTGCAATTTTTTTTGCAGTATTACTTTAGTGCCTTGTTGGAAACAGGATTCATGTTTTGGAATAATTATTCTGTACAGGCTTTCTTCTTTTCAATCTGTCATTTAGGTTAGTGTTGTAGAGTAACTAAAATGTTATTGATCCATCCTCAGTTTTCTCCTATCACAGCCATTAAACTCTATAACTGTTTAAAAGTCACCATTGGCCTCATGGTGAAATCCCTGAGTGATTTCCTTCCTCTCTGGCAACTGAGTTAGGAAGGACGCCTGCATCTTTGTAGTGACTAGGTGTATTGATACACCATCCAAAGTGTAATAAAGAACTTTACCACACACAAAGAAATATTCAATATCTGCTTTTCTTTTTACACATTGACCAATAGGTCCCCTTCTTTAGAGGCATTGGAAAACCTCCCTGGTCTTTGTGGTTGAATCTATGTTTGAAATTCCCTGCTTGACTGAGGGACCTTAAAGATAATTATATGTGTGGGGTACAGAGATGAGGTAGTTATTAAAAAAAACATGTTAAACACTATTATTGCACACAGAGTAAGGCCATGCAACTTATTATATGACTTGTTAAGCAAATATTTACGCCTGAAATGATTTAGGCTTGTCTTAACAAATACTTGTTGACTCAAGACATTTCAGCTTTTCAATTTGAATTAGTTTGTTAAAAAAAATCGATATTTATGATGTGTCTTTGACATTATGGGCTATTGTGTGTAGGCCAGTGACAAAAAATCTAAATTGAATACATTTGAAATTCAGGCTGTAACACAACAAAAAGTGGAAAAATGTAGAGGGGTGTGAATACTTTCTGAATGTACTGAATGTCCCAAATGGCACCCTATTCCCTATATAGGTCCCTATAAAATTCCCTATAGCCCCTTTTGGCCCTGATTAAACGTAAGGAATAGGATGCCATTTGGGATGCAGTTTATACGTTTTAGCTTCTATATAAATGTCTGCTGTATATTAGGCCTTTTGAACGCAAAATGACAGAGCAAAACTTCCAGACTTGAATCTCTCCATTCTGAAACCCTTTGTCTCAGACTCCCAGGCTGTGATTAATGGATTGATCCTAAGCTCTGGGATTTGTTATGTGCTGCCGTGTTGGAAGTCTATAGCACGAAAAGCCTGGAAGAAAAATGAGACTGCAGGTGTTTGTGCTGCTATTGGGGCTATGGACTAGAGTACATTGGTACAGTACTGCAGGTTCCATAGAGAGATATGTGATTCAACTATTCGCACTGAGATCTGAAGTCCTATTTCATTGGCAATGCCTTGTGTCTTTCTATCTACATTTCCATGACAGCATTTATGTATGCTGTCCATGTGTATGATTTGTGAACGAGTTAGGCAATCAATCCTTCCTCGTGTACAATTACAGTATGTTCTAGGGACCCTCAATAAATTATCCTATTTTATTAATAACTTATTCATACTGTCAGGTTGTCCACTCTATAGGAAAGTACATGAATGACCAAGTTGCATAAAGGAGAACTCAGATTCTGTCTGCCTCAGGATCATTTGCAAGATACAGTATGTCTTTGAGCTCCATAGTTAATAGATTTTCTGGGTTTTATATATGTTTTGATAGACTTAACATGATGAGAAGACACTAATGACACTTTCATGAAGTGGATTTGAAAGTGACACTCTTACTGATTGTGAGATCAGAGAGATGCTTTCATGTACCTCACTAGATATTGTATTATATGCACTATAGCAGTAGTACTCGAGACTGGACTCAGTCACAAATCCGGTCTTGAGACTGCTTTTTTATATTTTCGTTCTTGGACTTGGATAACGTTGTACTCGGCCTTCACTCGGTCTCGGAGCAAAAACACAAATTACTTGATATTACTGTTGAGCCCCAGACCAGCCTTTATTGCTACATTTTCATATCAACATTTTCAATAGTGACTATAGTACACAAAGTACAGTATAGCAACGTGTTCAAAGTGGATGCTGAAGATTTTGGACAAGACAGGTGACAAGATGCTGCCTAAAGTTACATATCCGACAACAGAGAAAGACTTCTACTTTGTAGTTCGAAGAGTTTCATACGTAATCCTTTTTCATCTGAATTGTAGTCTAAGACAACGCCCCAAATAGACAGAGGATTGGTTTTACAACGTGGACTACCTAACCCAGAAACCCACTTTCTGTGCCTTATGGGTTTAATCATCTGTCCAGCCACTCCTGGGAATGGATAGCCAACTGTAGGCCTCCCTTTTAACGTGTTTGAAGAGATCAGTTTGATCTTGATCACATAATGAGTAATTCCTTGGGATGCAATGTGATTTGTAGATCCCGTGATTCTGGGCACTGCATGCGCAGTCGGGCTGCAAATAAATCTCAAACACACACTTTGTTTCCCTAGATGTACCTTCTCTAATGACTCAGAGGATCAATGGTGAAAACCAGACAGAAAATATGGGGTAGTGATTAGCTCCCACACACTCACTGGCTGGTTTCCACTGAAGTCCAATGGTCTGTGTCTGGCATTAGAGGTGTTTTTGCACTACATCATATAAGCAACAGATGGATGAGAAGAAGTTAGCAAAATTGTTAGCAAAATGTAGAAAAGCTATAGTAGAAATGGAGGCCCTTTATGTTTTGGAGGGTTTGTTGTTGTAGTGATGCCATTATGTGTGTGTCTGTGTGAGTATGTGTGTGTGCCTCTGTTTAAACAAGAAAGTGAAAGGATAGAAGCTGGTTTGGGCAGATTTGTGGAATTGTTTATTTCTGTAAGAAATAAGCATGCCCCAAAAAATATAATTAAAATGTTCATTGTGGAGGGGGTCAAGGGGTAGAACCTATTGGCCAGTCTTAGTTTTTGCCATGATGCTCCTATACTGACAAAAACTGTAAGACTGGATGTTGTACAGATAAATGAGGGCTATCAGTCATGAATTCTGAAGGCATGTCAAAGTTGGAGAGACATTTGCATGGTTGAAACATGAAATTGAATGGCCTTCTCTTACTTATCTCTCCTTACAGTTGAAGTCGGAAGTTTACATACACTTAGGTTGGAGTCATTAAAACTCGTTTTTCAACCACTCCACAAATTTCTTGTGAACAAACAAAAGTTTTGGGAAGTCGGTTAGGATATCTACTTTGTGTTTGACGCAAGTAATTTTTCCAACAATTGTTTACATACAGATTATTTCACTTATAATTCACTGTATCACAATTCCAGTGGGTCAGAAGTTTACATACACTAAGTTGACTGCGCCTTTAAACAGCTTGGAAAATTCCAAAAATTGTGTCATGGCTTTAGCAGCATCTGATAGGCTAATTGACCTCGTTTGAGTCAATTGGAGGTGTACGTGTGGATGTATTTCAAGGCCTATCTTCAAACTCAGTGCCTCTTTGCTTGACATCATGGGAAAATAATGAACATCGTTATGTTTGGAGGAAAAAGGGGGAGGCTTGCAAGCCAAAGAACACCATCCCAACCGTGAAGCACGGGGGTGACAGCAGCATGTTGTGGGGGTGCTTTGCTGCAGGAGGGACTGGTGCACTTCACAAACTAGATAGCATCATGAGCGAGGGAAATTATGTGGATATATTGAAGCAACATCTCAAGACATCAGTCAGGAAGTAAAAGCTTGGTCGCAAATGGGCTTTCCAAATAGACAATGACCCCAAGCATACTTCCAAAGTTGTGGCAAAAGGGCTCAAGGACAACAAAGTCAAGGTATTGGAGTGTCCATCACAAAGCCCTGACCTCAATCCTATAGAACATTTGTGGGCAGAACTGAAAAAGTGTGTGCGAGCAAGGAGGCCTACAAACCTGACTCAGTTACACCAGCTCTGTCAGGAGGAATGGGCCAAAATTCACCCAACTTATTGTGGGAAGCTTGTGGATGGCTCCCCAATGCGTTTGACACAAGTGAAAACATTTAAAGGCAATGCTACCAAATACTAGTTGAGTAAATGTCAACTTCTAACCCACTGGGAATGTGATGAAAGAAATAAAAGCTGAAATAAATAATTCTCTCAACTATTATTCTGACATTTCACATTCTTAAAATAAAGTGATGATCCTAACTGACCTAAGACAGGGAATTTTTACGAGGATTAAATGTCAGGTATTGTGAAAAACTGAGTTTAAATGTATTTGGCTAAGGTGTATGTAAACTTCCAACTTCAACTGTATATGTCTTACTAATGTTTACAGTAAGATTGTGTAGGTTTACTTTTTATTGATGAATCTGTCTGTATGTTTGACTTCCATCACACCACAACTCATTTGAATATTTCCACAGTGTGACAAATATGCGGCCATCCGTGTCATCCATACCCCTAATGTCCTTTACTCAATTGCAAAACAACTGGAGGAGGAATAAATAATTGGAGCCGCAGAGAAAATTGAATAGAGATATGAATTAAGTGTACAGTGGCAAGAAAAAGTATTGTGAACCTTTAGGAATTATCTGGATTTCTCCATAAATTGGTCATACAATTAGATCTGATCTTCATCTAAGTCACAACAACAGACAAACACAGTCTGCTTAAACTAGTAACACACACACTATTGTGTTTTTCTTGTCTATATTGAATACATTTAAACATTTACAGTGTAGGTTGGAAAAAGTATGTGAACCTCTAATGACTTCTCCAAAAGCTAATTGGAGTCAGGAGTCAGCTAACCTGGAGTACAATCATTGAGACGAGATTGGAGATGTTGGTTAGAGCTGCCCTGCCCTATAAAAAACACTCACAAAATTTGAGTTTGCTATTCACAAGAAGCATTTCCTGATGTGAACCATGCCCTCGAACAAAAGAGATCTCAGAAGACCCAAGATTAAGAATTGTTGACTTGCATAAATGCTCATTGAGGTTAAGAAGAATCTTACAGTGTCAGCTAAAGACTTAAAGACATCTCTGGAACATGCTAACATCTCTGTTGACGAGTCTACGATACGTGAAACACTAAACAAGAATGGTGTTTATGGGAGGACACGACGGAAGAAGCCACTGCTGTCCAAAAAAAACATTGCTGCACGTCTGAAGTTTGCAAAAGTGCACATTGAAGCTCAACAGAAGTTGAATGATGCAACAGGACAACGACCCAAAACACAGAAGTAAATCAACAACACAATGGCTTCAACAGAAGAAAATATGCCTTCTGGAGTGGCCCAGTCAGAGTCCTGACCTTAATCCGATTGAGATGCTGTGGCATGACCTCAAGAGAGCGGTTCACACCAGACATCCCAAGAATATTGCTGAACTGAAAGTGTTTTGTAAAGGGGAATGGTCCAAAATTCCTCCTGGCCGTTGTGCAGTTCTGATCCGTAACTACAGAACACGTTTGGTTGAGGTTATTACTGCCAAAGTACGGTTAACCAGTTATTAGAACCAAGGGTTCACATACTTTTCCCACCCTGCACTGTGAATGTTTACACGGTGTGTTCAATAAAGACATGAAAACGTATAATTGTTTGTGTGTTATTAGTTTAAGCAGACTGTGTTTGTCTATTGTTGTGACCTAGATGAAGATCAGATCAAATTTTATGATCAATTTAGGCAGAATTCCAGGTAATTCCAAAGGGTTCACATACTTTTTCTTGCCACTGTAATTACTGTCACCTTCACCCGGCCCCTCTCGCACCGGGAACGAGTTTATGATGCGGAGAAAATGAATAGAAGTGTATTAATAGCAACGTTTTGAGAGAAAAATGTAGTCTGTAGGCCACTGTTGAGTCAGAGCAGGGAGGCAGATCGGGACAGTTTGGAGGAAGAATGATGATCATTTTGGTGATCCCAGATAGACTCTAAAAACCAAGGAGATTTGAAAATAACTATATTTTCATGCTTTTGATTGCCATTTGTTATGACTGCTCTCCAAACCATAAAGTGTATCCATTGCACATCTAAAATTGTTATGTAGCTTAATTGATTACAACATAATATTTAGTCTGGATAAATGTTTTGTCTGAATATTGTGAGGTGAACCTCTATATTATTCACAAATAATGTATTTGATTAGTGTAACTACTTCACTCATTGCAAAGTTCACCGTGGCCTTATCATCCGTGTCCATTATTTCAGTGTCCATAATTACTAGTAGACCAACAACAAACTGATAATTTGCTGAAAGCTCATTAACAGCCGGGAGATTTGTAATGAGCTATTGAGTTCTGTTACACCCTTACACCCAGTATAATGACCTGTCCCATACACAACTTTGGTTGTTTGTTTGTATCCTTGATCCTGCAGAATATGCTTAACCAGCCAGCCTTGTCTCATACGTAACATAATAACCGTAAATCCGGGATACTCAAATTAGTAGCATATGTTACCTTTGGTATTGTTACATAAGGTTAGAAGGTTACTTTAGGCAAAAATAGAAGTAGGGTGACTGGTCGGGCGTATGACACAAACGTCTAGCAACCCAAATGTTGCGTGTTCGAATCTCATCATGGACAACTTTAGCGTTTTTGCTAATTAGCAACTTAGCAACTATTACTATGTTTTAGCTACTTTGCAATTACTTAGCATGTTAGCTAATCCTTCCCCTAACGTTAACCCTTTAACCTAACTCCTAGCCCTAACCTTAACCTTAACCCTAACCTTAACCGCTAACCATAGCCCCTAGCCTAGCTAACGTTAGCCACCGAGCTAACGTTAGAGTTAGCTTCCTAGACAAATTGTAATTTGTAACATATCATATGTTTTGCAAATTTCGTAACATGTACGAATTTCAATTCGTAACATATCATACGAAATGGATGATAGACATCCACAAATTGATACATACCATATGAAACGTAACATATCATTCTAATTGGAATGTCCCAGATTTACATTTACTATATTATGTCTACCCCTGAGTCCACCTTGAACCAGCAGCAGAACCAGCAGCATTATCGTCTGATAATGTACTGGTTGCATTTGATTATTTGGGATGCTATGAAATAGAGGTCAAGCAGTAGTTCTCCCTTATCTTAAAATTTAGACGCTAGTATCCTCCATTGGATATATTTTATTGGCCCCAAGTTATCACAGCCATTCCAATAGCGAGGGACATAATCGTGCCATAAAACAATGTGGTGTTTGAACACCTCAGTCAAGAGATGAGATAGGGGGAAGGAGGGAAAGCGGGAGGGAAAGTATGTGTGTGTTTAGGGAGAGGGCTTTCACTTTATCAGTTTCTCATTTGACAGATGGTAGGGACAAGAGTCTAAATGGTGAGTTATTTGTCTCTAGGGATGATGTTCTAAGCTGGGAGCATTTAACCCAGGGAAAGGATTTGGTTAGATGTGTACAGTTCTTTCATGTTTTAATATTAGTAGAAAGTCTAAAGACAATAGGGAATCAACTTCCCCTCCTTCAAGGTCCATTAACATGTCAAGTTTGCATGTTTGATTCCCAGTGCATCTAGGCGTATCTGTGTGTAGCATGATCCAACTGGATTTCTATAATGATTTATTTGTTTTAATTCATTTGATTCATAATAGAAGATTTATGATAGAAGATGCCCTATGAAATGCGCAGTGACTTCTTATGAAGTATCTTGGTAGAAATGGCTCAAACTTTCAAAAGGAAGAGCTCTTTTGAGAAGCATGAATTCATAATATATTTGCATAGGAGCAAGTACATGTTGCTTTCGCTGTGTTGAATATTGCATCGACTTAGAAGCTTATGTAAGCTGTCTGTCTGGTTGTATCCCAAATGGCACCATATTCCCTGAATAGTGCACTACTTTTGACCAGGGTCTATAGTTCTCTGGTCAAAAGCTCTGGTCGAAAGTAGTGCACTATAGGGAAGAGGGTGCCAGGGAACCTAGAGGTCAGTACCTGTTTAGGACTGCAACTTGGATTTTTTTGTCGTTCATTCTGGAAGATAGATTAATTTTCATAAGGGACATGTGCATTTTCAGTTACTAGAGCTACTTACACTGGCCTATAATGTTCAATCAGAAAATACAGGCTCCATCCGAGCACTAATCTCAGTCTTAATCTCAATCTTTCAAAGTATTTGATTAATCCCTTTTCTTTCCTGAATCCGATCAGGATTTGTCTAATAAAAGCCCCCGTTGTTCACACCGTTGCCTAACATCCCCTCCAGACAGTGAATGGCAGATTTATTCATCTGTTGTTTGTGCTAGTTGTTGTCAAAATTCATAACAGTAGATGGATGAGGTTTTGGTCTACACTCAAAACATTTCAATCCTCGACTCGTCCGGTACAGTGACACATTTTGCTCTGAATAACACATATTGCACGACAGGAGTTGCGGTGGATTCAGTGACGTATGAAAGTGGATAGACCAGAGTAGACAAGACCACGAGCAGAGAAGACTGAAAGCAGTATTGTGATCACCCTAGGGTACATTATTGCTGCAATCTGTCATCTCCTGCCCTATCTGAATGACAGTCAGTTGTACATCTGAAATGTGTGTTCCACATTTAACCCACTAAATCAGAGAGGTGTGGGGGGCTGCTATAATTGACATCCACATCTTCGGCGCCTGGGGAACAGTGGGTTAACTGCCTTGCTCAGGGGCAGAACGACAGCTTTTTGTCAGCTCTGGGATTCAATCCTGCAACCTTTAGGTTACTGGCCCAACACTCTAACCACTAGGCTACCTGCCGCCCTGGGTGTCTCTGCTGCTGTTGCCAGTGACTGTTGTACAGCGTGTACTGGAAGCATCTGTCCCTGTTTGCCACACGCACCCATAAGGCGTCATTTCATATCCTTTTTATTAAAGGAGATTGTTTGGCTGAGAGGCTCTTTTGTCTGGGTATCTGGGTAACTGTGTTTATGTATGTCTGTGTAAATGCCTGCGTGTGTTTAATCTCACACAGTTGATATATCCACCTGCTCGCCCCATCGTTTGCTCTGCCTCACTCACTCACACTCCGCCCCCCCTTACTGTTTCTATGTGCGTGTGCGTGCTTGAGTGTGTCACTCACCTCCCCATCTGATGTGTCAGAGAAGGGGGAAGTGAGGAAGCCGGTATGCTGTACTAAACTGAACAAAGCCTAAGCTGGCTTGTTTTCCTAGCAAGTTTGGTTTGAAAGATAATATAAATATACAGTGTAGATACGACTAGACAGCCCAGGCAGAGGACTGTTTCAATGGCATAGTGTGCTGATTTTACTATAGTATCTCGAAAAGGAGCCTGAACAGAAAACACTGATCCCGGTATGACACATTCATTCCATGATGGTGAACAGTGAAAAGAGACAGATGTGGACAAGATTCACTGTTACAAGGTCAACAAGCAGTCCTACTGAGGTAAACACTAGTAAAATAGGGCAAAGAGATATGACGAAGACACGAAAGAAGGCCATAGGCAATTTGACTACCTTACACACGTAGACAAGTCCAGATCAAGAACCTTTTGAGGGATCTAAAACAGAGAAGTTCTAAAGCACGGGAGCCATTCCCCACTGAGCTCTCCGCAAAGCTGCTCTCCTCTAATAAGCGTTTCCGCTGCGATGATGGCGGATGCAGGATTGGCTTAATCCCAGAGAGGCGGACCCTCTCTGCCCCGACTGTGCGAGTGAAAGGCCCCGGCGCTGCGGGTGTTAACGAGCACTCAGACTGTTTGTGCGTGTGTGTGTGTGTGACTGTGTGTTTGTGCTGGGGTTAACAAGAGCTCAAACAGCCACAGGAAGTAACCTCTCTTGGGGACGCCAGATTACAACTCACCCTCTGATCTGGAGGAGGATTTGTCTCCTTAGCCACCAATATTGGAGTAGTGAATGAGAAGATGGTGGTGGGCTAGGGGGAAAGTAATATGCCACACGGTCTAGATAAAGAATGTCACCCGAGAGTTGGGGAACCACACACACACACACATCCAATATCATGTCTCTGCCACACCCCTTTCCCCCTATTGTGTAGAATTTGGCCACACTGTCCTCAGGGCTTAAAAGCCAGCTTCAACAATCCACACTACCTCTCCTTTAAAGATAAACTTTAAAGGAGCCTTTGTGCGTCCATCTTAACCCTTTCTCTCTGTGGTGGGGGGCACATCGTGCCCAGTGGTTAATGAGGCTGGGTGGGGTATCCCTGTCACTGATAAAGACTGATGGGAGTGGGAACGCTGCAGGGCTGAGAACAGGTGGACTACCACAATGAAATTCTCAACAGTCTGTCTGGGCTCACTCACTCTCAGTACAGCAGGTGGATGTATTGTAGCTAGACACTCATTCCAATTCTGTCTGTTGCCTTCAGGGCATTTTACAGAGTTACAAATAGTTTACTGTCTTTTTAAAAGGGAGCAGACACTCTTGTTGTTGTCTTCTTGGAGTCCTGTCTTCTCTTTTGTCTCAAGATGCCCCAAACTAGCACTGCTGTTTTAAGCTGTCGTTGACAGTTAGCATTATTTGAACATCTGTGGGAATGCTCTGACTTTAAAATTATATACACTGAGTGTACAAAACATTAAGTACAACTTCTTAATGTTGAGTTGCACCCCCCACCCCCCTCCCTTTTGCCCTCAAACAGCCTCAAAGGATTCTACAAAGTGTCGAAAGCGTTTCACAGTTATGCTGGCCCATGTTGACTCCAATGCTTATCGCAGTTGTGTCAAGTTGACTGGATGTCCTTTGGGTGGTTGACCATTTTTGATACACACGGGAAACTGTTGAGCGTGAAAAACCCAGCAGAGTTGCAGTTCTTGACACAAACCGGTGCACCTGGAACATACTACCATACCCCGTTCAAAGGCACTTAAATCTTTTGGCTTTCCTATTCACCCCTCTGAATGGCATACATACACAATCCATGTCTCAATTGTCTTAAGGCTTAAAAATCCTTCTTTAACCTGTTTCTTCCCCTTCATCTACATTGATTAAAGTGGATTTAACAAGTGAGCGATCATAGCTTTCATCTGTATTCACCTGGTCAGTATATGTCATGGAAAGAGCAGGTGTTCTTAATGTTTTCAAATCAAATTTTATTTGTCAAAGGCGCCGAATACAACCAAAAACGTCTTCATCTTCTTTCACTTCATCCTCCACTCCAAAAACTGCATCTTCCACCACCACTTACAGTGAAATGCTTACTTACAAGCCCTTAACCAACAATGCAGTTAAGAAAAATAAGTAAAAAAATACAAATAAAAGTAACAAATAATTTAACAGCAGCAGTAAAATAACAATAGCGAGGCTATATACAGGGGGCACCGATACAGAATCAATGTGCTGGGACACCGGTTAGTCGAGGTAATTGAGGTAATATGTACATGTAGGTGGAGTTAAAGGGACTATGCATAGATAATAAACAGAGAGTAGCAGCAGTGTAAAAGAGTGGTCTGGGTAGCCCTTTGATTAACTGTTCAGGAGTCTTACTGCTTGGGGGTAGAAGCTGTTAAGAAGCCTTTTGGACCTAGACTTAGCGTTCTGGTACCGCTTGCCATGCGGTAGCAGAGAGAACAGTCTATGACTTGGGTGACTGGAGTCTTTGAAAATGTTTAGGACCTTCCTCTGACACCTCCTGGTATGGAGGTCCTGGATGGCAGTTAGCTTGCCCCGGTGATGTATTGGGCCGTACGCACTACCCTCTGTAGTGCAACCAGTCAGGGTGCTCTCGATGGTGCGGCTGTAGAACCTTTTGAGGATCTGAGGACCCATGCCATATCTTTTCAGTCTCCTGAGGGGAATAGGCTTTGTCGTGCCCTCTTCACAACTGTCTTGGTGTGTTTGGACCATGATAGTTTGTTGGTGATGGTGTTGGAGTCGTCCCTGGCCATGCAGTCATGAGTGAACAGGGAGCACAGGAGGGTACTGAGCATGCACTCCTGAGGGGCCCCTGTGTTGACGATCAGCGTGGCAGACGTGTTACCTGCCCTTACCACCTGGGGGCGGCCCGTCAAGGAAGACCAGGATCCAGTTGCAGAGGGAGGTGTTTAGTCCCAGGGTCCTTAGCTTCGTGATGAGCTTTGAGGGCACTATGGTGTTGAACGCTGAGCTGTAGTCAATGAATAGCATTCTCACATTGGTGCTCCTTTTGTCCAGGTGGGAAAGGGCAGTGTGGAGTGCAATAGAGATTGCATCATCTGTGGATCTGTTGGGGCAGTATGCAAATTGGGGTGGGTCTAGGGTTTCTGGGATAATGGTGTTGATGTGAGCCATGACCAACCTTTCAAAGTCATTTAGTTAGGTTACCTTAGTGTTCTTGAGCACAGGGAATATGGTGGTCTGCTTGAAACATGTTGGTATTACAGACTTAGTCAGGGACAGGTTGAAAATGTCAGTGAAGACACTTGCCAGTTGGTCAGCGCATGCTCGGAGTACACGTCCTGGCAATCCGTCTGGCCCTGCGGCCTTGTGAATGTTGACCTGTTCAAAGGTCTTACTCACATCAGCTACGGAGAGCGTGATCACATAGTCGTCCAAAACTCTAGAGCTCATCCGGTTTATTCTCCAGTGATTGCATGTTCGCCAATAGAACGGAGGGTAGAGGCGATTTGTCCACTCTCCGTTGTAGTCTCGTCCGGTATCCCACACGCCGGCCTCTACAGCACTGTCCCCTCCTTCTTCGATTGTTCGTGATCTGGGCCTGATCTGACATAATCAATATATATTTCACTTCCGACTCGTTGAAGTAGAAGTCCTCGTCCAAGTCGAGGTTAGTGATAGCTGTTTTTATGCCCAGAAGCTCTTATCTGCCATAGGAAACGATTGCGAAAACATTATGTACAAAAAAAAAAAAAAAAAATACACAAATAGCACAATTGGTCAGGAACCCGTAAAACTGCCTCTATTCCCTCTAGCCCTATCCCCTCCAGCGTGTTTGTGTGTGTGTGCGTGTGCGTGTGCGTGTGTGTACACCATGCGACTCCGGAGCAGCTGACTTCGCAGCAAATACATTATGACAACAACCAGATAGTCGAGTGAGCCAGAGAAGGCGGCTATAGCAGCTTTAACCCCCTCCCTCCAACTGCCTGTTTTCCCAATAGCATCTCCTAGCATAACATAGCCTAGCCTAGCCTAGCCTAGCCTAGCCTACCTAATCACCACATATCTAGCAGCATCCTTTTAGAAGATGATTCACCATGGGGTCAACTGCTCCTCACAGGCCCCATGAATAAAGCATGAGCGACGGGCGAGGACAGGACAGCTGAAGTTGCACTACGAGCCAGCAACACGAGGCCGGCCGTGACGTCAGCCGTATGAATTAGTAAAAGACCCCTGGGATCCGGTGGACAGGGCGCTAACGGATGTAGTGCCGTTGCCATGACATGGAAAGATCCAGAAAACAGCAGGCCTTTCTTTGGTTAAAATAGACTAAAGGGTTAGCATAAACGTCTTAAATCCCTGACCCAGGGTCAGTTTGATTTTGTTTTGGCTCAAATGGTTAATGATAGGCTGATCTTAAGTCAGTCCTTAGGGGCATACTGGAGCACTGATGTTTCCTGACTGATGTTTCCACTGTACCATTATTATGCCTCATATCCAGTTCCTTGTTTTGTCAGGTCAGCTATCCCTTTCCTTGTTTGGAAATGAGTGGCTATCACATGACCAAGGCCATGTCAGCTTGGGTTGTGAGTGATGTGTTGTTCTGAAAGAGAGTTAGTCACCATCACAGAACTATGGGGGTTGATTTGAAAAGGGAGGAAGACCCTATTTGCCTTCCTTATGGTCGTGGTCTTTTATCAAACAGACAAAGGGATTAGGATGAGAGAAATGTGATCGAGTCTTCTGTCTTTATATCCGTTTTCCGGAGGCTACTCCTTGCATTCTTATTATCAGACAAAACCTGAAAGTACTGTACAACAGAAGGTATTGTTAAAGCGGAACTTAAAGAGATGGCTCACCCAAATGGCAAAATTATACATTGGTTTCCTTACCCTGTAAGCAGAAAAGATAGCAATCCATGCTTTGGTTTACTTTACCTTGCCACTTTCTCCAAACTTTTTATAATTTTTCTCCAAAAACCAATGCAAGTCAATATCCCCGATATTAATAACCTGTTGAGGATGGGGGCGCTGTTGAGACTATTTATGCTAATTGGGTAATTTTTGAAACGGCTTCCCACAAAATCCTTGATCGTACAATATGCATATTATTATTATTATTGGATAGAAAACAGTCTATAGTTTCTATAGGAGTTGAAATTTTGTCTCTAAGTGGAACAGAGCCCATTCTACAGCAATTTCCCTGACATGGAGTCAGATTTCAGAAATGTTGGCCACTGTTCTGAAGTCAGTTAAAAGGGCACTGTTATTGCTATGACTATACAGACACTGCTTACGTCTTCCCCTGGATGCCTTTACGTGATGACGATTTCAATGGGGTCGATTGCGCGTTCACAGGCACTACAAATGAAAAAACCCTGAGGCTAGTCATTCTTTTGGAGCTGCGTCATGCGCCTAGAGGACACCGGCCCGCACCTGTTCCAAGCATTAGTGAAGGGGGTAATATTACTCGGGTCATGTTTCTACTCGTTATGGGAGTTAAAAACATCATAAGGTAGTTAATTTAAAGCGTTTTATAGCAATTTATATCCGTTTAGTGCGATTTTGGGACATTTATTTCTTTAACGCTGTGAATAGCTGGGCACGCTTTCAGTTCATCCCGAACGCAGTTGGCATTTCCACATGGCAAGAGGACAGCTTTCCACCAAAAGACGATTACTCCCAAGAAAGGATCCTTTGCCCAAGATACTGATGGAAGAACAGCTCAAAGTAGGACATTTTTATTATGATAAATTGTGTTTCTGTCGAAACATTTTAGTGGCTTAGGACGCCATGTTTTTTGACGTAGCTTCGCTTGGCGCAAACTGTATTGAAAAGTAAGGATAAATAAAAAAATGTAATTCCGCAATTGTATTAAGAATTAAATTGTCTATCAATCCCTGTCCACCCTATATTTTTTAGTCACGTTTATGAGTATTTATGTATAAGAGTAGATCACTGTCTAAGTGGCGCAAGGACATTTTCTGACCAGCTGAGCTACATTTCACATTGTCTAACCATGATTTTGGTGGCTAAATATAAACATTTTCGATCAAACTCTATATGGATTGTGTAATATGATGTTACAGGAGTGTCATCTGAAGAATTCTGAGAAGGTTAGTGAAAAAATTAATACATTTTTGGCGATGTTGACGTTATCGCCCACTTTGGCTAGAATCAATGCTGGGCTGCTATGTGCTATGTGCTATGCTAATATAACGATTTATTGTGTTTTCGCTGTAAGACACTTAGAAAATCTGAAATATTGTCTGTATTCACAGGATCTGTGTCTTTCGATTCGTGTATGCTGTGTATTTTTACGAAATGTTTGATGATTAGTAAGTAGGTAAACACGTTGCTCAATGTAGTTTTTCTAGTCCATGTGACGGTGGGTGCAATTGTAACCTATGCCATCTACCTGAAATATGCACTTTTTTCTAACAAAACCTATCCCATACCATAAATATGTTATCAGACTGTCATCTAATGAGTTTTTTTCTTGGTTAGGGGCTATAAATATCTTAGTTTAGCCGAATTGGTGATGGCTACTGGTGTTGGTGGACAAATAAAAGATGGTGGATTATGCTAATGTGTTTTTAGGTAATAGATGTACATCTTTACATATTGTGTCTTCCCTGTAAAACATTTTAAAAATCGGACATGTTGACTGGATTCACAAGATCTGTGTCTTTCATTAGCTGTATTGGACTTTAATGTGTGAAAGTTAAATATTTTAAAAAAATATTTTTTTTGAATTTCGCGGCACTGGTTTTTCAGTGGGGGGGGGGGGGGGGGGGTGTGCCGCTAGCGGCACGCTGATCCTAGACAGGTTTAACATGCTTTGCATTCAATGTACAAATCATCCTGAATTGAAATTGACTGTGTAGCTCAATATAGTAACTTTAAGATGATTTTGGCATGTAACACAAAACAACATTTAAGCAATCAGGCTTTGCATGAAATATCAATCAAATGTATTTATAAAGCCCTTTTTACATCAGCCGATGTCACAAAGTGCTGTACAGAAACCCAGCCTAAAACCCCAAACAGCAAGCAATGCAGGTGTAGAAGCACGGTGGCTAGGAAAAACTCCCTAGAAAGGCCAAAAGCTAGGAAGAAACCTAGAGAGGAACCAGGCTATGAGGGGTGGCCAGTCCTCTTCTGGCTGTGCCGGGTGGAGATTATAACAGAACATGGCCAAGATGTTCAAATGTTCATAGATGACCAGCAGGGTCAAATAATAATAATCACAGTGGTTGTCGAGGGTGCAACAGGTCAGCACCTCAGGAGTAAATGTCAGTTGGCAATATGATCATTGTGCCAGGACTGGTTCAAATGCTTCCTTACAAGAATAATATATCATATTCAGTAGAAACTAAGGTCCTTTATTTATTTAACTAGGCAAGTCAATTAAGAACAAATTCTTATTTACAATGACGGCCTACCCCAGCAACGCTGAGCCAATTGTGCACCGCACTATAAGACTCCTAATCATGGCCGTATGTGATGCAGCCTGGATTCAAACCAGAGACTGGAGTGACGCCTCTTGCACCGAGACACAGTGCCTCAGGCCGCTGCGCCACTCGGGAGTGCAGCAGTTGTTTTGGTCGTTTAAGGTGGTTCGTTATGGTTTGAGGTACTTTTCTCTCAAAGTTGACCTTTATGTTTTGTGCCGCTCCTGTGGCAACAGCTGTCTTTGTGATATCAGGTGCTTTGCATATTGAAATGTGGGTTATTGTGTGAACGTCGATGGAGTATTACTCATTTTATGCAAAGGTCTAAGATGATGTCACTCTTGTAGTAGATTGGTCAGTCCACTCCCAGTCATAAAGGTAGGTCAGTAGAACAACCTATCATACAATTTATGATATTTAACTCCTACATGAGAAAACTTCCACAGAGAAGTGGACTGGGAATTTTAGTACAAATGTAAATCAATCCAATTCAATGGTTTAATACTCTAAAACTATATTAAAATCCACAAAGGGAAAGTGTAAAGAAATGGCATGTTCGCTAACCTGTGGAAAACTAAATACGCTCCTGGCAAATCCATGTTGTGCTTTGGATACCTTCCAGTAACCCTGGGCGTAAGTATGTGTAGACTAGTGTCACCAGACATTTTACACCCAGCAGGTTGACTTCAAGGGCTTCAAAAGAATAATGGAGTCTGTCATATCCCTATTGTGGTTTCCCCTCGACCGGGGTGGTTCCCCCTTCTCTCTTTTGATGTGTCGCACCCCTCAATTTCCCCTAATTTAGATTATCCTGGGGACAACACGCATGGCTGCCCCCAAAATAATCCTTTCTTGTGTTGTTTTTGTACCTCCCTATAGGTCCATGGTGGTTCCCCCAACGACGACCTCCACAGAACGCGCCAGAACCCTACCAAGGCCCAGTTTGAAGTGATGGTATACGGGCAGCAAGATGGAGACAGACGGAATCAGAGAGCATGTTAACCTCGCCGTGACTAGACAGAACGTCTATTGTGCTCGAGCTATTTTGACATTTAACCCTTGACCCGTGATTTTATTAGTTTTTAAAACCACAGACAGTTTATAATTTCTTCGACATACCTGAATAACTTGAGTTTAAGTTGCGTGAAAGGTTGTTAGTTGATTGGGCTACTTCAAACTCTTGAGAGCGAAATTGAGGGCAGAGAGAATCTGACGCAGTGGACTCTCAGAACTAGGCCCCACCCTAATGGTGCGCTAGTGTGATGCATGTTATAAGCAGCCCGTCGCTGGCTAATGAGACCGAGAGCTGCAGCAGTGAGTGCAGCAGCGCCGCCACCACAGCCAGCACCACCAGCACCACCTCCGACCTCTCCCCAATGTCGGGCCACACCCCCTCACCTTCTAATCTCCCCTCTCTCTTCCCCAACGAACCCCCCCTGCACCCTACCACACTACCCCACCACTACGCCCCACCGTCACCACCACCCCTGCCCCCGAACGCCCCTCCTCCCCCTCCCCCACCACCAACCTCCCTCTCCAGCCATGGTGTGCGGAAGAAGCGGAGGGTGCGGAGCTTTTTCTGGAAGCCCATCCCGGAGGAGAAGGTGCGGGGCCAGCCCAACATCTGGACCATGGCCGTGCGCTGCCAGCAGCAGTACCAGATCGACGTGCGCTCCGTGGAGGAGCTGTTCGGCCAGCAGGAGGAGGCGCAGGGCCAGGAGGGTGTGCCCGCCATCGGTGGATGCTCCTCAGCCCGCATCACCCGTTCCAGGTCCTTCAAGGAGAACAAGGACGAGGTGAGTCTGACTGGGTAGATTGTGAATGGCGGATGGGTATACGCCCTGACCTGTTAATGTTTTACTGGTGGAATTACAGGACATAAGAGTGCTGGTAGGTCCACTTCACTAGAAAAAGACGTTAGCAGTATAATGTGCTTAACAATGAGTTTTGGGTTTGCGTTAACATGACTAAGATTGACTGGTTGGTATGGCAGTTTGCTCTATAGTAAAAACAATATAACAAAACATAAATTGACAACAAGAGCAGTATAGACAGACAGTATACTGAACCTGAACCTGAACTCAAAGGTTATTCTTGGAAGTCACTGTACTTATCACAGAACACAAGCTTACACAACTACTTAACAGCACAGCACAATCAGCTTTGTCTCGAGGGATGGAAATAATACTAACCGATACAAAAGCCAATTTTACGGCATGCGTGTCTCGAAACAGGAAACGTGTCAATGGCAAGTGTAGTGTAAATCAGTGTATACCCCTGAAAAAGGCTTTGAACGAACTGTAAAGCTATGCCCGCGTGAGGCTTAGTGAAGCTAATGTCACAGTCTGAGCAACCTGGAGGGAATATAGGCTGTTATTTCACAACCCCTATTCCTCAAGGGACTCCAAATATAGCAACATGCTGTGCTCTACTCCCGAGAACCCTTTGATTGTACGTAGGACATACAGTGCCTTCAGAAAGTATTCACACCCCTTGACTTTTTCAACATTTTGTTCTGTTATGGCCAGCATTTAAAATGGATTAAATTGATGTTGTCACTGGCCTACACACAATACCCCATAATATCCAAGTGGAATTGCTTTTTTAGAAATGTTTACAAATTAATTAAACATGAAAAACTGAAATGTCTTGAGTCAGTAAGTATTCAACCCAATTTGTTATGGCAAGCCTAAATAAGTTCAGGAGTACTAACAAGTCACATAATACGTTGCATGGACTCACTCTGTGTGCAATATTAGTTTAATGACTACCTCATCTCTGTACCCCATACAATTATCTGTAAGGTACCGCAGTCAAGCAGTGAATTTCAAACGCAGATTCAACCACAAGGACCATGGAGGGTTTCCAGTGCCTCACAAAGAAGGGCACCTATTAGTAGATGGATAAAAAAGCAGACATTGAATATCCTTTTGAGCATGGTGAAGTTATTTATTGTACTTTGGATGGTGTATCAATACACACAGTCACTACAAAGATACAGGCGTCCTTCCTGACTCCCTGACTTCTCAGGGATTTCACCACGAGGCCAATGGTTTTATTTTATTTTATCAAGATCTCTTTTAGTCCTCATTTGGACAAAACTTCCAAGAGTCCTTAAGCATTAAAATACAATTTATAATACGATCACATTTTCACATACAAACAGACATAATACACTGACATATCGACCAGATAAATACTCTAACAGTCTTTTCTGTCTGGAAAACACATAGATGGTGGACAATCTATTCCTAGTATTTACTGAATGTCTGTCTCTTACCAACTGAATACTGTTGTGAATAGAGTTTGGCCGATTTAAATGGTGTATATTATGAAATAAAAGAAATCCTTGCTGCTTTCTTCTGTGCAATCTGCAGCCTCCTAATTTAACTTGATGATGCATTTTCCCAGACCACAGAACACTAGCTCACCTGATTCCCAATTAATGCTTGGGTTATTTGCTTAAGAATCTTTCCAAGGAAATATTTAGCTATCCTTCTGATCATGCATGCAGTTATAATATTTTTTTTTACATGCACTCTAGTAGTTTGGTTTCTGCCACTTCCTCAATTTGTACTCCCCCCATACTTAATTGTATCCCATGCTATGTTGACCTTTTCCTGGTGGAACAGACAAACATAACTTTGGTTTTCTTGGTGTTTAAGACGAGTTTGTTCCGGCAAACCCACTCCTGATATTTTCCAGATCAACTTGTAGAGCTTGCTGTACCTGTTGAACCGATTGTCTTGCTGTAGAAATGATAGTATCATCAGCAAATATAGCAGCTTGAGTTTCAGATAAGACATAAGGAAGGTCATTTGGTATATATTAAGTAAAGAAGTGGCTCAAGGCAACTGCCCTTCGGTATTCCACAGTTTAAAGCTTTTTTATTTTTTTATTTCACCTTTATTTAACCAGGTAGGCCAGTTGAGAGCAAGTTCTAATTTACAACTGCGACCTGGCCAAGATAAAGCAAAGCAGTGCGACAAAAAGCAACACAGGTCATCCATGGAATAAACAAACATGCAGTCAATAATACAATAGAAAAAGTCTATATACAGTGTGTACAAATGAAGTAGGATACAGTCGATGATCAAATAGGAAAACGTACAGTCGTACAGTAGGATAAACGTACAGTCGAATAACACAATAGAAAAATCTATGTACAGTGTGTGTAAATGTAGAAGAGTAGGGAGGTAAGCAATAAATAGGCCATAGAGGCAAAATAATTACAATGTTGCATTAACACTGGAGTGATAGATGTGCAGATGATGATGTGCAAGTAGAGATACTGGGGTGCAAAAGAGCAAGAGGGTAAGTAATGATATGGGTTTGAGGTAGTTGGGTGTGCTATTTAGAGAGGGAGATATGACTCCAGCTTCAGTGATTTTTGCAATTAGTTCCAGTCATTGGCAGCAGAGAACTGGAAGGAAAGGCGGCCAAAGAAGGTGTTGGCTTTGGGGATGACCAGTGAAATATACCTGCTGGAGCGCGTGCTACGGGTGGATGTTGCTATAGTGACCAGTGAGCTGAGATAAGGTGGGGCTTTACCTAGCAAAGACTTATAGATGACCTGGAGCCAGTGGGTTTGGCGACGAATATGTAGTGAGGGCCAGCCAATGAGAGCATACAGGTTGCAGTGGTGGGTGGTATATGGGGCTATGGTGACAAAACGGATGGCACTGTGATAGACTACATCCAGTTTGCTGAGTCGAGTGTTGGAGGCTATTTTGTAGATGACGTCGCCGAAGTCAAGGATCGGCAGGATAGTCAGTTTTACAAGGGTATGTTTGGCAGCATGAGTGAAGGAGGCTTTGTTGCGAAATAGGAAGCCGATTTCTAGATTTAATTTTGGATTGGAGATGCTTAATGTGTGTGGAAGGAGAGTTTACAGTCTAACCAGACACCTAGGTATTTGTCGTTGTCCACATATTCTAGGTCAGAACCGTCCAGAGGAGTGATGCTAGTCGGGCGGGAGGGTGCGGGCAGCAATCGGTTGAAGAGCATGCACTTAGTTTTACTAGCATTTAAAAGCAGTTGGAGGCCACGGAAGGAATGTTGTATGGCATTGAAGTTCGTTTGAACGTTTGTTAGCAGAGTGTCCAAAGAAGGGCCAGATGTATACAGAATGGTGTCGTCTGCATAGAGGTGGTTCAGAGAATCACCAGCAGCAAGAGCGACATCATTGATGTATACAGAGAAAAGAGTCGGCCCGAGAATTGAACCCTGTGGCACCCCCATAGAGACTGCCAGAGGTCCGGACTACAGGCCCTCCGATTTGACACACTGAACTCTATCTGAGAAGTAGTTGGTGAACCAGGCGAGGCCTTCATTTGAGAAGCCAGGGCTATTGAGTCTGCCGATAAGAATGCGGGGAAGAAAATGAACCATTGATATAGGTGGACTGTTTCCTGTCAGTTAGATATGACTGTACCCAATTCAATGCTACCTCCTTAAAACCATAATGCAATAATTTTGTCAAAATGATTTCATCATCCACTAAATCAAATGCTCACTTAAATCTAAAAATAGTACACCCACAAACCTGCCATTATCGATAGCACTGAGCCACTGGTCAGTCATGTCAACCAATGCAGTGGTAGTGGAAGGGTTTTTGCGATAAGCATGCTGATTGGCTGTAATCAGATCATTATTTTCCATGTCCTCCCGTATTTGTCTACTCACAATACCCTCCAATATCTTACTGAGTGAAGGGAGTAGACTAATTGGTCGACTATTGGCAGGAGTAATGGGTTCTTTGCTGTCTTTCGGGATAGGACACAGTTTAGCACGCTTCCATACATTTGCAAATGTCCCCTTTTCCAGTGACCAATTCAATATGTATTTCAGTGGAGCTGCAATCTAGGGCGCAGCATAGCGAAGTAAAAAATTGTCCATACGATCATAACCTGTAGATTTACCATCGGGTAATGACTTCAACAGGTTTAACACGTCCTCTAATGACACCATTTGTAGACAAAAAGAGTAGGCTTTTTTGCTCATAATACAATCATTAATCCATTGGACAATAGCTTGTTTGGAAGAATGGGTGTTTACATTATCGCTCAGTAAATTCATTTCTTTGTAAAAAAAAATCTGCAATATCAGCTGGTTTTGTTTTTGTTCTCCCATCAACCTCCACGATGAGATAGATGTACTAAGTTAACTGTATTCCATACATTTACATTTAAGTCATTTAGCAGACGCTCTTATCCAGAGCGACTTACAAATTGGAAAGTTCATACATATTCATCCTGGTCCCCCCGTGGGAATTGAACCCTGGTCCCCCCGTGGGAATTGACCCACAACCCTGGCGTTGCAAGCGCCATGCTCTACCAACTGAGCCACACGGGACCACAACATACAGAACCAAGTTAACTGTATTCCCTTAACTGTATTTCATACCTTTTGCAAATAATTTTTACAATCAATAAAAGCATTTTTGTAAAATAACGTTTTTTTCTTACGGTTGAATTTAACTGCATAATTACGTATTGATCTATAATTCTGTTCATCAATTTCTAGTTTAGATTTGGATGCTAAGACATATGCAATATTTCTTTGAGAAAAATCCTCACGCAGTTCATCATCAATCCATGGAGATGGACAAGCCCCAACTGTACTCTTTCTCACTGGAGCATGATGGTCCATTACATCAGTGAGCAAATCAATAAAACATTCTGTAGTGTGATACAAATCATCCTCTAGACAAATCAGCTCCCAGGGTGCAGCAGCCAAATCATTTTGAAATAGCTCATGATTAAATGTTTAAAAATGTATCTTGACCACAATCCTTGGGGGTTTCTTTGGAACCTTGGTGTTCATGGTTATGGTCACAATATTATGGTCTGTCATTGGCATTGATCTGGCTTTTAAGCATTGCAATGGTATATTACAGAAGATCAGATCAATGCACGTGTCTGAACGGTGACCCAACTTATTTGATGGTCTATTAGTATCATTAACCATTTGTTTCAAACCACAGTTCTCGGCATATCTCATCAACTTAGTTCTATTTGAATTATTATGATCCTTCCCATTCATATTAAAATCACCAAAGATAAATACATCTCTTTTTTACTATCTGTGGCCTGGTCAAACCCAGTACATAAATCATCCAGATACAGTGGGGCAAAAAAGTATTTAGTCAGCCACCAATTGTGCAAGTTCTCCCACTTAAAAAGATGAGAGAGGCCTGTAATTTTCATCTTAGGTACACTTCAACTATGACAGACAAAATGAGGGAAAAAATTTCAGAAATTCACATTGTAGGATTTTTAATTAATTTATTTGCAAATTATGGTGGAAAATAAGTATTTGGTCACCTACAAACAAGCAAGATTTCTGGCTCTCACAGACCTGTAACTTCTTTAAGAGGCTCCTCTGTCCTCCACTCGTTACCTGTATTAATGGCACCTGTTTGAACTTGTTATCAGTATAAAAGACACCTGTCCACAACCTCAAACAGTCACACTCCAAACTCCACTATGGCCAAGACCAAAGAGCTGTCAAAGGACACCAGAAACAAAATTGTAGACCTGCACCAGGCTGGGAAGACTGAATCTGCAATAGGTAAGCAGCTTGGTTTGAAGAAATCAACTGTGGGAGCAATTATTAGGAAATGGAAGACATACAAGACCACTGATAATCTCCCTAGATCTGGAGCTCCACGCAAGATCTCACCCCGTGGGGTCAAAATGATCACAAGAACGGTGAGCAAAAATCCCAGAACCACACGGGGGGACCTAGTGAATGACCTGCAGAGAGCTGGGACCAAAGTAACAAAGCCTACCATCAGTAACACACTACGCCACCAGGGACTCAAATCCTGCAGTGCCAGACATGCCCCCCTGCTTAAGGCATTTCATGTCCAGGCCCGTCTGAAGTTTGCTAGAGAGCATTTGGATGATCCAGAAGAAGATTGGGAGAATGTTATATGGTCAGATGAAACCAAAATAGAACTTTTTGGTAAAAACTCAACTCGTCGTGTTTGGAGGACAAAGAATGCTGAGTTGCATCCAAAGAACACCAGACCTACTGTGAAGCATGGGGGTGGAAACATCATGCTTTGGGGCTGTTTTTCTGCAAATGGACCAGGACGACTGATCCGTGTAAAGGAAAGAATAAATGGGGTCGTGTATCGTGAGATTTTGAGTGAAAACCTCCTTCCATCAGCAAGGGCATTGAAGATGAAACGTGGCTGGGTCTTTCAGCATGACAATGATCCCAAACACACCGCCCGGGCAACGAAGGAGTGGCTTCGTAAGAAGCATTTCAAGGTCCTGGAGTGGCATAGCCAGTCTCCAGATCTCAACCCCATAGAAATTCTTTGGAGAGAGTTGAAAGTCCGTGTTGCCCAGCAACAGCCCCAAAACATCACTGCTCTAGAGGAGATCTGCATGGAGGAATGGGCCAAAATACCAGCAACAGTGTGTGAAAACCTTGTGAAGACTTACAGAAACGTTTGACCTCTGTCATTGCCAACAAAGGGTATATAACAAAGTATTGAGAAACTTTTGTTATTGACCAAATACTTATTTTCCACCATAATTTGCAAATAAATTCATAGAAAATCCTACAATGTGATTTTCTGCATTTTTTTCCTCATTTTGTCTGTCATAGTTGAAGTGTACCTATGATGAAAATTACAGGCCTCTCTCATCTTTTTAAGTGGGAGAAATTGCACAATTGGTGGCTGACTAAATACTTTTTTGCCCCACTGTAGGACACCTTAGAGCTAGTAGGTCTATACACACATCCCACCAATATGGGTGCCTGGTGAGGCAGATGTACTTGAGCCCATAGTGCCTCTATTTGACATTAAGGTCATCCCTCCTCTTAAAATGTATATGATTCTGAGTTGTACAGTGCTACATCCCCACCATTTCTATTCCTGTCCCTTCTAAGAAGACTATATCCATGAATGTTCATTTGCCCATAATTTCCAGATGCATCTAAATGTGTTTCGGTCAAAGCTAAAATATTAATATTATTTACATACAACACACAAACTCAGATTTGAACATTGAATGGTGACTTTAAAACAGTTACAGAGTTCAATGGCTGTGATAGAAGAAAACTGAGGATGGCTCAACAACATTGTAGTTAATCTACAATAATAAATGAAATCAAGTCAAGCTTTATTTATACAACACATTTCAGACATGGAATGCAACGCAATGTGCTTTACAGGGGAAAAACGAATAAAAAACAATGAAAATAAAAGCTGAAATATTTACTACACATTGTCACGTTCTGACCTTAGTTCTTTTGTATTTTCTTTGTTTTACATTTACATTTACATTTAAGTCATTTAGCAGACGCTCTTATCCAGAGCGACTTACAAATTGGAAAGTTCATACATATTCATCCTGGTCCCCCCGTGGGAATTGAACCCTGGTCCCCCCGTGGGAATTGAATCCACAACCCTGGCGTTGCAAGCGCCATGCTCTACCAACTGAGCCACACGGGACCACACGGTTTTAGTATGGTCAGGGCGTGAGTTGGGTGGGTTATCTATGTTTGTGTTTCTATGTTGGGTTTTTCGTTTGTCCTGATATGGTTCTCAATCAGAGGCAGGTGTTAGTCATTGTCTCTGATTGGGAACCATATTTAGGTAGCCTGTTTTCTGTTGTGTTTGTGGGTGGTTGTCTTCCGTGTCTGTGTGTTCCACACGGAACTGTTTCGGTTTTCAGTAGTTCACTTTATTGTTTTGTATCTCAACTACAACTAAAAAGCACCCTAAGGAAAAGCAAAACTAAAAATATGTGTTTTAAGATCTTTGTTTTAATTATGTCTACAGTTTCAGCCCCCCTCAGTTTCTCTGGCAGGCTATTCCAGAGGTTGGGGGCATAATAACTAGGCTGCCTCTCCATGCTTCTTGGTCCTAGGCTTTGGGATAGTTAAAAGGCCAGTGCCAGAGGACCTGAGGAACCTACTTGGTACATAACTTAAAAGCATGTCTGACATGTATTGAGCGGGCACAATCGTGGATTGATTTAAAAACTAACCTAATTGACAAAGTGAAAAGAAGGAGATCTCTACATAATACAAAATATTCTAAAACATTCATCCTGTTTGCAACAAGGCACTAAAGTGATGCTGCAAAACATGTGGCAAAGTAAATCACTTTTTGTCCTGAATAAAAAGTGTTATGTTTGGAGGAAATCTAATTCAACACTTTACTGAGTACTGCTCTTCATTATTTTCAAGCATAGTGGTGGCTGCATCATGTAATGGGTATGTTTGTAATTGTTAAGCACTAGAGCATGTGTTCTTAATGTTTTGTATAGTCATTTATTTACCATGTTATTTACCAAAATTATTGAAGATCCCGGTAACTTTAGTAAATTACCGGTAGCTTTGCAACCCTAATCTAGCATCACCATCACTCCCACATATATCCTCCTGTACTGAATCATGTTCCTCTCTTTCTACTGTTCTCAGATCAGCATTCTGGACTCCAAGCGGGGCATGAACGTGGGCATTTTCCTCAAGCAATTCAAGAAGTAAGTCTTCCTCCAGTTCTGTTAGATTAGTTTACATAAAGCGTGCATGAAATTCCACCAATCGGCCTGAGGGATAGAAACGAGACGCCTTGCGTGAAATACAACGCTGTTGTGTAACTGGTGGCGTCCTTAGTCCGGCACGCTAGGTTGACCACTTGGGGATAAGGTCACGTGTGTGTGTGCATGTATGCCTGTAATTATGGAGTTCTTTGTATTTAGATTTGAGTTATTTAGCAGACGTTCTTATCCAGAGCGACTTACCTGAGTAATTAGGGTTATGTGCCTTGCTCAAGGCACATCTTTCAGCTAGTCGGCTTGGGGATTCAAACCACCGACTTTACGATTACCAGCCCAACGCTCTAACTGCTAGGCTAACTGATGCCCCTGTATAGTTGTCATTGGGTTAGGGCAGTGGTTCTCATTCCTGGTCCTGAGGACACAAAGGGGTGCACATTTTTGTTTTTGCCTTCGCACTACACACCTGATTCAAATCATCAAAGCTTGATGATGATTTGATTTTGCTTGGGCAAAAAAACAAAATTTGCACCCCTTTGGGTTTCCAGGACCAGGTTTGAGGACCACTGGGTTAGGGTATTTCCATAGAGGGGCGAGGCCAATTATAGTACAACTAGTTTGAACTATCTGTGCCTGTTGCACTTGTTGTTCAAAGCATGACCTGTGAATCGTGTCCTGTGTTTGTATGTGCATGCGTGTTTGTGCAGGTGTTTGTTTGTCTGTGTGTTTTTAAGTATATCTCTGTGCAGGTGTGTGTGCGTGCATGTGCATGCATGCATGCTCCCACACGCTCGTGTGTGCATATTTGCGCCATTTGTCTGTTTCTCTGTACCTGTCTCCATAGCGGCCAGGTGCTTAGTGGACAGCCCAGCTCTCCTCCCACTGGTCCCTAGAGTAATCAGACACAGCTTTAGCCCTTATTTTATCTGGCTGACTTTTCCATCGCGAAACAACGTAGCTCAAATGCTAAATGGTCCCAACTCCCAAGGTGACCTACCATGCGCTCAGACTGAAGTGCTCACTGAGGCCTACTACTCTATATAGGAAGATACTTTATTGTAATACAACTTGCCATGACAGTATAGTGTTTAAATCAAAATGCTATTGAAATCCTTTGGGTAAATTCCAGCTTTTTTGCCAATCTTTTTATGCTTGTCATTGTCTTATTTGGCAAGACGACACTGCTGCACAGTTGGATGCAGAAACAGTGTCTGCAGGCTACAATTTCCCTAAATGCCAAGAAAAGCTAGATGATAAAGGTTTCCGATTCTGTATTAAACTTCGTCATAACAAGGCTGACCACGAAGGACATAGCGGTATCGTAATGAAGTTTCTTGTCTAAGACTTTTGAAAACTCACATAAGGATCAGAGTCCCTTGTCTGAAAGTCCCCAAGCTCCAAGCTTTCTGTCCTATTTAAGTGTCTTAGGTCTAATTTATGTCTTACGTGTACACAACGGAAATACAGAATTAGCTACACAAATTGGAGGTCCTGCGTTCTTGCAAAGCAAAAATATGCAAACATGTGCATTTTGTAACTTAACGCAACTACGCAGGATTGCCATTTTGCATATTTCATTGCGTTCTTGCGTTGCGTACATACGTAAAGTTTAAATAAGGCTTAGACTCATTTTAGATATTTTAAAGTTTCTGTCTAGGGATATTGAAGTCCCTCACCCTAAAATCTCCATGTTTTATACAGCAGTAGTTTTAATGAAAAACCCCTGGAGTTGGTTTTTTAATCAAAGTATTTCTTTACCCAGCCTGACTGGGCATATACTGTATTATTCAGTGTGTGTGTGACTGGCAGTGCTCTCCTCAGCTCAGACACACAGTTAATAAGTATGGCGTGGGGACATGATGGCCTGCAGAAGAAGTATAGTCTGGCCTTACCACATCACTGTCTGTGCATGTGTCCTTCAAAGGCCCCCGCAAAGTTGTTTTATGTAAAAAATTATAATTTCTTTGGACCATTTCCTACATTTACTGAGGAATATAGCATTATTGACCCTGAAGATATCTACTCCGGAAGAGCAATGCACCGCATACAATACACATTCACACACACACCCACACATGCACGCACACGCACACGCACACACACACAAAATACAGTCACAGAGAAGGTTTTTAGTAATATCACAAAACGGACCCTCAGATTATCTGGGTTGATAATCCAGGAGAAAAGGTCCACTGTTTCATTCATGTTTAATTGGTGGCAATAGCTTTGGCTTGCAATAAGTCCTATGTATTACATAAGCAGTCTGGAGTGGCTAATGCTAACTCACTGTGGTGTGGTAGACTGGGAGAGAGTTGTAGCTCGGGATTTGCATGCCAGCACAGGGCATGTGCTGTATACACTCAGCTTGTACAACTGATGTACAACACATTTGACACAATGGGTGTGATTCAACTGATATTTTTGTGATACTAATTGTTGTTTACACAACCATTGTGCGGTGTCTCCACAATGCTTGTGTAATTATTTTTGTGCAGACTCTCCCTTGTATCACAATGGTTGTGCCAAGTTTTTCATCAATAAGTGCATCAATGACGTCGTCCCCACAGTGACCATACGTACTTACACCAACCAGAAGTCATGGATTACAGGCAACATCCGCACTGAGCTAAAGGTTAGAGCTGCCGCTTTCAAGGAGCGGGACTCTCACCCGGATCGTGAGAGTCGTACTACACCGGTTCCGGTGTAGTACACCGTGAATCGTACTACACCAGTTCCAATGCTCGTCGCAAGTGGCACGCTCGCAAACTATTACAGACTACCAAGGGAAGCACAACCGCGAGCTGCCCAGTGACACAAGCCTACCAGGTGAGCTAAATTACTTCTATGCTCACTTCGAGGCAAGTAACACTGAAGCATGCATGAGAGTATCAGCTGTTCCGGATGACTGTGTGATCACGCTCTCCGTAGCTGATGTGAGTAAGACCTTTAAACAGGTCAATATTCACAAGGCCGCATGGCCAGACGGATTACCAGGACGTGTACCCCGAGCATACGCTGACCAACTGGCAAGTGTCTTCACTGACATTTTCAACCTGTCCCCGACTGAGACTGTAATACCAACATGTTTCAAACAGACCACCATAGTCCCTGTCCCTAAGGTAACCTTCTTCAATTACTACCATAGCCATGAAGTGCTTTGAAAGGCTGGTCATGGCTCACATCAACACCATTATCCCAGAAACCCTAGGCCCACTCCAATTTGCATACCGCCTCAACAGATCCACAGATGATGCCATCTCTATTGCACGCAACACTGCCCTTTCCCACCTGGACAAAAGGAGCACCTATGTGAGAATGCTATTCATTGACTACAGCTCAGTGTTTAACACCATAGTGCCCTCAAAGCTCATCACGAAGCTAAGGACCCTGGGACTAAACACCTCCCTCTGCAACTGGATCCTGGACTTCCAGACGGGCCGCCCCCAGGTGGTAAGGGCAGGTAACAACACATCCGCCACGCAGATCCTCAACACAGGGGCCCCTCAGGGGTGAATGCTCAGTCCCCTCCTGTATTCCCTGTTCACTCATGACTGCATGGCCAGGTACGACTCCAACACCATCATCAAGTTTGCCGAACAGTGGTAGGCATGATCAACAACAACGATGAGACAGCCTATAGGGAGGAGGTCAGAGACCTGGCCATGTGGTACCAGGACAACAACCTCTCCCTCAACGTGATCAAGACAAAGAAGATGATTGTGGACTATAGGAAAAGGAGAACCGAGCATGCCCCCATTCTCATTGATGGGGCTGCAGTGGAGCAGGTTGAGAACTTCAAGTTCCTTGGTGTCCACATCACCAACAAACTATCATAGTCCAAACACACCAAGACAGTTGTGAAGAGGGCACCACAAAGCCTATTCCCCCTCAGGAGACTGAAAAGATTTGGCATGGGTCCTCAGATCCTCAAAAGCTGAACCATTGAGAGCATCCTGACTGGTTGCATCACTGCCTGGTATGGCAACTGCTCGGCCTCCTACCGCAAGGCACTACAGAGGGTAGTGCATACGGCCCAGTACATCACTGGGGCCAAGATTCCCGCCATCCAGGACCTCTATTCCAGGCAGTGTCAGAGGAAGCCCCTAATAATTGACCCCAGCCACCCTAGTCACCCTAGACATTTCTCTCTGCCACTGCACGGCAAGTGTACCGGAGTGCCAAGTCGAGGTCCATAAGGCTTCTTAACAGCTTCTACCCCAAGCCATAAGACTCCTAAACAGTTAATCAAAGGGCTACCCAGACCCCTCTTTTATGCTGCTGATACTCTCTGTTTGTTATCTATGCATGGTCACTTTAACTCTACCTACATGTAGATATTACCTCAATTACCTCGACTAACCGGTGCCCCCACACATTGACTCTGTACCGGTACCCTCTGTATATAGCCTCACTATTGTTATTTTACTCCTGCTGTTTAATTATTTTTTACTCTTATTTATTTATTTTTACATTGTTGGTTAAGGGCTTGTAAGTAAGTATTTCACTGTAAGGTTGTATTCGTCGCATGTGACAAATACAATTGAATCTGATTTGATTTGAAATGCGTTTTACATCAGTTGTACAACTTGAGTGTGTACAGGGCCAGAGGGCTGATCTCATAGGACGTTTTGCATGGCTCTCCCTGGTATTTTCATAGTATTTGACTCTTATCACAAGTGCACCTATCAACACTGCCTCGTCCACACTGGACTTGGACACTTTCGTTTGTGTAACACAGTCGCTAGTGCAGTACAGTATATTGTCACTCACAGACAAATTTGTTGCTAACAGTAACTCGAACTACTTACAGTATGTTATTTGTTATTCATATCGATGGGAATCTTGAATGCAGAAAAGAGGCAGGTTGATATTGCTAACAAGGCTAATTAGACATTTGAAACATACAGTTGAAGTAGAAAGTTTACATACACCTTAGCCAAATACATTTTAACTCCGTTTTTCACAGTTCCTGACATTTAATCTTAGTAAAAATTCCCTCTCTGTTACGGCTTTCATATTTCTCCTCCTCGGACGAGGAGAGGCGAGAAGGATCGGACCAATATGCGGAGTGGTTAGTGTCCATAATTCATTAGCATCGAACTGAACACTATATGAAGCAAGATAACAAATAGAAAATCAAACCGACAAACAGTCCCGTGTGGCACAACGACTACGCGGAAGACAAACACCCACAAAACACACGTGAAACCCAGGCTGCCTAAGTATGATTCTCAATCAGGGACAACGATTGACAGCTGTCTCTGATTGAGAATCATACCCGGCCGAACACAAACATCCCAACATAGAAAATCAAACATAGACAAACCCACCCAACTCACGCCCTGACCAACTAAATAAATACAAGAAAAAGGAAAACAGGTCAGAAACGTGACACTCTCTTAGGTCAGTTAGGATCACCACTTTATTTAAAACATGTGAAATGTCAGAATAATAGTAGAGAGAATTATTTATTTCAGTTTTTATTTCTTTCATCACAGTCCCAGTGGGTCAGAAGTTTACATACACTCAATTAGTATTTGGTAGCATTGCCTTTAAATTGTTTAACTTGGGTCAAACGTTTCGGGTAGCCTTCCACAAGCTTCCCACAAATAAGTTTTGGCCCATTCCTCCTGACAGAGCTAGTGTAACTGAGTCAGGTTTGTAGGCCTCCTTGCTCGCACACACTTTTTCAGTTCTGCCCACAAATTGTCTATAGGATTGAGGTCAGAGCTTTGTGATGGCCACTCCAATACGTTGACTTTGTTGTCCTTAAGCCATTTTGCCACACTTTGGAAGTATGCTTGGGGTAATTGTTCATTTAGAAGACCCATTTGCGAGCAAGCTTTAACATCCTGACTGATGTCTTGAGATGTTGCTTCAATATATCCGCATAATTTTGGATGGTGTTATTCGGCTTGCAAGCCTCCCCCTTTTTCCTCCAAACATAACAATGGTCATTATGGCCAAATATTCATTTTTTAGTTTCATCAGACCAGAGGATGATCTTTGTCTCCATGTGCAGTTGCAAATCTTAGTCTGGCTTTTTTATTGTGGTTTTGGAGCAGTGGCTTCTTCCTTGCTGAGCGGCCTTTCAGGTTATGTCGATATAGGACTCATTTTTACTGCGGATATAGATACTTTTGTACCTGTTTCCTCCAGCATCTTCACAAGGTCCTTTGCTGTTGTTCTGGGATTGATTTGCACTTTTCGCACCAGAGTACGTTCATCTCTAGGAGACAGAACGCGTCTCCTTCCTGAGCAGTATGACGGCTGCGTGGTCCCATGGTGTTTATACTTGCGTACTATTGTTTGTACAGCTGAGCGTGGTACCTTCAGGCGTTTGGAAATTGTTCCCAAGGATGAACCAGACTTGTGGTCTACAAATTTTTTTCTGAGGTCTTGGCTAATTTCTTTTGATTTTCCCATGATGTCAAGCAAAGAGGCACTGAGTTTGAAGGTAGGCCTTGAAATACATCCACAGGTGCACCTCCAATTGACTCAAATGATGTCAATTAGCCTATCAGATGCTTCTAAAGCCATGACATCATTTTCTGGAATTTTGTGAGCTGTTTAAAGGCACTGTCTACTTAGTGTATGTAAACTTCTGACCGACTGGAATTGTGCTACAGTGAATTATAAGTGAAATAATCTCTGTAAACAATTGTTGGAAAAATGACTTGTGTCATGCACAAAGTAGGTGACCTATCCGACTTGCCAAAAATATAGTTTGTTAACAAGACATTTGTGGAGTGGTTGAAAAACGAGTTTTAATGACTCCAACCTAAGTGCATGTAAACTTCTGACTTCAACTGTACATTCTCCCCCTTACAGTTTACCACCAATGATAATATCATATGTTACGTGATTCCCCCCGATTTGATATGACACAACCCAATTTCCAGAGAATGCATTCTTACTGAATTAGCAGCATGTTGTTGCAGTTGCACGTGCTCCCACCGCGTCTCCCCAAATCCCTTTCAATTCATGGTTTCTCCAGTCCCATGGCTCATAAATCCACATTAGGCCTGGGCATCGGGCTCACATATCAAGGTGCCTGTGTGAGGATTGGCTGGATTTACTGCTCTGTGCAGACATAGAGTGAGAGCCTGTGCTGTTTACCAATGAATTAACTGACTGTCTCATTTCAGTACCATTTCAGGCAATGGGTATAAGGCTTTATAACTTGTTTTGTATGAGCCTTTAAGATGTTCTATTATAAGGTGTATAATATGTTGTGTTTCTTTAATGTATGAGTATAATGCTTATAACTTGTTACGAGCATGTAAGAGCCTCTTATAACAAGGCAATGTATGTTAAGTGTCTCTGCAGCAAATTGTCAACCGACTCAAAATGGCTTTTATTCAGATGATAATAAGATATTATAATGGGGTCATACTGCACATGCTTATAACATCTTGCCATGCATTATAACCGCATCATAATGCACTATAAGGTTTATCACTGTGTTCATCTTATCCAGGTCCAATCTGTCCATCGTGGAGGACATTCGCCAGGGAGACGGCAAGCTGTACAGAGCTGATCTCCTCAAAGACCTGCTCAAACTCCTGCCCGAGTCTGAAGAGGTGTGTGTGTGTGTGTGTGTGTGTGTGTGTGTGTGTGTGTGTGTGTGTGTGTGTGTGTGTGTGTGTGTGTGTGTGTGTGTGTGTGTGTGTGAGAACACAATGTACCAGCCAAGCAATGCACCACAGTTTTTGAATAGGATACTAGCACATCCCAGCTAGCATAGGTTTCCTCCATGTCTATGATATAAAAACCAGTAAATCATTCTGAAATGGATGGAGCACAATAATTTAATGACAGACATTGTCTAAGTTACGGTGTACATAAACAATGTTTAAGGTACATTTGTGTTGTTGAGGTTGGGTTCTTATGGATTGCACATATTGCAGCACAATATAATATTAATGGCATTTAGCAGACGCTTTCATCAAAAGCGGCTTAAAGTCAGTCATGTGTGCATACATTTTCATATGGGTGGCCCCAGTGGGTATCAAAACCATGATCCCAACTTTGCAAGTACAATGCTCTACCAACTGAGCCACATAGGAACACATTCATATGTTTATTATCACATCCACAGGTAAAGAAACTGAGGGAGTTCAAAGGGGACTCCAGCAAACTGACCCTGGCAGACTCCTTCATGTACCTGTTGATCCAGGTGCCTCGGTAAGCTGTACTCATTTAGCCGACTGGCCCATTCAATGACGACTGGTCTAAATCGTTTTTTTCTTTGTGCAGAAGGATCATTATTTTCCTAATAGTGAGGGCCTCAACAAAATAAATGGGCTGGTGTTCGGGCCCCGAGGAAAAACATGGGCCGGTGTGTTTGAAATGCCTGAGACGATTTCTGGACCCAGTCCGTCCCTGTTACTACATGAATCAATCACATCTTGATTCACTTATCAGCCATTTTAAGCATATCTTCATGAGTCTACCTTGCTAGTATTTTTCCAGTACCCACAACTGTTCATTCTGCAATTCAATTTGCTCCAAAGGAAAATGCATGGTTACATAGTAAAGCATAAACTGTGCAGGTTTGAGAAATTTACTGAGTACTTCTTTCAATTAAATAAACGGGTGTGCAGTATCTGGTGCTGTACCTCAGGTCAATTCTACTGCCCTTCGAGGGCTAAGCTACTACTGTTTTTCGCCCCTGGTAGTTAATTGATCAAGGCCAAGTGTAAGTCATACTTTACTTTACTGACTCTGTTGACCCCATGGGGAAATTTTGTTGCAGTGTCATGTACACATTTAAAGTGGTGTTTAAATACAAAACAAATTGACAATACAACTTCCATAACAGTTACATACCAATAAAAAGAGACTAGCTTGCTGGCCTTACTGGGTCGATAGGAACATTAACCCGAGCTATTTAGGAGGGATATCACAACTAGCGCAAATTATTGTCTAGTTCTGTTTTTCATCCCGGGGGGTGCCGTATACCTGCACCCAGAGGGAAGTAGTTCATAGTCCGATTACAGGGGGTGGCTTGGGTCTAAAATGTTTTTGTGAGCCTTGCGGAGGGCCCTGATGTTGAAGATCTCATCCAGGCCTGTCTGTTTGACTCCAAGTACCTTGCTTGCTGTGGTGATAATCCTTCGCAGTATATTTCTCTGGCTGACAGTGGCATTACCAAACCAACAAACAAAACAAAAAGTTCAAATACTCTCAATGAAAGATTTGTAAAACAGAGTCAGTATAGAACAGTCGACATTAAAATTGAGAAAGTACAGTCTCTGTTGACTCTTTTTTAAGATCAGGTCTGTACATTTACTCCACTGAAGCTTATTGTCCAAGAGGACACCCATATATTTGTATTCTTCTACAATCTCTATGTTCTGACCTCTGATAGATGTTGCAGAGGTAAGTGTTGTATGCTTCCTGAAGTCTATGCAAATCTCTTTGGTCTTGTTGATATTTAGGACCAGGTGTGATTCGTCACACAAAGTCATTTAGGACCGGGCCATGGGTTTCCTCGTCATCATGCAACAGGCTGATCAAGGCAGTACCTGATTAGGAGAGAATGAAAACCAGCAGTGCTTTGACCCTCGAAACTGAGGGCCTGGAGTTGTATAGTCAATTGACTATTCTGTTCCCTGTGCCAGTGAATCTGACACCCCCTGTTCTCTGTCGCCCCTGCCAGGTTTGAGTTGCGCATCGAGGCCATGGTCCTGCGTGACGAGTTCTTTCCATCCTGCGCTGTGATGAGCCGTGAGATCGATGTAATCCGCGTGGCCACCAAAGGTAATGATGTTGACACACCACTGCCCCCGCTGGCGGCCACCGCCGCCCGCTGGTGCTGCCACACACCATCGACCGGAGACCTAGATATCTGAGTCGCAGCACTGAGGTGTAACGAGGAGCCAGTGTGTGCACGGGTGCGTACGTGTCATCTGAGCTGGCGCTGTATTCGGACCAATATATAAAGTAGATGAGTGGTAGATGCAGGTAAGGGTTGGAACCGGTTCAGAGAACAGAACAGAAAACCGGAAAATAACAAAATTATTTGAGGAACAGAACCCGAACCGAAAACAAAAGTGATCTATATTGTTCCGGAACAAAACCATTATTTTAAAAGCATGGGAATCGCTTAATAACGTTATTTTATGTTCCGGGCATTTTCTTCCTGTCCGACAAAAATCACAACCAAGCGCCTATGCAAAGCCCTCATTCTGTCACTCAGAAACTTATTCCAGCGTATGCTTGCCAGCTGTAAATCTTTGCCAGTGGGTGTGTGTAGGCTACCTGCCCCTCCCCTCTGAAGCATAGGTTACTGTAGCCTACTGACGACATTACAAGCATAATTCAGAAATTAGGGAGAGATCTTTAATTAGAGAAGAATGGATTTACTTTTTCAATGCTAGTTAAGGATACTATAGTTTTCATGTTTTGCGTTGGATTGATTAGCTACTAAAAGATAAGACATGTTTTTAATTCTAGCTAAAGATATTCAAAGTTCCACCATAGAAGCTGCTCCTCCGTAGGTAAAATTGTGTTGGTCTAATTCAGATAATGCATATCATAACAAGATGCTTAGTGCTTCAAAGCATGCTTCCGCCATCCTCTCTCGCTCTCTCCTCACCCTCAAAATGTCAGTTTCATCTTGCTCCCTACGCTGTGACTGGCAGCACAGTTTGTCTTTCATTATGATTAAACTATGCTGTTACGGCAAAATACAATTTGCTCTTAACTACGTTCCTATACACATTAAATTGCTTACCTGCTCCACAGCAAGTTGCTCTACTTGCAGTGATTGGTGAAGTAAATTAATGTTGAGCTAAATGTAAAAAAAATATATATATTTTAGAGGTTTAAAAAGGAACAGAGAGGAACGATACAAACCAGTACTTTTTTTGGGTTCGAACCGTTTCAGAACTTTATTTTCCTGGTTAGAAAAGTGGAACGGAACCAAGAAATGTATATTTCTGTTCAGAACTAAATGATTTTGCTTCCAACCTCTGGATGCAGGGTTCATGCAGAGGAGGTTTTCAGGTTAATGACAGAAATTGAGGTTCATGCAATGAAGAGACATTTAAATACAGAGATAGAAAGAAACTGAGATACATACTGTATTTACAGATATATTGAGACGTGGATGGATGCACCTAGAGATTTTTTCGGGGGTAGGGACAGTAGACCTCATTTGGTTAACCATTTGTTTAATGGTTAATGATTTCAAAGGACAAAATAGGCCGTGATGACAAACAGTTGAAACCAGCGAATGGCCGCGGTGTGTCAGTGTTATTATACTGTAGGGTGCCCAGTAAGCACTGCGGCTGAAACCAATCATATGATCCATAGTCGACTTGTTTTTGTCATTTGGGCTCTGAAATATGCAACACGTTGACATTTATTGTAGTACAGTGGACCTATGCATGATTTGTTGGTATGCAGCTACTGTAGCTAATACATTCAAATGAGCTTGGTAGTGCCTAAAGAGCAGCACCAATTTAGCAAATTAATTGCCCTGATACATTTAGTAAGCTAAACATGTCTTGAGAGTGCAGGCTGCTGAAAAACCTGCATTGTGAGGCCTTTTAGGGCATAGCGCAGGGTTTTTGAATGAGTCGTAAAACGTCCTTACATGGAGTTTCACCTCTCAGCGAATTTGGGGCTTTTACAAAGCTTCCAATAAATGGTGAGACATATTTGACACACCAACCCCCCCTTGCTCTAAGCTGAACGAGGCTCAATGTCATTTTAGCTGAGTCACAGCTTCTCACCCCTCAGCCACACTTTATTGGCTTCCCTCTCAGGAAGCTCATGCACCGCGTCCTCTTCGCGGCAGTGCTGAATTGAGATGTCAGCTCGGCAGGGCACTTGGCCAAAATGAAGAATCGTTTCATCAACATTAGGCCTCTGGGCGGAGTTATGTTACATAAAAGAGGTTATAGCTGCAAGGTTTTTTGGCGTGCTTTATTAGACAGGTGTAGATGGATGGAAGACAGTGAGACACAGAAAGAAGGCATTGAACCCTGATCTGCAGTACAGGGCCTTATCTGGCATGTGCCAGGAGTGTTATCCACTTGACCACGGCTCTGCACATTGCTGCAACGTTGGATAAGTTGGTTTGAGCCGTCGTTATTTTGTGGGTGTTTTTTGTGTTTACTCCATCTCATCATGAATAGCATTTGATCTAGGATGTGCATGTACATATATGATGCATTTTGTTTCGCTGTTGTCCATTTTATATTTAAACAAAGTGCAAGTCACAGACAAGCTACTTCCTGATTGTGATTACTAGTGAAACCAGACTCTTGGTGGGGACCGACATCACTCCTAATGAGTAGCTAGCTGTATTGCACAGTATTTGAAATATCAATAGGCCTACATTCATGCTAAAACTATGACAGCATCTCTATACAGCTGTATATCTCAGTTGAAAGCTAGCTTGAGTTATAGTGGAAGGGAACTGTATGGTGGAAGTTAATTCCAACCAGTGATGGTGTTTGATGGGGGGGGGCAGACCTGGGTTGAAATACTTGAAAATTATTTTCAAATACTTTGAGCGTTTGCTTGATTCTGCCTGGAGTGCCAGATGGGCGGGGTTTGCAGTTTTGGGACTTTTCTATTCGTTTATTAAGCCAGGCAAGCTCAGCTTGGCACAGATAAAGTATTTTAATCAATTTATTTGAAGCCCAGATCTGATGGAGGTTACTGCTGAATGCTCTGCGTGCTATGGGTTTGTATTGACCCGTCACTCCTCTCTCTCTGTAGAGCTGATGACCTGTGAGGAACTACACGCCATCCTCCACCTGGTTCTGCAGGCTGGAAACATCCTGAACGCTGTAAGCCAACGATGCCATTATATCTAATTTTCCTCTTTCTATTTATCTATCCTCACTCTCTTCCTCTCTCTCCTCAATCACTCACTCACCCTCTCTCTCTCTCACGCACTCACTCACTCACTCACTTGGTCTCTCTTTCTCTCAATCAATCTGTAACATCTGTCTAGTCCCCCCCCCCCCCTCTCTCCTCTCTCCTTATCTGTCTGATATGACGATGGCTAAGGTGGGATAATGGCTTTTATGGCACCACTATGACACTGCTCGTTTATCCTCCTCCCCGTCCCACAGGGTGGTTACGCGGGCAACGCCGTGGGCTTCAAGCTGTCATCGCTCCTCTCGCTGGCTGACACCAAGGCCAACAAACCGGGCATGAACCTGCTGCATTTCGTGGCTTTGGTGAGTCTGACAGAGAGAAATGGGAGGAGACACTGAAGGAGACAGACACACTGAAGGAGACAGACACACTGAAGGAGACAGACACACTGGAGGAGACAGACACACTGGAGGAGACAGACACACTGGAGGAGACAGACACACTAGAGGAGACAGACAAACTGGAGGAGACACATAATGGAGGAACAAACAGACATGCCCAACACACACAGGAGAAGACACACATACACACTGGAGGAGACACACAGAGAGACAGATTAGTGGAGAATCACTTTGTAAGCAAGCAGTGTGCAGGAATATCTTCAGGTTTCTTCTGGTCATGCTCACTTTAAAATGAAATTTCCCCATTTGGGTGTATGAGTCAGTGTGCTGACCTGTAGATCCTTTTGGCATTCAACCAGAGTACAGACACTCCCCACTGGGAACAAACTGGTTGTATCAACGTTGTTTTAATGTTATTTGTCAATGTATTGAGAGATGGAATCTAGGTGGAAAATACATTGGATTTGCAAAAAGTCATCAACTGTTGTTTTGAGGGTAAAATTTCAACCACAGGATTATGTCATCATGGTAACCACTTTTCAACATAGACATACCTTGTTGAATTTGTACATTTGAAGCTACTTCAGATCTTCAATGTTATATCCACTATCAGAAAAAAGCTATAAGCTGGGCAGCACCTCCTACTGGAGAGTTGATCTATCTACAGCCATCCATTTGCTGCATTCAAAGATAACCAACCATTGATAACTTGCACTATGTACTTCCAGGATTTTAACTAAGCCCAGCTCTGCTTAGCTTTAATATTTGTCACTGACTACTACCAATTTGTTACAGTGAGAATGATTTTTGAGAGATCTCTTAATAACTAAATAGATGAACTGTTGTTATCAAAGTATTTTCAAGGGGTGGGTTTAACAGAACAAATGTTGTCATATATCATCAATGATACTATTTAGGCCTATATTAGGCCTTTTATTATTATTATTATTATAGAATTTGCAAAGTCATCAACAGATATTGTCTCAAGTCAACCCAGGGTTCAACTAAAAATAGACAATGCATATGGGCCTAGGATTTCAAGCTTTGGTTGATTTGAAATGTATTATTAAAGTTAATAATTAATATGTTGGACTCACATCTCCATCTCACATCTCCATCTCTAAGTTAAAATAGTAGGACTAAATCAAATCAAACTTTATTTAAAGTGTGTTTAAAGTTTGATATGATTGGATTTTTGGTTGAGATGGAGATGGTTATTTCAACATATCAATGATTAATTTGTACACAAACTGGAATTAAAGTCAGACTAAGTCAGTGGTACAAAAGATACAATTCCTTCAAATGTTGATTTTTGTTTGTGTATAACTAAACACTATTCAATATCACTTTTGCAATGAACTTTTTCCTATTAACTTGCCCACAAGTTAACAAATGATATTTTGGATTCACGTCTCCAACTAAACCAAAAATATCATTTAAAGAATAGGATTAAGCCAGTGGCTCAGATTAAACTATCCAAGCATTAGATTCATTCCCTTTAAATGTTGATGATTGTATTACAAATATAACTTTTGTAATACAGTTAATAGCCTAAAGTTAGGCTATTTTACAAACTAATGTAACAGTACTTATTCAATTTTAAAATGAGTAACACATCCAGAGCCACGTTTTGAGGTTACTGTAACTACAAATGTCTTCTTATGTAATCATAGAAAGCATGCATGTTCAAAATAGCATGCAAAGGTCGCAGGTCTGTAGAAATCTTCACAGTTGCTATAATAATCTGTGCAGATTATTGAACAGCATTGATAACTTGCACTATGTACTTTTAATGTCATCTCAACTACAATCCAGGTAATTCAGAGTTCAGAGCGAAGCACACAGAAACTAGAGGCCATGAGTAACTTCAAAAAGAATGGCTGAGCTGTTGATAAATCTGATTTTACGTGTCCATTTAAATCCTTTGTAAATCCACTCCACAATGGCCTAACAACTTGAAACCGTTTAGGTTCATCAGAGACATTACCATGATGAACCATGTTAAGTTTGTCATTCATATCCTAAAAAATAAGGAAACTATTAACAATTCACTTTTTTGACAAAGTTACGCTAATGCTTAAAATATTCATAAAGAAACTTGTCATGGAATAAAAGTCAGATTCACTCCAAATTTGGTCTTTGGTCACAATAGTCCCTACGTTGATGCATTCAAAGATGGCCACACTATACCAGTAGGTGCATATTAGCACATATACTAATATGTTAAAATATGCTGAAAGTACACACAAAATGTGGAATGTAGGCCTATGGTACATGTCTTAACTTAGTTGAAAAGCTAAGGAATTGGCCAAAAGATGGCGAAGTTATTGACAAACCAAAACTCTGATTTTCCTTGTCCATATAAACCAATGTAAATTGACACCACAGTGGCCTGTCAACTTGAAACTTATCATCGATATCATGGCCGTCTCTAAAATGAACCATACTGAATTTGGTATTTATATTTCAAAAAACAAGGAAACTATTAACAACTCATTCTTAGCATGTGTAACGCTAATGCTCAAAATCATCTGCATTCATCTTATCCTCGTGAACCATACGTCAGATTCACTTCAGATTTTGTATTTAGACACATTACATCAGTTTTTAATGGTTTTTGAGAAAAGATTGTTGCTGCATTCAAATATGGCCATTCTGTACCCATAGATGCATGTTAGCACATCTGCTAATGCTACAAATACTTTAGAAAAATTAGAATTTCCAAAGTATTTGTAGCATTATCTTATTTGCTATGGTACACCTATAGGTACAGTGTGGCCATATTTGAATGAAGCAACAAGTTTTTAACCTGTCTAGGACTGGGGTGCCGCTAGCGGCACACCCCCCCACCCCCACTGAAAAGGCAGAGCCGCGAAATTCAAAAAATATATTTTTTTTTAATATTTAACTTTCACACATTAAAGTCCAATACAGCTAATGAAAGACACAGATCTTGTGAATCCAGCCAACATGTCCGATTTTTAAAATGTTTTACAGGGAAGACACAATATGTAAAGATGTAAATCTATTAGCTAAAAACACATTAGCATAATCCACCATCTTTTATTTGTCCACCAACACCAGTAGCTATCACCAATTCGGCTAAACTAAGATATTTATAGCCCCTAACCAAGAAAAAAACTCATCAGATGACAGTCTGATAACATATTTATGGTATAGGATAGGTTGTTAGAAAAATGTGCATATTTCAGGTAGATGGCATAGTTTACAATTGCACCCACCGTCACAAATGGACTAGAATAATTACAATGAGCAACGTGTTTACCTAACTACTAATCATCAAACATTTCGTAAAAATACACAGCATACACTAATCGAAAGACACAGATCCTGTGAATACAGACAATATTTCAGATTTTCTAAGTGTCTTACAGCGAAAACACAATAAATCGTTATATTAGCATAGCACATGTGCAAACATTACCCCAGCATTGATTCTAGCCAAAGAGAGCGATAACGTAAACATCGCCAAAATATATTATTTTTTTCACTAACCTTCTCAGAATTCTTCAGATGACACCCCTGTAACATCGCATTACAACATACATATACAGTTTGTTCGAAAATGTGCATATTTAGCCACCAAAATCATGGTTAGACAATGGGAAAAGTAGCCCAGCTGGTGAGAAAATGTTGGTGCGCCATATTAGACAGTGATCTACTCGTATACATAAATACTCATAAACGTGACTAAAAAATATAGGGTGGACAGCGATTGATAGACAATTTAATTCTTAATACAATCGCGGAATTACATTTTTTAAATTATCCTTACTTTTCAATACAGTTTGCGCCAAGCGAAGCTACGTCAAAAAAGATGGCGTCCTAAGCCACTAACATTTTTCGACAGAAACACGATTTATCATAATAAATTGTTCCTACTTTGAGCTGTTCTTCCATCAGTATCTTGGGCAAAGGATCCTTTCTTGGGTCTAATCGTCTTTTGGTGGAAAGCTGTCCTCTTGCCATGTGGAAATGCCAACTGCGTTCAGCATGAACTGGAAGCGTGCCCAGAGATTCACAGCGTCTCAGAAATAAATGTCCCAAAATCGCACTAAACGGATATAAATTGCTATAAAACGCTTTAAATTAACTACCTTATGATGTTTTTAACTCCTATAACGAGTAGAAACATGACCAGAGTAATATTACTCCCTACACTAATGCTTGGAACAAGTGCGGGTCGGTGGCCGCCGCGCGCGTGACGCAGCAAGAAAAGAGTTCCTAGCTACAGGTTTTTTTTATTTATAGTGCCTGTGATTGTGCAATCGACACCATTCAAATCGTCATCACGTAAAGGCATCCAGGGGAAGACGTAAGCAGTGTCCATATACTCATAGGAATAACAGTGGCCTTAAAACTGACTCCAGAACAGAGGCCAAAATTTCTGAAATCTGACTCCATGTCAGGGAAATTGCTGTAGAATGAGTTCTGTTCCACTTAGAGACAAAGTTTCAACTCCTATAGAAAATATAGACTGTTTTCTATCCAATAATAATAATAATATGCATATTGTACGATCAAGAATTTTGTAGGACGCTTGCGTCCCAACAGCCATGTCAAAATGTAGAGCGCCAAATTCAAAAAAATTATATAAAATTAAACTTGATTAAATCACACATATAAGATATCAAATTAAAGCTACACTCGTTGTGAATCCAGCCAACATGTCAGATTTCAAAAAGGCTTTTCGGCGAAAGCATAAGATGCTATTATCTGATGATAGCCCAATGTAAACAAGAGAGTGTAGCCTATTTCAACCATGCTAGCGCTACTCAAAACGCTAATATAAAATATAAAACATGCATTACCTTTGACGAGATTCTTTTGTTGGCACTCCAATATGTCCCATAAACATCACAAATGGTCCTTTTGTTCGATTAATTCCATCCATATATATCCAAATTGTCCATTTATTTGGCGCCGTTGTACCAGGAAAAACAGCGTTCAATTTGAACAAAATCACGACACAATATCTAAAAAAAATTACCTCTAAACTTTGCCAAAACATTTCAAAGTACTTTTGTAATACAGCTTAAGGTATTTGTAAACGTTAATAATCGATCAAATTGAAGACAGGTCAATCTGTTTTCAATACAGGATATCAACAAACTCACGGAACATTTCACGTCTTGCCCAAATCTCAAACATAAACAAACGACGTCCCTCCACTTCCGGGTCAATATCTTGTTCACCTCACTAAGAAAAAACCTTAACCATTTTCCATACAATGGCGACATCCAGTGGAAGCAGTAGAAACTGCGCATTTACTGATTAGAATTCTGGTTTGCCCAAAACAATCCATTGAACATAGAGGAACTTAACAATAAAAAAGTTAGTCCTCAGGGTTTTGACTGCTATATAGGTTCTGTTATACTTACAGATATGATTCAAACAGTTTTAGAAACTTCAGAGTGTTTTCTATCCAAATCTACTAATTATATGCATATCTTATATTCTGGGGATGAGTAGCACGAAGTTGAAATTGCGCACGCTATTTTTCCCTAAGTGAAAATTCTGCACCCTATCATCAAGAAGTTAACAGGTTTTAAGTCAGATTGACTCGAGATTTGGTATATAGACTCTAATGAATTTTTGAATTATAAGGTGCTGCATTCAAAGTCGGCCCAGATTGAAAGATGACCACAATATGCCAATTAACACAAATCTTAACATAAACCATTAGTCAAATTTCCCCCAGAATTGGAATGTAAACTCAAAGCATGAAGTAATGACTTTAAGAATGATTACCTGCTGCATTCAAAGATAACCAACCTACAGCACTAGACTAAACTTCACTTGAGTCATCCTTGTGGTATTGAGAGATAAACATAGTAATGCTATCACTGATTGCACATAAAGGAATATAGTTACATGATAGAGTGCTTGCTTTGCTATCCAACTTATCTCGTGTCCTTTCTGTCATCCTGTGAACCCCGTTCATTGCTGCTCACAGCTATATATTGGTTTTGCTATTAGATGAAGCACAGTGAGAACACATTAAGTTGTTGTACACTGAGTATATAAAACATTAAGGACACCTGCTCTTTCCATTACATAAATTGACCAGGTGAATCCAGGTGAAAGCTATGATCCCTTGTTGAAGGTATTCCTAATGTTTGGTATACTCAGTGTATGGATACAAAATATCTAACATTGCATTCCCATTTGAATTTGTTGTGCTTCTACATGATGGAACGTGCAGTGATAACACGTTTAGATGACAACTAAACCAAACATCAGACATTGTTTTTTCATTGGAATTTGGTTGTGCTTTTAGAAGGTAGTGACACATTGGGAATTCAACAAACTTCAAGCTGTCTTTTTGAGTCGGTGAATAAAGGTTGAAATCTTATTGATCAATATCTCATCCAAATATTACCAACATTTCCACGTTTAAATGACGTGGTGTACCCAGTGGGTCAGAATTTAGTAGTTTGTTTGAATTAGTTTGTTAGAAATTGAGATGTGTGAATTTGTGTCACGTTCCTGACCTGTTTTCTGTTGTTTTGTATGTGTGTGATGGTCAGGGCGTGAGTTTTGGGTGGGCAGTCTATGTTTTCTGTTTCTATGTTGGTTTTGGGTTGCCTGGTATGGCTCTTAATTAGAGGCAGGTGTTTTGCGTTTTCCTCTAATTGAGAGTCATATTAAGGTAGGGTGTTCTCACTGTTTGTTTGTGGGTGATTGTCTTCCGTGTCAGTGTATGTGCGCACCATACGGGACTGTTTCATTGTCGTTAGGTATTTGTAGTCTGTTCCTGTTCGTGCGTTCTTCACGTTGTATGTAGTTCGTCTCCAGGTCTGTTTACTTCGTTTTGTTGTTTTGTAAAGTATCAAGTGTTCTTCGTGTGTTTAGTTTCGTCTTGTTTATTAAAATTCATTATGTATTCACAACCCGCTGCATTTTGGTCTTTCGATCCTTCTCTCCTCTCCTCGTTTGAGGAGGAGGATTACGACACCCGTTACAATTTGTATCTTTTGACACAGAATAAGGAGAGGCTTTCCACAGATGCCCTTTCAACAGCAGAGAAGTTTCCACTAGTAAATATTGCATGACATTGATGTTTGAGTAAACAGAGGCCAAATGAGAGAAATGTTGAATATTGCAGGAAGGATGGCAGATGTTTGTGTGTGTTTCTTTTTTAAGGAGTCCTTATGTATTTCCAGCTTTATTAAACAGATTGGAAATTACAAGGGGGATATGGGTGTACATAACATGTAATAAAGCATTATACAAGGCTAATAATAATTCCTTTCCTATCTACTCAGGAGGCACAGAAGAAGGACGAGAAGCTGCTGAAGTTCCCTGAGAAACTTCAGGACATCCAGAGCGCTTCCAGGTAAAAAAGTCCTTGCGGTCTTCATGATGTCGGAAACTTGCAAACTGGGAAAAAGCCATTTGAACAGCCCTCCAACTCATAATTTCTGTAAAGTAGGACACTCGGGTGTCAACTATGTGCCGCAACTTCTTCGACATGCTGAACTATGACGTCACCTATTGAGGAAATGACTTAGAGAACAGCATTCTCAGCAGTTAAATGCAACAACAGTCCATTATTTATCAAAAGCAATCTATTGATTCTGTTTTTGAACACTGTCATTTGTTTGTGAGCATAATAACTGTAGTTTATGGTTGACGTACCTAGTTAGCCGTTAGCCAATGGGCAATTTCAACGACTTCAAAGCACGTGAATAGATTCAACTTAATGCTCAGCGTTTGCACGTTTTATTTCCGTAACACTCTGACATGTCAAGAATGCAGCATTTGCACTGCTTTCCTTTGACAAGAGTCTTACAACTAGTTCACCTAGAAGACTCCTAGTCAATTTCATACCCGTTATCTGGATGCCGTATACCGTATAAGGACTTTTATGGGTCTCTTTTCACAATCAAGATCACTAACTCAATTCCTGGAATGCTATGTGTAGCTTTTAGGTTCTTGCTTCAGCCACTGCCCTTAGAGAGCATTAGCAGGATTATTTCCCTCCATTAGCCATATCTGTATATGTTGCCTTTATATGACTACTACTGGATGATGATTTGTGCTTAATGCTGCTGTCTAGTAACATTTCTGCAGCCCCACCCCAATCCCTTAGCCGTTTACCTAAACAAGTGGTGGGGTGTCCTGTTTGTTGTTTTCTGAACTGCAGACTGTTGCTTTAATAAGACTGCAGCTTTAAGTCTGGTTACATTTCCCAGCCGCATACCTCAGCTGTTTACCAAGTGGCGAGGTGACCACTTTGTTGTTTTATGAATTGCAGACTGCAGCTTTAACGCCATAGAAAAAATATATGGTACAAGACATACTCATAGTATAAATGCAATCAAATGAAGAGGTTGATTATTGGCTCAAATAACAGCAGCACTGAATGAAATCACAGATCCCTACCAACGCCTTGAGTTGAATTTCAAATTAATTTAAGCTCCCAATGGCTCTGGCAGTATACTGCACTGTTTAGGATGCATTATCTTCCCTGTGGCTGTCAAGCTCTTTTACAAGGTCACCTCTGCATGCTACAGTTCAGCTCTCCCTCTCTCCTGGTGTGCCAACAGTTAATGCTAACACATCATCCTTACTTCCAGCCTCTCTAACTGTCGTGCCTTCACCATTATTGAATGCACTGTAGATAGGCCTTTGAATTCAATGGTCAAATATAGACAAGTGCCATACAGTGTAACATGGTCCATTTCTGCCACAGTGAACCACAACATAGCAATTTCTAAAGCAACATCAATACCACTGACCGGTACAAGCCAAGGCATTTCTGTTTTCAGGGTCAGCAGTACTTCAAGTCTCAGGAATACAAAGTCACATTTTACAATGGTGACATAGCCATCTGCTACAGCAGTCCACAAAGTTTCAGAATCTTAAACTATTCACATTTATTTATATATATATATATATATATATATATATATATATATATATATATATATATATATATATATATATATATAATATACGCCATTTAAAATATGCTTTTATCTAAAGCACATCATATTTTATTCTTCTTTCTAACTAGGCAAGTCAGTTAAGAACAAGTTATTATTTACAATGATGGCCTACACCGGCCAAACACGGACGATGCTGGGCCAATTGTGCACCGCCCTATGGGACTCCAGATCACACTCGGTTGTGATACAGCCTGGATTCGAACCAGGGTGTCTGTAGTGACGCCTTTAGCACTGAGATGCAGTGCCTTAGACCGCTGTGCCACTCGGGAGCCCATTTTTTGGGTGGCGCCATGCGAGCGCAACGCTCGACCAACTGAGCCACACAATGTATTTTAACAGGCTTTGGATGATTTGCATATCCCCGCAGAATATCAGTGGAAAACATCGAGTTGGAGTTCTCGTCTCTCTACGTCAGGACCAGATCCCTGGAGGAGAAGGTCCAGAGTGACCCGGAGCTCCTGGAGCAGCTGGACCCCTTCCTGCAGGTGGGAGCACATTCAGTCAGAATCTAATTTGGGAATTCTACTCTGTGCTGATTACGGCGCATGAGGGCGGCACACAGTGAAGGCATCCTTAGCCAGTTGTGATACCAAAACGGATCCTAGGGTGACTGTAACATTGTAACAAGGCTTCAATGTTATGTGAGGTGTGTCTGTACATAGAGTAGACCAATAAATGTATATCAGATAACTTACCACCATGATCTCAATTGGAAGAACACCCCATAAGCATAACAAATATGGTCCAATATGAGTCAATATGTATTTTGCATGTTGATAAGTGCTTACCATTCATACTATCCTTGATATACAGTATCACAAAGCCCCCTGTTTTTGGTATATTTTGGTAATAATATGTTCAAATTTGTCATCTATGTGTCTGTCATCCAATGTCTGTCATCCCCAACAGAGCTCCACAAGGACCCTACAAGACCTGAAGAGGCGCAGGCTGGACCTGCGGAAGGAGGGAAATGCGCTTATTGACTTCTTCTGTGAGGACAAGGACACCTTCATGCTGGACGAGTGCTTCCGCATCTTCCAGGACTTCTGTCTCAAGTTCAAAAAGGCTGTCAAGGTGAGGTGTTTTTTCTTTAAATATTTAAATTCAAATCTTTTAAGTCTCTACTATGTAGTTTCAGATAAGTAACTCACGTTAACATGCATTGCATTTCCTGAAGTAACAAAAAATTATAAACTCTTTAATGTGTAAACATATAACAAAATGTGGAAAAAGTCAAGGGGTCTGAATACTTTCCTGAAGGCACTGTATACACAAAATGTTATTAATTAGCCCGTCCTTTCGCTGTCTCTGTCAGGATAACCTGGAGCGGGAGCTGAAGGAGACGGCCAGGCAGCGGCGTCTCAGAGAGCTGGAGGAGAAGCGCTTTGCCTGGAATGCTGACCAGCAGCAGGCTGTCGGTGCTGGTAACGGTGGCTTTGGCCGCAGCAGCAGCGAGAACGACGTGGACATGCTCACCAAGGAGGGCCTACTAGACTTCCTCCAGCAGCGTCCCGCCAGCCCCCACAGCCCCCTGGGTCGCTCAGCCAGCGCACGTCGCCACCGCCACACTGTGGCCGCCATGGCCGACCGCGAGCTTCACGGCTATCTGGAGCTGTTCGGCAGTGGCGCGGCGTTGCCAGCAGACTATGCCAACAAGTTCAACAGCCTGCCGCGCTCCGGCCGCACCCTCCAACGGAGAACCGCCCCCTGGCTTGTGTCCCAGGACGATAACCGCGAGCTGGGGAACGGGCGGCAGGTGCTGGCCACGTCACACCAGGCCGAGACAGAGCCCATCAGCCCCTTGGCCATGTACTCTTCCACAGGCTTTAATGTCAATGAGGAACCGTATAACAATACTAACAACTACACGACCGTGTCCGAGGGGAGCTATCTGCCTCGCTCATGTCACAACCGTAACGTCTTTCAGAAGACTCCCAACCCCGGAGCGAGCGTCACGGCACACATGAATGTCAGCGTGGAGAGGCACACGCTAGTCCCGGGAATTCAACCGTTTGACCCCCCCAGTCCGAACAATAACACAAATCACATGCACTTTGTCGACCACGAAGACGTGGTGGTGACGGACTTGGAAAGGGAGAGGGAATCTCCAAAGACACTCATTTTGGATACTCCTCCTCCTTGCCCAAAGAGTTTGGAAAGAGGGCCAGAGCCCGCAGCGTTAGAAGGTAAAATGACGTCTTCTCAGTTTGTGGTGGGCCCGCTTCAGAAGGAGGAAGAGGAGGACAGCAGCACCATCTCCTCAACCACATGCGACACAACCCTCCCTCTTGACCCCTCCGTATCCAATAAGAAACCGGTTTTCTACATCTTAGACTGCACAGAAACGGACTGCTCCGTAGCGCTTGACTACTCTGAGATTGAAAGCTCGCCTCTAATGAGGGAAGGATTGGTCCCCGACGTAAAAAACACTGACTGCAACAACGTCCAGGGGAACCTTCAAGACCCCAGCTCGCTATCCTCCATCTCCAACTTTGATTCCACATCCACAAACGATCAGTCCGTCTCCGCCTCCACAAATGAGATGTCGGCGTCAAAGTCCAGAGACGAACGTGCCCCATCTGTCGGCTCCTTCGTCACCACGGAAGAGGGGGACACAGATAGCTGGGACACGGCGGAGGGTAGGCAGGTGGGCGAGAAAGCTGTAGAGACGTATAGCCCTAAACCAACACATGCCAAGACCAAGAATGTGTCAAAAGTCTCCAAAAACAGCGGAGTGGGTCGTGGTGTCAGGGTGTTGACCACCACTGAGAACCAGGGCATGCGGAAGGTGGTGCCCATCACCAAGCTCAGCCGGACTGGCAGCAACGCCAGGCGGGTGGAGAGACCCGCCGGGAGCTATGAGGGTGCAGTACCCAGGCAGCCGCTCCGTGACAAGAGCACCCCAGCCAGGGGGCGGGGCGAGAAGATCGGTAGGCCCCCCCGCCACTCCAGCTTGCCCCCAGAGGAGACCAAATCCCAGGGGAGCGCCGGCCTCTCAGGCTGGGCATTTGACCTCAACCCACGAAAGCCCTCCTTCCGAAAGCCCAGCGCCAAGCCGCTGAGGAACCTGCCCAAGCCACCGCCGGAGGCAAAGATGTGCCGCTCCACCATGAGAGCCCTGGCTGCCCAGGCCCAAGGTCAGGTTGGGGCACCCTCTGAGGCTAGTAATCCCGAAACACCTACCCACAGCTCCAAAACCCCATCAGCCACCCTGCCTGGCTGGGCCCGCAACACTGTGGCCTCCTCCTCTAGGACCACCAAGAAGGAACTAGCTCCCGCCCTCTCCAACCCCCCGACCCCCTCCAGGAGCCCCTCTCTCCTGTCCCGGAGCAGCTCCCAGAGTCAAGCACCCGCTCGGCCTCCAGCCGCCGCCACAACCACACCTCCTGCCAAAGGGGGGCAGCATTCACCCCGGGGGGAGGAGAAGGAGAAGGCCCAAGGGGGTGGTCTGCAGAGGGTGCAGAGCGTCAGGGCGTCAAGCCGGGCCAGCACCCAGCGTAGCGACACCCCCCCACCGCCGCCCACCCGCGAGCGCTCACGCAAGAGCAGCAGTTTCTCTGAGAAATCTGTACAATCCATTATGTCATGTAGGACCCTCAAGCCCACCTGGAAGTAGAACTCAAATATGGTGGAGCTCGATTGGAGCCAGAGAGGAAGAAAAGTACTATGGTTTTCCCCACGTACTGTAGATGGACATTTTGTGTCCTCTTTCATTAGCTACTCTAAGACATCCCACCTCATCCATATCAAGTCAATGTACAGGGCTCTGTCAAAACGTATTATATGAACTGCAAAATATATAATGCACTCTATGTAACCTCTCTGTAGATAAGATTATTTTTTTGTGAGCCCCCGTTTGTTTTTGAGCATTCTTCACGGGGAGACAGAACTGACAAATGGCAAAATCCCCCTTTTTTCCTAGGAGCCTTCTTTGCCTGCTTTGTGGTCTTAAACTGTATGTAATACTGTATAATGACATGTCAAAAAATAAGAAAAATTAGAATGCTTTTTTTTACAGACCGTTTTAAGATGGTGTTTACATGGTATATACTTAAAAACTATGTGGTAGTAATATTTTCTGGTACTCACCTCAAAGAATTCAACACTATTGGTAATTTACTGTTACCAAATGGTACATAGAGACATGTGTATCAATGAATCTCGTAGAAACTGAAGTGTGATTACTATGCAATTATTAGATAATTACCATTTTAACAAGTACTTTCTAGTTAACTACCTGGTAAACAGTGACTGTAAAACGAAGTGTTACTGAAACCACTACTGAACATGTTTGAATGCTGCTAATTAGCTTTGACAATTTGGGGACTGTGTTAGTGTCTTCATTCAGGGTATGAGCTTTGTGAGACGCTGCCTTGCTGCTGTTGTGATTGTATCTTTGAGTTCTGTGGTTCTCTACTTTCCTTTGCACAGCTATACTATACAGTAGCCTGGAGTCCACACTGAATATCGCTCTGTTTTTCTATTGCTTCACTTCACTGATTTAGTGTGAGTCTGATCCATTAGGGTTCACTTGGAATTGGCAAAAAAGAGCTGGTCCAATCAGTGTCCTCTCAGATACTATGGGCGGGACAATAGTGAAAATAACTATTCAGGGCCTTATTTACTAGAAACCAATAAGAAACAACCATTTTCGTTTTCCGTTTGTACTAATGAATACGACCCTGCTCTGTGTCATTGTACTCCTCAGCAGTTGGCCACTGAGTTCCTTTCCTGCTCCACTGAAGTTATACCTCGGTTATACTTGACATTGCAGAAATAGTATATAGTAAAAAAAAATGAAAAAGGGCACAAAAGAAATGCCCATAGGCCCTATTCAATCCAACCGGGTATCCAGGTTTCCGAGGTTAAGTTAAATAGACATTATTGCTGATGTGCTGCATTGTCTTGGACAAAATAATATGTGCAGTCAGACATTAGGAAACTGAACGAAATTTGAATTGTCAATAAAGAATGTTGTTTTTCACTTGTTTTGGAAACCTGGTTGTCAGGGTTTGATTGAATCGGGTATCCTATTGTGTACTGTATCAAGTACATTAACTGTTACTATTAGCAAGTACAGAAAGTTATTGAGCATTTATCCTCTGTTTATGATACTCCAGTTAGTCCTTTGGTATGATTCCACTGTAAAGTTTTACCTTTACCTCTTAGAATATAGTACATGTACTTTGTCATGCAATGTATTTTCATGTACTTGTTGTACTTTAGACATTTGTATTTATGTATCAATAACAAGCAATGTTTCTAAATGCTCTCGATAAAATGCCTCCATTCTAGCATTGAGTAGAAGTGCACACAAAGGAAATATTTTTCCTGCTATATGCTATACCTAGACCAACGCTAATGCTATGAAAAACAGCATTGAACATGTAGCTCTTCCGACTGAAGTAACACCCAACATGGTGTTGTTTGTCTCTGTGTTTTGTCACAATAATCGTCTTTGTAATCCTTGACTTTTCTACTGTGAATGTTGTCATCTGATTTTTGTACTACATGACATTGTGTAATTGTGTTCCTTGACCGCCAATGGTTGTGATTCAAGTAATACTGTAGATTCTTCAGCCCTGCAATTGCTCCTCACTAGACTGATCCGTTTGTCCTGTCTTGCCCACAAGCCAGCACAAACAGATCTGGAATTAGGCCAGCTTGTCACACCACTTGCCTTTGAAACAGCATTGTGCCATTGACTTAAATAACAGCAACTAGAGTGCATTAACTTGAAGCTTGATGTAGCCGTCCCATCATCAGTAGTGTCTCCTGAATTGTAAATAAGAGTAGAAATCCTCCCTACATTCCATTGCGCTGACCGAAATAGCTATTAGAATGGATACTACAAATCACGGGCTTAGCCGATTAGCCGTCCACTCTGTGTACATAGTGTAAAGACATACTATTTTTTATTATATGTAGAGCTTGCAATATGTTTACATGTAGCAAACTGTATATGGAGGCTTGGAAGTAGTGAAGGTGAAGGTGAGAGGAAATGCTTAACCAGACTTTTTCCTTTCTTGAAATTGCCACAATGAACAGCATCGTTGTTCACAGACCATACACTGAGGCGCTCAATTCAACTGGTCTTGAATCAGCAAGTTCAATCTACTGTACTCGCTATACAGCTGTTGTACCATTTCTGTCTGTAACTCTCAGAGAAAGCCTAAATCAATCCTACAGGCCACATCCCTGCAGTAGGCCATTATATTTTTATCTCTCTGCAATGCAAATGAAGTGAGGCAGTGAATGTCACAAAAGACCCAAAGGCCATACGTCAGCCCAGACCGTCTGCGTCTCAAATGGCACCCTATAGGGCTCTGATCAAAGTAGTGCATTATATAGGAATAGGGTGCCATTTGGGACGCTGGCCTACGACATGTCTAATGACTAAAGAGCGAGACACAATGCTCCTCTCTCTCCCTCTCTTTTCCCATCTACAGTCACAGTCAGAGTGTATGACAGATCTCCTCTCCGCCAGACTTAACACAATGTCCAGTCTTTTGCAAGGATGGCCCTTTACAAGAGCGGCCTCCCACATCTTATCGCACAATGCCTCCTGCTGCCGGGCTCATTTAATAGGGGCATGTCGACAATGGGTGGTCTTGCGTCAGAGCCACTAAAGACGGTGGGACTTCAGTACAGAATGTCTCCCCTTGCATCCCCCCACCACTCTGCTGCCACTTCCTTGTTATAGGGTGGTATCCATGACAACCCAGTCCAGCAGATCAGTCATGACGCTGTGGGACTGAACACTAGCAGTGGTCTGTCTGACTAATAGCCTTAGCCTTTCTAAACTTAGGCCCGACTCCTAATCATGACAGAGCAGGCGCCTGGCAACCCAAAACGGTGTTGAAACATTTGTCCAATGTTGCCCAACCCAAACCAAATGGTGGCGATTAAGATTTTCCCTTTGATTGATTGATGTTGGTGGTTTTTCAAGCCAACTCGAGAAGTTGCACGCACACAATACAGTGACTTCATCCACAGTAGGCTACAGTTCATGTTCACTTTCAAATGTTGACCTTAAATTACAGTGTGAGCTATTGGCATGGATTCCTTAGGACCTAGGTGATGGTGGAGGAATGTTTTCTTGCCTGTTCCCAGATCTGTTTGTGCTCTATAGCCAACAATATGGTTGTTGTTATGGCCTGACAGCACAAACAGATCCAGGACCAGGCTTGGTGTTTTTTACTGTTTTAATGTGATTCTTTATGGGGATCAGACTATGCATGTCTTAGCTGGAATTCCCACCGCTCTATATAGCTGCTCCACTTAATTGCCTTGGTTCTGCTTTGCTGCCTTCTTCTCCAAGTCACTGTCTTTGATGTTAATAAACTCAAACTTCTACATGGAGAAAATGACTGTAATCACTAAACTACACAGGACTTAATATTAGAATGTTATTCTACAGCACTGATCATTTAAAAAAAGGTCATTTAACAAAATCAATAAAATCATCCGATGCTGTGTCACTTCGAAGCCGTGAAGCTTTTTTCTCCGTCCTTCTCAGCCTTTTTCTGTCAGGAATGGACATTGCTGTGAATCTGAAACTCTGCGTGGCTCATATTGGTTTTTGTGTGCATTCTACAGGGGGCTGTTCTAAGCAGACACACTGAGGGCTGCGCTACAGCGCGCTAGACATTTAACACCCTTTCATGCTGACCAGACCGGACACGTCACATGGTCGCAAAATAAATATAGAAATCCATGTTATTCAATTATTGCACCCACACTGCTTGCGCGCCAACGAGCGTCTGCGACACCAAGGGCTAAAATAGATGTCGTTCCTATTTCTGACGCAAATCGCGCTGCAAGTCCTGCCTCTCCCATCTCCTCATTGGTTTATGGAAGCAGGTACCCACGTGCCATCTCATTGGTTATACCCACGTGGGTGATAGAAAGACGAACTGTTTTGCCGGTAGTCGTGGTAATACAATGAAAGTTTAGATGCGATCACCATATAATTTAAACGATGAAAAAGCCTGGAAGGAGGAGAGATGACTAGAAACGATTCGGTTGGCCGTGTTATGTGTGGATTAATTGTCGGAGTAGAGATCCTTATGCATTTCAGGTAAAATAACAACTCAATGTTTATATCCCAGGACAAATTAGCTAGCAACAGCAAGCTAGCTAAATAGGACAACTTAACGTTAGCTAGCAAGTGCAAGCTAACTATCTAAATTACCATACATGTTTAATGCTTTTCGACCTGTCCCCAAATTAATGTCATTGGTTCAGAGTTTGTTTTGATATTTTAACCTGCGTGTCGTGATCGCGTTTGGTGTGGGGGGGCAAAATAAATTTATGCACGATAGCGCCCTATGGCGCACGCGCACAGCCGGTTTGGGCAAGGTGTTACTCTCATCTGTTGTATTAATTAAAGGGAGAGGAACCAATCATGACCTGGAATATGGCCAGCTGTGCAATGTTCAGTTGCCAATCGATCTCGAACGTTGAAGATAGAAATGCCATGAATAGAGACGATGTAATACCATATTCTACATGTTAGAGAGGCATGTTTGTTCTACATAGCCTATTTCTATCTGAACGTTCCAAAACGTTGCATACTGCTAATCGCGCCCCTGAAAATGTTGGCAAATGTTTTGGGAGAGCTATCCCTTTAATTAGTCTATTAGCATCTCTTGAATTCACACCTCTTTCACATATCAGTGATAAAATCTTTTACATTTCTGGAAAAATATTATGGAGGGGCCTCCCGAGTTGCATGGTGGTCATGGGGTGGCGCACAATTGGCCCAGCGTCGTCCGGGTTAGTTACTAAAAAATGATATATAAGGGTACGGTTAGGGTGCAAATTGTTCCCTGGGGTATAAAAAGATCAAAATACACATAATATACCTTCAGAGGTACACATAATAATCTCACATGGTACTGTTCAGTACCTTTTAGGGTACATGTGCAGATAACCTAGTAAAATGGTACATTTTTGTACCCTATATTTTGAATATAAAATATGCAATCATCCCACTCTACTGTGAAGCTACTTTTCTGTTTTTTCAAGGATACAAACGTACTGTATTTTGTGTACCCTCAATACCCACCATAGACTACAATGATGTATTTTTTCCACTCAAAAGGAACTAATGGCTTTGTCAATGTGGTAGTAGCCTAAAATACACATTTGTACTATAATCATTATAATACAATTATTTTCCAGCATGCTCTAATGCAGATAGATTTTTCATTCATGTAGATTGATTGAGTAATCTTATGCTACACAAAGATAAATAACATATTCTTCTAAACTAATGTAATCAGTTAGATTTTTTGCACCCGTTACTGAAATAGATGTTCCAGTTTTAATGGTTTAGGTAGTCTCCTCATAATGTTTTCATTCTGAATGCAGGTTGTGGGTGAATTAAAAATTGCTGGATATCCTAATTTGGCTGGATTCTGATAGGAATTACACATCACTTTCCAAACCAGCATAATGTGACTTGCAGGTAGAGTTGCAAAATTCTAGTAACTTTCCCAAAATTCCCAGGTTTTTGAGGAATCCCAATTGGAAGATTCTTGGAAATGGGAGGGAATAAGCAGGAAATCTGTAAAGTTACCAGAATTTTGCAGGCCTGTAAAATAAGGCCTTATGAGATATGTAATTTATTGTCATAAAGAGTTACATTTTAATGATAACATTAGCCTAGGAACTCACTTGGTGAAGGCCGCAGGACTGAAAATGAACGAATTCACTCGAAAAGGCAAGGCACACTGTGAAATTATATTGGAGGCGTGGCGTAGTGGGGGCGTGGCTTTGAGTTAATTTCTTTGGGCCAGCAGTGAGTGGAAGTGTTGTGCTATGTACCTTATCTAAAGTCAGCTTTGTACCTATTGACTACACAGTGCATTCAGAAAGTATTCAGATCCCTTGACTTTTTCCACGTCTTGTAATGTTACAGCCTTATTCTCAAATGGATTAAATGAAACATTTTCCTCATCAATCTACACACAATACTCCATAATGACAAAGCAAAAACACGTTTTTAGAAATGTTTGCAAATGTATTATAAATAAAAAACAAAAATAATGTATTTACATAAGTATTCAGACCCTTTGCTATGAGGCTCAAAATTGAGCTCAGGTGCATCCTGTTTCCATTGATCATCCTTGAGATGTTTCTACGACTTGATTGGAGTCCACCTGTGGTAAATCAATTGATTGGACATGATGTGGAAATACACACACCTGTCTATATAAGGTCCCACAGTTGACAGTGCATGTCAGAGCAAAAACCAAGCCATGAGGGTGAAGGAATTGTCCATAGTGCTCTGAAACAGGATTGTGTCGAGGCACAGATATGGGGTACGTACCAAAACATTTCTGCAGCATTGAAGGTCCCCAAGAACACAGTGGCCTCCATCATTCTTAAATGGAAGAAGTTTGTAACCACCAAGACTCTGCCAAGAGCTGGCTGCCCAGCCCAACTGCGCAATCGGGGGAGAAGGGCCTTGGTCAGGGAGGTGACCAAGAACCCGATGGTCACTCTGATAGTGCTCCACAGTTCCTCTGTGGAGATGGGATAACCTTCCAGAAAGACACCCATCTCTGCAGCACACCACCAATCAGGCCTTTATGGTAGAGTGGCCAGACGGAAGCCACTCCTCAGTAAAAGGCACATGACAGCCCACTTGGAATTTACCAAAAGGCACCTAAAGACTCTCAGACCTTGAGAAACAAGATTCTCTGATTTGAAGAAAACAAGATTGAACGCTTTGGCCTGAATGTCAAGTCTGGAGGAAACCTGGCACCATCCCTACGGTGAAGCATGGTGCTGACAGCATCATGCTGTGGGGATGTTTTTCAGCTTTCAGGGACGGAGAGACTAGCCAGGATCGAGGGAGAGATGAACGGAGAAAAGTACAGAGAAATCTTTGATGAAAACCTGCTCCAGAGCGCTCAGGACCTCCAAACTGGGGTGAAGGTTCACCTTCCAACAATGACCCTAACCACACAGCCAAGACAACCTAGGAGTGGCTTTGGGTCAAGTCTCTACATGTCCTTGAGTGGCCCAGCCAGAGCTCGGACTTGAACGTGATTTAACATCTCTGGAGAGAACTGAAAATAGCTGTGCAATGACGCGTCCCATCCAACTTGACAGAGCTGAAGAGGATCTGCAGAGAATAATGGGAGGAACTCCCCAAATACAGGTGTGCCAAGCTTGTATTTGTATTCATTAGGGATCCCCATTAGCTGCTGCCTTGGCAGCAGCCACTCTTCCTGGGGTCCAAACATATTAAAGTATCATACCTAAGAAGACTCGAGGCTGTAATTGCTGCCAAAGGGGCTTCAACAAAGTACTGAGTAAAGTGTCTGAATACTTATGTAAATGTGATATTTCTCTTTTACATTTTTTTATTCTGAAAACCTCTTTTTGCTTTGTCATTATAGGGTATTGTATGTAGATTGATAAAGGGGGAAATTATTTAATCCCTTTAAGAATAAGGCTGTAACATAACAAAATGCGGAAAAATATGCATTCTAAACACTTTCCGAATGCATTGTATGTAAGAAAGTTACTATCTGAGGTATGAACTGGGGTACAATTATGTACCTCTAACTAAAAAAGTACAAAATACCCATTTAAGAACAAATCTAGAGCTTTGTTTCTAGGAGTGTAGATCAGTCAACTCCAGACAGGGATTGTGTTTATAGATCACTTTTACTACCTTGAGCTGTATGACTGTGTATTCTGTTGATATCTAATGGTTGTCTGGCAATCTTTAGAGCTACGCAATGACCACGGTGGTGTTCAGTAGGGAGAAAACCTTTTGAAACCGCGAGGTACTACCTACATTTGTCCAATAAGTAAGTCATACATTTTTTTTTTTTTCATTTTGATATAGTTCACCCTACTGAACACAACCCAGGGTGCATACGTGAGATTGATGGTGTGTGGGATTGATTGATGACATTACAAAATATTGTTGTCTACTATCACTGGCGATACGAGAAACAGCCTTGAGAATTCTGTGAAAGAATTGATTTTCTCAGAGGGAGTTTAGGATAAACCACTAGATGGCAAAAGAGTACCGTGTGTAATTCTTCTCAACCCTTTACTGCAGGGTTCTCTAACTCTGGTCCCAGAGAGCTACTGCGTGTGTGTTTGCAGGCTTTTGTTCCTGTTCTTCGGTAATCAAAGTTGTTCTAAAGGTGATACGTAGTCTACCATTTCACATAGGCTTTAAAGTGAATGAAATGTCCAGAACACTGCTGGCACTGTTATCAAATTAGAAGAGTTCTTGGAAGGACTATAACCATTGTCTGTGTGTGTGTGTGAACTGTCTTGATGATCTTGAATTATCATGTGCTTCTTTTAACTGCCTTCCTACGGCAGCCTAGGTCAGTGTGGTCTGGTGAAGGGTTGCTGTGCAGATCTGGCCAAATGTTATATGTCAAACGGTTTTGTTATATTTCCGTCTTCTGTGATCTATATAAAGTGTAATATCGGGATGCAAACTAAAAATGTAATACATTTCAACTCTGACATGGTACATGTCTTCTGTTTTTAAGCCCATAACCATGTGTGTAGCTACTTAGCTACCACTAACCTGTAGCTGACTCTGCTGCTGGTGCACTTTGACTTTCTGGCTGTTCTGCTCTCACGACAGGCACCGCGTCACTCCAGGGGCTTCTTGCAGTCTTAAATTTTTTTTTTAAATACTCAATAGCGCAAGTGATGTGTGGTTATGATTACCGTTTTGGGGGGGATGGATCAAAACCATCTGGGGAAGACACCGTATAAGGTGGAGGATCATGGCAGAAGTGGATGTCGAGAGTGATACGAGAAGTGAGTTGAGTGGAGTTGGAGAAGAAGATTGGAGAACAGTAGTATAAAAATCAAGGAATGGAAAAATAAGAAATTGTTCAAATGAAGGGTATGATAAGTGTATGTTTTTAACGATGTGTGTCTGGGAGATCTGTTTGGGGTCTCAAAGAAGGTGAATCGTGTGCTGGTAAAAGTGGGATCAATCTGAGTGACCAGGAGTGGGCTTGTCCTGATGAGTTCTGTGTCTGAGGAACAGAGGAAGAAGGCAGTGGACGTCACAAGAGTTGGGACATTCGTGTCTTGCTTCGACTTCCAGAGTAGAGCACCTGTTTAAGGGAGTCATTTCAGGGGGTGTCAGTGGAAATCAAGGAGGAAATAAAGGAAGAACGTTTGTCAGTGCTGTTTTTTGATAGTGAATACCTCCCTATGCATGTAAAACTAGGATACAGTATATGAGTTACAGAGTAAGTGCTTTTGTCCCAAAACCACTACAATGCAAAAACTGGATTTGGTGAAATGTGTATGGATGGAAGGAGCATGCAAAAGATCGGCGTGAAGAACGGCCATGTTGCAATTGTGGTGTGGATCATGACACAGAGTTTATGGAGTGCCCTGTAAGGGTGAAGGAGGTTGAGGTGGCTAAAGTTAGGGCGGTCCATTGGGTCTCCTATGCGGAGGCAATCAAAAGAATCGAGAGAGAAAGTGGCACTAGCATTGAAGAGGTTGTTGTGGATGCACCACATTGAACGTTTGTCAACTAAGAGAACCAGGCATGTTGTATGTAAAGAAAGTGGATTCTGTGGCATTCATTGCAACTGTTATTAAACTGCACGATTCAAGTAGCAAGGAAGTCAAAGAAATTGGGCATCATTGTGGCTGCAGCAGGAAATTATCTGAGGCTTCAGGAATTCACAGCGGAAGAGTTGTTGGCGACGGAAGATGTGCCGCCCTCCAGGCTTCTGAGCCTGTGTAGGTTTCAGACATGGATTATTGATTTTAACCGTAGAGGAAAGGAGCATGTTCAGTATGAGTATTTTTTTAGATATTTTATTTTCCAATCGCACAGTAAGTGGCGGCAATGCAACTTTTTGGATGTAGTCCGCCCTAAAAGCCTAACAAAGAAGAAGACAAAAATATCCAGGGCTGAAACCCCGGATGCTCAGGCCAATGACGCCATTGCAAAAGAAATCATAGGCCCCGGGGCTTAGTTTTTTTAAAGGCCCCACCAAAATGAAATATATATACAGTGTATATGTACTATATCATAGGCTACAGCAGGCTACTAAATACAATTTCCAGTGGCACACTGACACTCACCTAATGATGAAGATGAAGCCATAGGCTACACAAGGGGATGGTTGATGCGCTCATCATGACAATAGCCTATCTCAAGATGAGATACATTGAAAAACAGTGCTGCTGTTAGCTAAGAATTGGGAGAATTGGGAGTCAGATTGGTTCTACAGACAGATTAATCTTCTGTTTTCCAAACTGTACGTTTTTCCCACGATTGTATTTTGAAATCTGCAAAAGGCAAACAGACAGCCATAGACCATAGAAAGATAATCCATAGATGGCAGTTCCCATTCAAGTCAGGACTGGCATCCATTGTAAGTGTACCCATGAGTTTAACAGTCAAATTGCCAGTGTAAGAGATTAAAAATGTGTCTATAGACACAACAAGCTGTATATTTTGTGCCTATGCTGCCCAAACTGCGGCCTTCCCAACTGTAGGAAACACTATTGCGCTAGGTGGTTACCTTAAAGCAGGGGTGTCAAAGTCAAATGGACGGAGGGCCAAATAAAAAATTTAGCTACAAGCCGAGGGCCGGACTGTTCGAATGTTCATTGAAAAATTTTTAAATGACGCATATAGTCTAGTGAACCTAATTGAACCTACTGAAAACCTAACAAATATATTCCAATATGATCAGATAAATAAAGCAATATTTTCTTATGGCTCTGTCAGTAATCTTTAATTTTCAACAGACACAAAAGACAAATTTCCTTTATATAAAAATCCCCATAACATGAACATTAAATGAAAGAAACCGGTATTCAAGGCACCATCAGTAGCCTATATTTTCTATTTTAGCAAAAGTGGGCTAAATTTACTTCAAAGAAAAAAACAATAATAGCAATTTTCTATCATCCACTCAACTGAAATATTTTTAAAATATAATTGGATTGAAATACAATAAAATAAAGTGCAAAAATCTATTAATCAAAAACAACACTTTGTTTAAGGAGAAGTAACATGCAGTGAAAACAAATATTAAACTTTAACTTTTAAACTTGAACTGAGTAAAAACTCTAAATATGTGATTGCACAGTAATGTTCACTTGTTTGAGGTTGAGGGTGATACTTGGTGGTGTCCCATCTTTTCCACAAGTTCATCAATGTTCGGGGTAAGGCTCTGAGCTGAGGAAATCCTCAGAATTGAGTGGAGGTGTTCAGCAGTAAGTCGACTTCTGTGTGATGTTTTGTTCAGGTTCATCAAAGAAAACAGTTGTTCACACAGGTATGTGCTGCCAAACATAGACAACGTTTGAGCAGCCTGGATGCGCAGCTGGGGCATTGTGTCGGGGAGGAAACGGGTGAACTCCGCAGCACCCACTGCCGCATATTTTGCCCTCAGTGCATCATTGCATTGGAGGTCAATCAACTCCATTTGGAGGTTTGGTGGTGAGCTTTCCACGTCAACAGCAAATGGGTTACCGAGCAGTTCCAACCTGCTTTTTTGTGCTTCAAAGTCAGCAAATCGGCGTCGAAAGTCAGCGGCAAGCATACCTATTTTATCAGCCAACTATGCGCTCGGGAACGCACTGGTAGAGAGCTTCTCTTTCATGGTCTGGCAGCTGGGAAAGTGGCTCAAATTTTCTTTCCGCATCTGCGTCTCCCACAGAGTCAGTTTGGTTTTAAATGCCTTCACTGTACTGTACATATCAGAGATGACATGATCCCGACCCTGCAGCTGCAAGTTCATTGCATTCAGATGACTCGTAATGTCACACAGAAAAGCCATTTCACACAGAAACATTTCGTCTCGGAGTTGTGTTGTGTCTTTCCCTTTGCTGTCCAAGAACAGACAAATCTCCTCACGAAGCTCGAAACATCTTTGAAGCACCTTTCCCTGGCTTAGCCATCGCACCTCTGTGTGATAAGGCAAATCACCATGCTCCGTTTCTAACTCCGTCAGAAATGCCTTGAACTGGCGGTGGTTCAAACCTTTGGCTCTGATAAAGTTAACTGTGCGCGTGATGATGCTCATTACATGCTCCATTTTCAAGGCTTTACCGCACAACGCTTCCTGGTGTATGATACAATGATAAGCTGTCAGCTCACCTGTCGCGTTTTCCTCTTGCATCTTTTCCCGTATCTTCGCCACCAGTCCGCTCCTGTGTCCACACATCGCAGGTGCTCCGTCGGTTGTCAAACCCACGAGTTTTTCCCAAGGCAGCTCCATCTCATTTACACATCTTGACACCTCTTCATACAAATCATGCCCCGTAGTTGTGCCATGCATAGGACGTAAAGCCAAAAACTCCTCTGTCACGCTTAGGCTGGAGTCCACTCCGCGGATGAAAATTGACAACTGGGCAATGTCAGAAATGTCGGTGCTCTCATCCACAGCCAAGGAATATGCAATGAAATCTTTTCCCTTTTTCACAAGCTGCTCTTTTAGATTGATGGACAACTGGTCTACTCTCTCGGCAATGGTGTTTCTGCTCAGACTCACATTTAAAAAGAGTTGCCTTTTTTCTGGGCAAACTTCGTCACAAACTTTAATCATGCAGTTTTTGATGAAATCCCCCTCCGTAAATGGCCGGGCTGATTTAGCGATCTCTTCTGCCAAAATAAAACTGGCCTTGACAGCAGCCTGGCCTTGTGATTTGGCTTTTTTGAACAGAGCCTGTCGAGATTTGAGGCCTCGTTTTAATTCCTCTGCCTTTTGTAGCCTTTGTTCCATGTCCATATTCTTGTTTTTGTCCGCGTGTTTCGTTTCATAATGTCGTCTCAGATTATACTCTTTCAGTACCGCCACACTTTCTCCACACAGAAGACACACAGGTTTTCCAGCTACCTCCGTGAACATATACTCCGACTCCCACCTTGTTTGAAACCCCCGGTTCTCAGTGTCCACCTTCCGTTTTGCCATTTTTGATGGGTATCTGAAAGTTAATTTTACTGTGATGCTGACGACTGCTGTGCCAATAAATATTGAAATGAAGCAGCCTACTGCTCGGTGCGTCACCGTTGCATTGTGGGAAATGTAGTATTGGTGCGTGTAAAAGATCTGCGGGCTGCCGGCTTGCTGCGGTCTGCGGGCCGGTTCTAATAATAAATCAAGATCATCCCAGGGGCCGTAAAAAACCTTCTCGCGGGCCGGATGTGGACCGCGGGCCTTGACTCTGACATATGTGCCTTAAAGGGACACTGTGGCATTTAGGCAATTACCTAGTCAGATGAACTCATGGATACCATTTTATGTCTCTGCTTGCAGTTGGTAGGTAGTTGAAGGTATTTATCAGAGCCATTGTTAATAGCGTTAGCGCAATGACAGGAAGTCTATAGGAACCCTATTAGCAATGGCTCTAGAAATGACCTTCCACTACATTCAAACGCAAAGACATAAAAATGCCCCGTGGAGAGAATTGTTTTCTACTTCCTGCAATTCTACACATTTTGCCATGGGGCAGAGAGAACATTTAGCAATCTTGTAACACATTTCATGCAATTCTACTCATTTTGCCATGGGGGAGAGACATTTGTTTGTAGTTTAAAGCTAACTTCCTGCAATTCTATCTATTTTGCCATGGGATGGAGAGATTATTTTGCAATTTTAAAGCTAATTTTCTGGAATTCTACACATTTTGTCTTGTTAATGATATCTGAGTGAGAGTGACTAACAAAATCAATGGGGGGCCCCTGGAGGTCAGGGCCCTTCGGCATGTGCCCCGCATGCCCGGTCGGGTATTCAGCCATGATTACTACAAGTTTAGATAACTGTTTAGATTAATTTCACGTATGCCTGGAGCCGGCCATGCTTACCCTGAAATGAACCCCAAACCTAATTGTGGCAGGAACAGCTTTGTGCTATGTGTGAGTTAGGCAACATAGACAGCTGTTTTGTGTATCTCTCTCTGTGCTGCTTTGGCTTAAGTTTTGAGGTCAAATCCCTCCTACCTGAGAGAGTTGGAGTCGAGGTGGAATCACCCAGGAGTCTCTGCAGGGGGACTGCTCTAAGCCGGTCTAATGGTTCTCAGATATTATCTTAAGTTGCTGAAGTAAGTGAAAGATTATATTAGACCTGATAGTATGTGGAATACGTTTGGCACAGTGTGTTTACACTGTGTGTTCAATAACTCTTGTTTCTCGTAGAGTGGATCATCAAATCAAAGTTTATTTGTCACGTGCGCCAAATACAACAGGTTCACCTTACAATGAAATGCTTACTTACAGGCCCTAACCAACAGTGCAATTTTTAAGTAAACAATAGGTATTAGGTGAAAAATAGATAGATAAATAGATAGATAGATTGAAATAAAAAACAACAGTTAAAAGACAGTGAAAAATAACAGTAATGAGGCTATATACAGGCACCGGTTAGTCGGGCTAATTGAGGTAGTATGTACATGTAGGTATGGTTAAAGTGACTATGCATATATGATAAACAGAGTAGCAGTAGCGTAAAAGAGGGGTTGGTGGGACACAATGCAGATAGTCCAGGTAGCCAATGTGCGGGGGCACCAGTTAGTCAGGCTAATTGAGGTAGTATGTACTTTTTTTAACCTTTATTTAACTAGGTAAGTCAGTTAAGAACAAATTCTTATTTACAATGACTGCCTAGGAACAGTGGGTTAACTGCCTTGTTCAGGGGCAGAACGACAGATTTATACACAATGCAGATAGCCAAGGTAGATTTCTTCATGGTGGAGAGTGCAGGCTGAAATCAGGACAGAGAAGTTCTTCAAATTATTGTGCCTTAAGAGCTATGCATATTGCATATCTAATGCAATTATCAGTCCTTCCTGTATTTCGCAGGATTTTCTGTGATAGTTGCGCAAGATAATGCTTCATTTTTATAATAAGATTTTTTTCTCTCCAATTTGTCACGAAACTCGCTGATGGTGCCTGGCTTGATTGAACCATTTTATGACATAAAAGCAGGGGCGCAACTTTCACTAGGGACGGAGGGGTCATATCCCGCCCACATTCTGAAAATGCACTTTTGTCCCCCCCAGTTTTAACATTGCAATGTTATACAAAAAGCGGCAAGGGTGTGCTTTAGGACCATGCGGACGCCTCAGAGTGGTCGGGTAGGCTGTTTGGACTTTTCAACTGGCTGGATTTAGGATCATGCGGACACCACAGAGCGGGCAGACGGGCTGTGTGTGTCACGATCGTCTTGATATGAGAGATTGGACCAAGGCGCAGCATGATATGAATACATCTTCTTTTTTTATTATACGAAGACGTAACACGAAACACTTATACAAACTAACAAAAACAACAAAGGACCGTGAAGCTACAAACACAAGTGCACACACAAACTACTTACGTTCAACATAGACATAGACAATTACCCACAAAAAAGCTAAAGCCCATGGCTGCCTTAAATATGGCTCCCAATCAGAGACAACAATAACCAGCTGTCTCTGATTGAGAACCAATTCAGGCAACCATAGACTTTCCTAGACACCTACACTGAACACTAACCCATCTACTCTATTTAACCCCCTAAACCATACAACACCCTAGACAATACAAAAACACACAAACTTCCCCATGTCACACCCTGACCTACCTAAAATAATGATGAAAACAAAGATAACTAAGGCCAGGGTGTGACATAACCCCCCCCTTAAGGTGCGAACTCCGGGCGCACCAGCATAAAGTCTAGGGGAGGGTCTGGGTGGGCGTCTGTCCACGGTGGCGGCTCTGGCACTGGTCGTGGTCCCCACCCCACCATAGTCACTACCCGCTTTCGTAGCCTCCTCCAAATGGCCACCCTCCACATTAACCCCATTGGATTAAGGGGCAGCACCGGACTAAGGGGCAGCACCGGACTAAGGGGCAGCACCGGACTAAGGGGCAGCACCGGACTAAGGGGCAGCACCGGACTAAGGGGCAGCACCGGACTAAGGGGCAGCACCGGACTAAGGGGCAGCACCGGGATAAGGGGCAGCACCAGGATAAGGGGCATCTCCGGACTGATGGACGGATCCTGTCTGGATGGCGGATCCTGGCTGGATGGCGGATCCTGGCTGGCTGGCTCTGGTGGATCCTGGCTGGCTGGCGGATCCTGGCTGGATGACGGCTCTGGCGGATCTGGCTGGATGATGGCTCTGGCAGATCCTGGCTGGACGGCTCTGGCGGATCCTGGCTGGACGGCTCTGGCGGATCCTGGCTGGACGGCTCATGGCTGGCTGACGGATCTGGCTGCTCATGGCTGGCTGACGGATCTGGCTGCTCATGGCTGGCTGACGGATATGGCTGCTCATGGCTGGCTGACGGATCTGGCTGCTCATGGCTGGCTGACGGATCTGGCTGCTCATGGCTGGCTGACGGATCTGGCTGCTCATGGCTGGCTGACGGATCTGGCTGCTCATGGCTGGCTGACGGATCTGGCTGCTCATGGCTGGCTGACGGATCTGGCTGCTCATGGCTGGCTGACGGATCTGGCTGCTCATGGCTGGCTGGCGGCTCTGGCTGCTCATGGCTGGTTGGCGGCTCTGGCTGCTCATGGCTGGTTGGCGGCTCTGGCAGATCCTGTCTGGTTGGCGGCTCTGGCTGCTCATGGCTGGTTGGCGGCTCTGGCAGATCCTGGCTGGTTGGCGGCTCTGGCAGATCCTGTCTGGTTGGCTGCTCTGGCAGATCCTGACTGACAAATGGCTCTAGCGGCTCCTGACTGACGAACGGCTCTGACGGCTCGGGACAGACGGATTGCTCAGATGGCGCTGGGTAGACGGATGGCTCAGATGGCGCTGGGTAGACGGATGGCTCTGGGCAGACAGATGGCTCAGATGGCGCTGGGTAGATGGATGGCTCAGATGGCTCTGGGCAGACAGATGGCTCAGATGGCGCTGGGTAGATGGATGGCTCAGATGGCGGTGGGTAGACGGATGGCTCAGATGGCGCTGGGTAGACGGATGGCTCAGATGGCGCTTGGCAGACGGGTGGCTCAGATGGCGCTTGGCAGACGGGTGGCTCAGATGGCGCTTGGCAGACGGGCAGTTCAGGCACCGCTGTGCAGACGGCAGACTCTGGCCGGCTGAGACGCACTGTAGGCCTGGTGCGTGGTACCGGAACTGGAGGTACCGGGCTAAAGACACGCACCTTCAGGCTAGTGCGGGGAGGAGGAACAGGGCATACTGGACCCTGGAGACGCACATTAGGCCTAGTGCGTGGTGCCGGAACTGGTGGTACCGGGCTGGGGACACGCATCTCAAGGCTAGTGCGGGGAGGAGGAACAGGGCATACTGGACCCTGGAGACGCACATTAGGCCTAGTGCGTGGTGCCGGAACTGGTGGTACCGGGCTGGGGACACGCATCTCAGGGCTAGTGCCGGGAGGAGAAACAGGACGTACTGGACACTGGAGACGCACAAAAGGTTTGGTGCGTGGTGCCGGACCTGGAGGACTGGTACGAGGAGCTGCCACAGGAGAGTTAGTACGTGGGGCTGCTACAAGAGGTGCAGGACTAGGGAGGCGTACAGGAGGCCTGGTTCGTGGGACTGTCATTCCCAGACGGTTAGCACGCATCTCGGGATGAGCAAGGAGAGCCGACTCAGGTAACATCACTTCCCGCACACGCTCTGTCGGGTGGATTTTGTGCCTCACGCACCAACACAGCAGCTCCCTCATTTCACTCTCCTCCAACCTCCCCAATAAATCTTTAACAGTCTCTGTATCATTCCCATTGCTCACCTCCAATATCAGCCCGACTGGCTCAGGTTCCCTCTTAGGGTCCTCACGGGTAGCACGGGAAGTTGACGCAGATCTCCTATCGGGACTCGCCACACTCCCCATGAGCCCCCCCCCCAATACATTTTTTTTTTGCGTTTCCTCGAGGGCTTCCTACCGCGCCTTCGTGCTCCTTTCTCCAACTCCATAATCCTGTAACCCTCCTCGCACTGCTCCAGCGAATCCCAGGCAGGCTCCGGCACTTTCTCTGGATCGCACGCCCACCTGTCTATCTCTTCCCAGGTTGTTCTCCACTTATCCTTTTCCCGGGTCCATTCCTCCACTAAGCGCTGTGCCATCCTTTCATGCTGCTTGGTCCTGGTTTGGTGGGTAATTCTGTCACGATCGTCTTGATATGAGAGATTGGACCAAGGCGCAGCATGATATGAATACATCTTCTTTTTTTATTATACGAAGACGTAACACGAAACACTTATACAAACTAACAAAAACAACAAACGACCGTGAAGCTACAAACGCAAGTGCACACACAAACCACTTACGTTCAACATAGACATAGACAATTACTCACAAAAAGCTAAAGCCCATGGCTGCCTTAAATATGGCTCCCAATCAGAGACAACAATAAACAGCTGTCTCTGATTGAGAACCAATTCAGGCAACCATAGACTTTCCTAGACACCTACACTGAACACTAACCCATCTACTCTATTTAACCCCCTAAACCATACAACACCCTAGACAATACAAAAACACACAAACTTCCCCATGTCACACCCTGACCTACCTAAAATAATAATGAAAACAAAGATAACTAAGGCCAGGGTGTGACAGTGTGAAAGGCAAAGTTTCTGAAAGGCTGGCTGGACCGGGTAGGTGGAGAAAATGACAGAAGTGGATGCTGAGTTTGAACCAAGCAGCGCATCGAGCAAAGTTGGTGAAGATGAATGTTCTTTTTTTCTGCTTCCTGCAATTCTACACATTTTGCCATGTTAATGATATCTGAGTGAGAGTGACTAACAAAATCAATGGGGGGCCGCTGGAGGTCAGGGCCCTTCGGCATGCGCCCTGCATGCCCGGTCGGTTTTCAGCCATGATTACTATAAATTCAGATAACTGTTTAGATTAATTTCACGTTTGCCTGGAGCCAGCCATGCTTACCCTGAAATGGACAACAGTAGTATCGAATACTGTAACAAAAAGGAAATTGTCTAAAATTGGAGTGGAGGATACGTCTATAAATGATAATGAATTGTTTCTTGCCAGGATGCGTTTGTTTTTTTGATAAAGAGCTAGCATGTTTGGTTATGTAAGATACGCTGTAAGAGCTTTTGTCCCCAAACCACTGCAGTGTAAGAATTGTAAAGGATTTGGCCATGTTTCCAGTGTGTGCAGACGGACAGAGTATACTGAAGAATCCTGTGTAGAAGGACGACAGTGTTGCAATTGTGACAGGGATCATGATCCTGAGTTCCTGGAGTGCCCTGTAAGGGTGAAGAAGATTGAGGGGGCAAAATTATTGTGGCTGCGGCAGAAAAGTTTTTGGGAGTTCAGTATTTTGCATCGGAAGACTTGCCCTCCCAGGTTCACCTTGAGCCTGTGTAGGGATCAGATCTGTTTTATTTTTAACAGAAATTTGTCTTACCACAGTCAGTTCAGCTCTAGCCTCTAGATATCTATCAGATAGCGATATGAGGTGGCTATTACTACTATCTAACAGCTGTTGTTTGTGTGGAAATGTTTTGTAGCCTTTGTTTTGTCCCATTTCAACAGAAGTAAATGAACTTGGCTAGCTTTTGCCAGTTTGCCATGTACCGTTAGAGAGACCACTACATGGCCAAAAACTTTAGCTATTAATTTTGCCTCAATCACACTAGACCTGAATCAAACAATGAAACCAGCGGCCACGTGATTGAGGACCGATATTCTGACGTTTCTTCAGTGCAATGTGAGCTTTTATTAGTCAGTTTAGCAGTCTAACGTTATTGATCTGTCAGTTTCCCTAGCTAATTCCCTACTTTTCACACAAACACAGTAATTAACAGCTCTACAGGCTTCACTGTCATGGTGCACGTCAGTACACAACACTACGTTCATCCTGTCTTAGCAGGATCAGATGGTGACAGGTGTCCCAGCAGGGTCAGACAGCCAGGGAAGACCAGTCTACGGAGCTCAGGTGAGTTTTGCAGTATATTAACAATATCAGTGAATGATACAAAGTTACATCTTGAGTTGATGGGTACAGTAGACCTACAGTAACTACAGGACAGCAGCTTCAGCTTAAAGCTACAGTCTGGGATCTCGGGAATCATCTCAATTATTGAACCATGAATTATATTCTTGGATAATATAATGTATAAATGTACACCAAGAAAATTAGTTGTCAGGCTCATTTTAAGGGGGTCAAATGGTGACAGGGGTCTCAGCAGGGTCAGGTATCCAGGGAAAACCAGTCTGATGGAGCTGAGGGGACTTTTTTTGCGGATACAACACTTTATTATCTCTGTGCAGCAAACAATTGACAAGCCAGATGCTTCAAAGATTGAAAGTATTTTAAGGCAGTCGGACAAATCTCCAAAGTTGAGTTCCAAACTTCCTCAAGGGTTGATAGAGGCTTTTCCAGATGACACAAGACATCTGGTAGAAGCTATTGATAATGATGAATGGATACAGTTATGTTTGAATGCCCAGTCATGTTCATATAATCGCAGACGTAAATTACTGCAGTTTAAGACCCCCCCCCCCCACCCCCCCATAGAATGTACTATATTCCAGTGAAACTGAATATCAAGCACTCAGAAATGTAATTCCTCTGCTGGAGGTGTAAAACACAAAAGGGGACATATTTCAATAGGTTATGGTCTTGTGAAGGCTGGCTGAATTCTAGCAAATAGTATGTTCTTTTATCTCAGCATGTCTACAGATTCTACCTTCTGCCTGTTTTTGTTTGCTTGGAAATGTTGATACTGGAGACTTATCAGAAGAAACTGTGTAACCAACCGTTACACTAAGAAATGCATTGCCATTAATTGGAAGGTTGGTTGTCCTCCCACAATGTCACAATGGATGACAGAAATGTCAAGTTATGTATCCCTAGATTTGATTTATTACAAGATTAAAGGCATACTGTGCAACTTTCATAATGTCTGGATGCCTTATATGGAATAAAGAATGACTAAAGGAGCCTGTAATGAAAACATGCTCACATCAGGTGTCACGATCGTGTGGCGGATTGACGGACCAAAACGCAGCAGTTGGAAAATAAGCCATCTTCTTTTATTTTTTAAAGATGACGAAAAATAAACACGAAACACTTAATACAAACTATACAAAACAACAAACGACCGTGAAGCTAAATAACGTTGTGCACATACACACACAGGCTACAAACGTTCTACATAGACAATTACTCACAACCAATGAGAGCCCATGGCTACCCTAAATAAGGCTCCCAATCAGAGACAACCGAAATCAGCTGTCTCTAATTGGGAACTCATTCAGGTAACCATAGACTCTCCTAGACAACTAAACATACATAGACAACACTAGACACATGTACTCCACACAAACCCATATCCTATACCCAACAACCCCTTTACCATAAAAACACCCAAAACCAACAAAACACAAACATTCCCCATGTCACACCCTGACCTAACTAAAATAATAAAGAAAACAAAGAATACTAAGGCCAGGGCGTGACATAACCCCCCCCTTAAGGTGCGAACTCCGGGCGCACCATTACACAGTCTAGGGGAGGGTCTGGGTGGGCTTCCATCCACGGTGGCGGCTCCGGCTCTGGTTGTGGTCCCCACGTCACCACAGTCCCTAACCACCTCCTAGGCTTCCTCCAAATGACCCCCCTCCACATTAACCCCATTGCATTAAGGGGCAGTTCCGGACTAAGGGGCAGCTCCGGACTAAGGGCCAGTACCAGGGTAAGGGGCAGTACCAGGGTCAGGGGCAGTACCAGGGTCAGGGGCAGTACCAGGGTCAGGGGCAGCACCAGGGTAAGGGGCAGCACCAGGGTAAGGGGCAGCACCAGGGTAAGGGGCAGCACCGGACTGAGGAACGGCAGCTCCGGACTGAGGAACGGCAGCTCCGGACTGAGGAACGGCAGCTCCGGACTGAGGGACTGCAGCTCCGGACTGAGGGACTGCAGCTCCGGACTGAGGGACTGCAGCTCCGGACTGAGGGACGGCCCATGGCTGGCTGACAGATCTGGCTGCTCATGGCTGGCTGACGGATCTGGCTGCTCATGGCTGGCTGACGGATCTGGCTGCTCATGGCTGGCTGACGGATCTGGCTGCTCATGGCTGGCTGACGGATCTGGCTGCTCATGGCTGGCTGACGGATCTGGCTGCTCATGGCTGGCTGACGGATCTGGCTGCTCATGGCTGGCTGACGGATCTGGCTGCTCATGGCTGGCTGACGGATCTGGCTGCTCATGGCTGGCTGACGGATCTGGCTGCTCATGGCTAGCTGACGGATCTGGCTGCTCATGGCTAGCTGACGGATCTGGCTGCTCATGGCTAGCTGACGGATCTGGCTGCTCATGGCTAGCTGACGGATCTGGCTGCTCATGGCTGGCTGACGGATCTGGCTGCTCATGGCTGGCTGACGGATCTGGCTGCTCATGGCTGGCTGACGGATCTGGCTGCTCATGGCTGGCTGACGGATCTGGCTGCTCATGGCTGGCTGACGGATCTGGCTGCTCATGGCTGGCTGACGGATCTGGCTGCTCCTGTCTGGTTGGCGGCTCTGGCAGATCCTGTCTGGTTGGCGGCTCTGGCAGATCCTGTCTGGTTGGCGGCTCTGGCAGATCCTGTCTGACGGACGGCTCTAGCGGCTCCTGTCTGGCTGGCGGCTCTAGCGGCTCCTGTCTGGCTGGCGGCTCAGTGGGCTCATGGCAGACGGGCGGCTTTGCAGGCTCATGGCAGACGGGCGGCTTTGCAGGCTCATGGCAGACGGATGGCTCAGATGGCGCTGGGGAGACGGATGGCTCAGATGGCGCTGGGGAGACGGATGGCTCAGATGGCGCTTGGCAGACGGGCAGTTCAGTCATCGCTGTGCAGACGGCAGACTCCTGCCGGCTGAGGCGCACTGTAGGCCTGGTGCGTGGTGCCGGGACTGGTGGCACCGGGCTGGGGACACGCATCTCAGGGCTAGTGCGGGGAGCAGCAACAGGACGCACAGGACTCTGGGGACACACAGGAGGCTTGGTGCGTGGTTTAGACACTGGTGGTAAAGGGCTGGAGACACGCACCCTATAGCTAGTGCGTGGAGGAGGTACTGGTGGTACTGGGTTGGGGCGGGGAGGTGGCGCCGGAAATACCGGACCGTGCAGGCGTACTGGCTCCCTTGAACGCCGAGCCTGCCCAACCTTACCTGGTTGTATGCTCCCCGTCGCCTGACCAGTGCGGGGAGGTGGAATAACCCGCACCGGCCTATGTAGGCGAACCGGGGACACCATGCGTAAGGCTGGTGCCATGTACGCCGGCCAGAGGAGACGCACTGGTGACCAGATGCGTTGGGCCGGCTTCATGACATACGGCTCAACGCTCAGTCTAGCCCGGCCGATACGTGGAGCTGAAATGTACCGAACCGGGCTATGCACGCGTACAGGAGACACCGTGCGCTCTACTGCGTAACACGGTGTCTGCCCGTACTCTCGCTCTCCACGGTAAGTACAGGGAGTAGGCGCAGGTTTCCTACCTGACTTCGCCACACTCCCTTTAAGGCCCCCCCCAAGAAATTTTGGGGTTGTACTCACGGGTTTCCAGCCTTGTCTCCGTGCTGCCTCCTCATATCGCCTCCTCTCGGCTTTAGCTGCCTCCAGCTCTTCACGAGGAAGGCGATATTCTCCCGGTTGTGCCCACGGCCCCTTACCATCCAGTATCTCCTCCCATGTCCACGAATCCTGTGTAGGTGGGTCCTGTTGCCGCTTTCCATGCCGCTTGGTCCTGTATTGGTGAGTAATTCTGTCACGATCGTGTGGCGGATTGACGGACCAAAACGCAGCAGTTGGAAAATAAGCCATCTTCTTTTATTTTTTAAAGATGACGAAAAATAAACACGAAACACTTAATACAAACTATACAAAACAACAAACGACCGTGAAGCTAAATAACGTTGTGCACATACACACACAGGCTACAAACGTTCTACATAGACAATTACTCACAACCAATGAGAGCCCATGGCTACCCTAAATAAGGCTCCCAATCAGAGACAACCGAAATCAGCTGTCTCTAATTGGGAACTCATTCAGGTAACCATAGACTCTCCTAGACAACTAAACATACATAGACAACACTAGACACATGTACTTCACACAAACCCATATCCTATACCCAACAACCCCTTTACCATAAAAACACCCAAAACCAGCAAAACACAAACATTCCCCATGTCACACCCTGACCTAACTAAAATAATAAAGAAAACAAAGAATACTAAGGCCAGGGCGTGACATCAGGGGAGATATCTATTTAGGCAGTCCCTAGCTGCTGGGCTATTCAGTCCTGGCCCTGGGGGTCTGCCGTTCTGTGAGTTGTCACTCTGGCCTAGCACACCCAAAACCAATAATAAATGTTTCACTAAGATCCTAAAGAAGAGTGTGTTTTAGTCAATCATTATATCTGTTTGGGCTTCTTGCGGTCAATTTGCCATCTACAAATTATTTGTGATTATGTTCTAGCCCAAAAGGTTAAGTAAAAAATAGATAAGTAAAAAAAATAACAAATAAATAACAAATAGTTAAAGAGCAGCAGTAAAATAACAGTAGCGAGGCTATATACAGGGGGTACCAGTACAGAGTCAATGTGCGGAGGCACAGGTTAGTCGAAGTAATTGAGATATGTACATGTAGGTAGAGTTGTGCGGGGGCACCGGTTAGTCGAGGTAATTGAGGTAATATGTACATGTAGGTAGAGTTGTGCGAGGGCACCGGTTAGTCGAGGTAATTGTGGTAATATGTACATGTAGGTAGAGTTGTGCGGGGGCACCGGTTAGTCGAGGTAATTGAGGTAATATGTACATGTAGGTAGAGTTAAAAGGACTATGCATAGATAATAACCAGAGAGTAGCAGCAGCATAAAAGAGGGGCTGTCTCATCTGTTTAGGCCCTGAGTTTTTCCCCTCATCATGTGACGCATGTGAAAACCCTGGGTCCTCAATGAAAAAAACTCTGGTTTCTAGTAACAAACAATAGCAGTATACTGGTACAATTATTGAACATGAGGGGAAAAAAGTCCATTGCTTCTTTGCACTGTGGCCTTCTATATATCCTTTGAGGTTCTCATTGGAGATGAATGCCTGCAGATTTCTCCTAATGCATACAGCGGGATAACTAACACAAGGTTACTACATTGTCTGTAAGGTGAACCTCAAGTCCTTCAACCTGGAAAATCCAGTTAGGGGTCTTCACTCACCATCTCTCATCCTACTGTGCAGTGAGTGCATTATTGAGAACAGATGGTAATGAAGTTTTAATGCTGAATGTAAGGTGCTTTTCCTTCTTGTGACTTTGACTCCATATCATTCATAAGGTATATGAGCTCGTCTGTAAGCAGTTCAAAAAAAGAGTGTATGAATTCTGCCAGGGTTAAATGTTGTTGTAGCAGTTGAGGAGGAATAGCTGAGGCAGTGCTTGAACCAGCAACTCTGGGGTTTCAGGGCAAATGCTCAACCTCCTGTGCCGTTAGGTCCAGATTGCATGGACAAGTAATTTGAACCAAATACACTTTAACCCCTGCAAGCCAGCAAGTGAAGGAACAAGGGATAAGCAATCATTTAAATACATCACAAGATATATGACCCCATTTGTGGGAAGAGAGCATGGTGATTATTGCACAGGTATGCCCATGGGTTATTTCGCAAGCATGATGACGTTACATTATTCTGCTGTGCTCATTGGCTGGAGGATAATAGGTGACTGACATTCTGCACATGGCTAATTGATAGTAGAGGAGTGGCATGACGCTGTGCTGTTGAGAACATTTGTATAGCCCACAGATAGAAATTCCAGCTGTGCCCATGATAGAGGATGCTGAATCAAAGTTTAATGTGAGGAGATGCATTCAGACCAGCTTTACAACCAGTTTCGCTCAATCTATACTACATATGAGGCCCCCTAAATGTGTTTTTAATCTGCTAAAGTGACTCTTAAACACCCTGTGATCCTCAAGTTTACTCTATGTTTCCTCCGGTCTTAAATCTGAGACACTGAGCCAATCACAATGGCGAGAGAGGTGAAATGTAAGGCAGTAACATTATCTGAAGAGTTGCATTAGCTCCACCGGCTAATGCTAAGGCTTTAGCTCAGCGGGCTAACACAGAGACCCAGATTCGATCCCAGTCAGTTACAGACAAACTGTCTTAGTGACGGGCCCCCAGTTTGACAGACTCCCGTGGCCGTTGACTTGGCACGTTTATCTGTAGATCAACCCACGCGTTTAGGATTACCTCCCTCCCCAGTCCATCCCAATCCCTCTTAATCCCCCGGCTCACACCTGCGGACTGGCGTCTTTACTTTCCCTCTGTCGCCGAGGGACTATCTTCTCACAAATGAAGTGGGGAGCGGTTGTAAACACCAAGAATACGTATTTGGTTGTAGCCACCAAGAATGCCAAGAATAGTTCATGAAATTATTCATTCTATCCATTCTCTTCTGTGAGTTCTTTTGAAATGAGACAATGAAGGAACAGTTGGACTAAGAGTCAGACTATTTCAAATGGTGAGTGGGCTAGAAATGTGAGGGTGCACTGTGATATGAATTAGTGATATGGCTCAAAGTGAGATTGAGTAATTCCAAGATATCCTGTGATGAAACAGACAAAAACCTATGTATTGCCTCTGTCATCATGATTATTATTGTCCCCCATGATGAAATCGGGGAGGGGTCTGTGGATCTGTCTCCGTTCTGTCTACGTTCGTTCGTATGTTAGTGATAAACTTGGGTGAATGATGAGTCTTGCCATAGAGATCCGACATTTACGAAATATAACAAGCCATTGAAAATACAAACTTTGAAAAGTCATGCCCCTCTTCCCGTTTAACCTAAAGTCATGACATTAAAACTACTTGTCAATAGGGGGGGCGCTATTTTCACTTTGGAAAAAATCGTGCCCAAATTAAACTGCCTCGTACTCTATTCTAGATCATACATTATGCATATTATTATTACTATTGGATAGAAAACACTCAAGTTTCTAAAACTGTTTGAATTATATCTGTGAGTAAAACAGAACTCATTTTGCAGCAACCTTCCATACAGGAAGTGAAAAATCTGAAAACGAGGCTCTGTTCCAGGGCCTGCCTATTCAACTGGCTTATATTTATCGATATGCATGCACTTCATACGCCTTCCACTAGATGTCAACAGGCAGTGGAAGGTGGAATGGGGTGTCTAGCTTGATCTGAGGTCGAACAAGAGCTTTTGGAGTGGCAGGTCAGGAATTTCCTTTCTCTACCTAGGCGCGCGAAGCACCTCCATATTGTCTTCTGATAAGCGTTCGGTATACACGGCTAATATGTCCGTCTCTGATTTTATTTGATACATGTGATAATAACATCGTAAAGTATGTTTTTTCAACCGAGTTTTATCAGATTATTCAACGTTTATTGGGACTTTTGGAGTTTTCCGTTCTTTGCGTCGAGAGAAACTGGGAACGTCATCAACATTGACTAGCATTGTGTCGCGAATTCGACAGGGGAAAAGGACATTCTAAAACCAAACAACGATTTATTCTGGAAATAGGACTCCTTGTACAAGATTCTGATGGAAGCTCAGCAAAAGTAAGAACAATTTATGATGTTATTTCGTATTTCTGTGGAAAATGTTATTTCTATTCTCCGCCATTTTGGCGGGCGGTGTCTCGCAATAACGCAAGCTGTTTGTTATGGTAAAGTTATTTTTAGTGTATCTTTCATTTGCCATACAACAAGTATTTTTATGTAAAGTTTATGATGAGTTCTTTGGTCAGATTAGGTGAGTGTCCAAAATAACTCCTGACATTCTGGGGAACTGTTGCTACATTTTCACAATGTCTAACCACGGTTTGCAGCTCTAAATATGCACATTTTCGAACTAAACATAAGTGTATTGTATAACCTGATGTTATAAGACTGTCATTTAATGAAGTTGTTCAAGGTTAGTGATTAATTTTATATCTTTTGCTGGTTTTTGCAAATGCTATCTATGCGGTGAATAAATGCGTTTGTGTGTGTGGCTATTGTGGTAAGCTAATATAATGCTATATTGTGTTTTTGCTGTAAAACACTTAAAAAATCGGAAATATTGGCTGGATTCAAAAGATGTTTATCTTTCATTTGCTGTACACCATGTATTTTTCATAAATGTTTTATGATGAGTATTTAGGTATTTCACGTTGCTCTCTGTAATTATTCTGGCTGCTTTGGTGAGATTTTGTGACGGTGGCTGCAATGTAAAACTGATTTATACCTGAAATATGCACATTTTTCGAACAAAACATATGCTATACAATAAATATGTTATCAGACTGTCATCTGATGAAGTTGTTTCTTGGTTAGTGACTAAGTATATCTCTATTTTGTCGGTTTTGTGACAGCTACCTATGCGGTATAAACATGGTGAAAATATGCAGTTGAGTCTTTGGCTATTGTGGTTAGCTAATAGAAATACATATTGTGTTTTCGCTGTAAAACATTTTAAAAATCGGAAATGATGGCTGGATTCACAAGATGTTTATCTTTCATTTGCTGTATTGGACTTGTGATTTCATGAAAATTATATTATATGATATCCCTGTCCCGTTAGGCTAGGCTATGCTAGTCAGCTTTTTTGATGAGGATGCTCCCGGATCCGGGATGGGTATTAAGTAAAGGTTTTAAGTATACAGGTCCCTCTCCTCAAAAAAAACACATTTGCCTCAGGGGCCCATAAGGTCCGTCATTATGGATTTTCTGCCACTTGGAATTTTGTGAAGAACACTTAAAACGCTAGTCTTCAGGTACCGAAAGGCAAATCTGTATGAAACTTGATATGTGGCATCTATGGACAAAGTAGTCTCAACGCAATATTTTCCAGAATAGTACCTAAACTACATGGCTGCTATTGACCAATAAACATTCACGTGGGTGTGGTCTGGCACATAAATGCATATAAATGAGTCTAGTATATATTGTAACAATATTTGGTACACATGTTGCAAACACTTTCAAGACTCAACATATGCAAGAACATATCAACATCATGGTGGCGCTATAACAGGCACATGTTTGTATCTCTTGATCTGTTTCACTGAAATTTGGTACACATGCTCAGGGATTTGAGTCTAGCCAACACACGCAGTATCCCAGACACAACTGGACCGATTTTGATTAAACTTGAGTGAATGATAAGTCTTGCCATAGAGATCCATCATTTACCAAATAACAGTGATTGTTCTTAGACTCAAAAACCTGACTCTGAATTAAGACACAATGACAAGTAAGGCTTGGGCAAAGAAACACGAGGTGATGTCATCACATACGTCATCAGAGAGCGCAACAGAATATTGTACTGTCTACACTTGGTTTGTTGTTAATATTAAATATTTTTCATTAAATCTATTTTAATCAGAACTAAAGTTTTGTTGCTAAGGATTCCACGACGCGGTCAGCCTTTACGGTTGGGACTGCAAGTTTGTGTTCCTTTTTTTTGCGTGGATTCTGCGAGTGCTAGCTGGCTGTACTGCAGACACCTGTCGTCGTCGTGGGAATGACTCATTGTTATCTTTTCATAAAACAACTGGTTGCAGTAAAAAGCCAACCTGGATACCAAGGAGATCCTGAGGGAAATCGATGAGTACCAACAGCTTTGTGCAGCTTTGTGCCATGGAGGAATGACATACTCCATCATGGAAAGATCCAACTATCTCACAAAAAAGAAGTCTGTCTGCAGATTAATCTACAGACACGGACGATTTACTTACCGTTGAAGTAGAGGCTAGAGTTCTGGCTGGAATCCATGCAACACTGGAAAAGTTGTGTGAGGAGGCAGCAGGGCTGAGGGGGAGTTTGGAGTTTAGCCAGAGTTAAATTCTCACGCACCAAGGAGAGAATAAGCCAAAGTAAAAATCCACGATACCACCTTGGATTGTCTACTCAGAGAAAACAGGGTGATGAAGGAGTCTCTACTAGACATACAAAGTCATAGCATGCGTGAAAATCATTTTTTCTTATTCTGGGATTCCTGAGGACGCATCCAATTATCCAGAGGGCGCGATCAGAGAATTTATGCAATCCGCCTTGAAACTTCCTATAGAGACTGTAAACAAGGTGGCTTTCCACCGAGCACACAGACTTGGAGCTCGGAGCGACAAGACGAATGACCAATTTCCAAGGGAGATAAATGAATGTCGTTAAGAGACTATATCCGGTACAAAGACAGCAAAGGGAGAAGGGTAAGCATGCCTTTCTCATTGTGGACAAACTCTTCATAGATGACAGCCATTCCGAGACAGCTCCATGTACTAAATTCTACAGGGACTTCAGGTTCCGAAAAAAATGAAGTATGGGAACGGTAAAAATATCTGAACACTATGAAGTGGATATAAACGCTTACACATACGGACTTATACATACGGAATCCAAGAGTTCAACCAATTTATTACAGCATCACCCCAAAAATGGAGGAGGCAGGTAGCAGCAGGAGGAGGTAGGGAACTGGTCTGTCTGCCCAATATAAAGGATCAAAACGTGCGGAGGAATAAAAATTGCACAAATAGGAAAGTATACCAGTTTCATTTGAGGACCAGGATGTTGACATCTGTGCCATGCAGATTGCCAAATAGTTGGTAAGAGATTTTTTATATACCGATTCCATGGTACAGGGTGTATGTTGATATATAAAACAACGGCAAGATTCAAGACTTCATGCTTTTCAGCTAAAATTATTATATAGATTGACCCTAGAAATAGTACTGTTAGGAGATCTGGAGAGAATGGGTCAGTCAATTACTAATATACTAATACTCTTAGTAAAAGTATTTGTCTTCAAATCGCAATCTGTGGATTCTATTCGATTAGATAGATTGAAATTGTATGTTAAACATCACGGCATAGTTGAAAGATATATGTTGCGTAGAAATCCGACGAGGGGGGCCAGCAGAGATAGGTGGGATAGGCTGAGGGAAGCTGAGGGTTGGGATGTGGAATTGGAGACAAGTGGGAGTGAAGTTGCTGTGTGGAATGATGTTCAAAGATAAAAGTCAAAAATAAAGTCAAAATAAAAAGTATGTTTGAATGGGGGCTGTGTTTTTACAGCTAATGCCGGTTTGCCTGAGGCTGATGCCGTGCAGGTGTTTGTACACATGCATATACACACACTCAAATAAACGCATTCAAGAACACACACATACATGTAATAGTGCCAGACATGTACACAAACATATACAGTTGGCATTGCTGTTATGATTTTGGTTGTCCTTGATGTCCTTTGTTTTTTTTTTCATTGTTGTTTGCTGTTGTCTTCTGTCTTTTTCTTTTTTCTCTTTAGTTCATTTTCTTGGTTGTTGGTGCATTGGGGGGTTCTTGGGGGTGGGGAATGGAATTAATTGTATTTTGTATTGGGGGGACTGTGGGAGGGGTCTCGAATGGTTGAGGGACAGCTATTGGGGAACTGTGGAGGGTTCGGGTTCACGTTTTTTGTCCTGGTGGGAGATCTGTCAACGTGCCCTTGAGCAGGTCATTGACCCTGGATGCTTCTGTGTCGCTCTGAATGGGAGTCTGTTGGATGACTGGTATGGTGTAGTTGTTGAGTGGCTTCACTGCAAGTATATTGTATGTTTCGTATATTCAATAAAATAAAAGATTTAAATATATCTTTTTTTTTTTATATATCTTTTTTTATTTTTTATAGACAATAACAAAACTAAAATGTAGCATCTAGTACAAAAACGACATTTACCGGTTACATTTAGACATTCACTACATGATCAAACCTATGTGGACACCTGATCGTCGAACATCTCATTCCAACATCATGGGCATTAATATGGAGTTGGTCCCCCCTTTGCTGCTATAACAGCCTCCACTCTTCTGGAAAGGCTTTCTATTAGATGTTGGGACATTGCTGTGGGGACTTGCTTCCAGTTAGCCACAAGAGCATTAGTGAGTTTGGGCATTGACGTTGGGCGATTAGGCCTGGCTCACAGTCGGCGTTCCAATTAATCCCAAAGGTGTTCAATGGGGGTGACGACAGGGCTCTGTGCAGGCCAGTCAAGTTCTTCTACACAGATCTCGACAAATCATTTCTATATACATATGTACACAAATTTCTAGCAGGGCAGAAATTTGACGAACTGACTTGTTGGAAAGGTGGCATCCTTTGGCGGTGCCACGTTAAAACTCACTGAGATCTTTAGTGTGGGCCATTCTACTGCCAATGTTTGTCTATGGAGAATGCAAGGCTGTGTTCTCGATTTTAAACACTTGTCAGGAACGGGTCTGGCTGAAATAGCCAAATCCACTCATTTGAAGGGGTACATACTTTTTGCAATGTAGTGTATGTATCAATCAGTCTCTGTCATCATTACATTCCAAAATTAGTTGCTCTGTAACAGTCCTGACCTGTTTTATGTTGTTTTTTATGTGTTTATGGTCAGGGCATGTGTTTTGGGTGGGCAGTCTATGTTATCTGTTTCTATGTTGGTTTCGGTGTGCCTGGTATGGCTCTTGATTAGAGGCAGGTGGTTTGCATTTTCCTCTAATCAAGAGTCATATTTAGGTAGGGCATTATCACTGTGTGTTTGTGGGTGATTGTCTCCTGTGATGTCTTCGTGTCGTTGTGTTCGATGTATTTCACTTTTGGAGCTGTTTGGCTGTTCGTATGTTTCGATGTCCGTTCCTGTTCGTGAGTTTACGTTTGTCCATGTAAGTTTATGTTCAGGTTGCGTGTACGTCGTTTTGTTATTTTGTAGTTTGAAAGTGTTTTGTTTAGTTTTCGTGTTGCCATCTGCATCGTTTGTAATTTATAATAAAGATGGCATATTTCCCAGACTCCGCATTTTGGTCAGAAGATCCTTCTCTCCTCACCTCATCTGAGGATGAGGAGAGCGACAGCTCTAACAGAATCACCCACCAAAATACAGAGACCAAGCGGTATGGGAATGCTCGACGGAGCAATAAGGATTTCTGGACTTGGGAGGAGATATTGGACGGTAGAGGACCTTGGGCTCAACCAGGGGAATATCGCCGTCCTAAGGAGGAGAAGAGGGCAGCCACAGCCCAGGAGCGCTGGTATGAGGAGGCAGCGCGACGACGCGGTTGGGAGCCCGTGAGTAAGACCCAAAAATTTCTTGGGGGGGGGCACACGAGGAGTGTGGTAAAGCCGGGTAGGATACCCGAGCCAACTCCCCGTGCTTACCGTGGAGGTAGAAGGCGTCGTACTGGTAAGACACCGTGTTATGCGGTAAAGCGCACGGTGTCCCCAGTACGCGTGCTTAGCCCAGTGCGGGCTATTCCACCTTGCCGCACTGGGAGGGCTAGGTTGGGCATCGAGCCGGGTGCCATGAAGCCGGCCCAACGTAGCTGGTCTCCAGTACGTCTCCTCGGGCCGGTGTACATGGTACCAGCCTTACAGGTGGTGTCCCCGGTTCGCCTGCATAGCCCAGTGCGGGCTATTCCACCTCGCCGCACTGGCAGGGCTACGGGGTTCATTCAACCTGGTAGGGTTGGGGAGGCTCGGTGCTCAAGAGCACGTGTCCTCCTTCACGGTCCGGTATATCCGGTGCCACCTCCATGTACCAGTCCTCCGGTGGCAGCCCCCCGTACCAGGCTGTCTCTCCGGGTTCTCTCTCCTGCTGTTTCCTCCTCTCCAGCGCAGCCGGTGCCTAGACCACGCACCAGGCTGTCTCTCCTTCTCCTCCCTACAGAGCTATCTGTCTCCCCAGCGCCATCTGAGCCATCCGTCTCCCCAGCGCCATCTGAGCCATCCGTCTCCCCAGCGCCATCTGAGCCATCCGTCTCCCCAGCGCCATCTGAGCCATCCGTCTCTCCAGCGCCATCTGAGCCATCCGTCTCCCCAGCGCCGTCTGAGCCATCCGTCTGCCATGAGCCTGCAAAGCCGCCCGTCTGCCATGAGCCTGCAAAGCCGCCCGTCTGCCATGAGCCTACAGAGCCATCCGCCAGACAGGAGCCGCTAGAGCCGTCAGCCAGACAGGAGCCGCTAGAGCCGTCAGCCAGACAGGATCTGCCAGAGCCGCCAACCAGACAGGATCTGCCAGAGCCGCCAACCAGACAGGATCTGCCAGAGCCGCCAACCAGACAGGATCTGCCAGAGCCGCCAGCGAGCCATGAGCAGCCAGAGCCGTCAGAGAGCCATGAGCAGCCAGAGCCGTCAAAGAGCCATGAGCAGCCAGAGCCGTCAGTGAGCCATGAGCAGCCAGAGCCGTCAGAGAGCCATGAGCAGCCAGAGCCGTCAGAGCGCCATGAGCGTCGAGAGCCGTCAGCCTGCCATGAGCGTCGAGAGCCGTCAGCCTGCCATGAGCGTCGAGAGCCGTCAGCCTGCCATGAGCGTCAAGAGCCGTCAGCCTGCCATGAGCGTAGAGAGCCGTCAGCCAGCATGGACCTGCCAGAGCCGTCCAAACAGGACCTGCCAGAGTCCTTCAGCCGGGATCTGCCCCTTGTCCCGGTGTTGCCCCTTGTCCCGGTGCTGCCCCTTGTCCCGGTGCTGCCCCTTGTCCCGGTGCTGCCCCTTGTCCCGGTGCTGCCCCTTGTCCCGGTGCTGCCCCTTGTCCCAGTGATGGTCCTTATCCTGGTGCTGCCCCTTGTTCTGGTGCTGCCCCTTGTCCCGGTGCTACCCCTTGTCCCGGTGCTGCCCCTTGTCCTGGTGCTAGCTGTTTATTTAGGGGAAGGTAGTGTTAGGGTGGGCATTAGAAGGGGTAGAAAGAAGAGGGGAGTGACTATGGTGGTATGGGGACAGCGTCCTGAGCCGGAACCACCACCGTGGTCAACTGCCCACCCGGACCCTCCCCTGGACTTTGTGCTTGTGCGCATCTTGAGGGGGGGGTACTGTAACAGTCCTGACCTGTTTTATGTTGTTTTTTATGTGTTTATGGTCAGGGCATGTGTTTTGGGTGGGCAGTCTATGTTATCTGTTTCTATGTTGGTTTCGGTGTGCCTGGTATGGCTCTTGATTAGAGGCAGGTGGTTTGCATTTTCCTCTAATCAAGAGTCATATTTAGGTAGGGCATTATCACTGTGTGTTTGTGGGTGATTGTCTCCTGTGATGTCTTCGTGTCGTTGTGTTCGATGTATTTCACTTTTGGAGCTGTTTGGCTGTTCGTATGTTTCGATGTCCGTTCCTGTTCGTGAGTTTACGTTTGTCCATGTAAGTTTATGTTCAGGTTGCGTGTACGTCGTTTTGTTATTTTGTAGTTTGAAAGTGTTTTGTTTAGTTTTCGTGTTGCCATCTGCATCGTTTGTAATTTATAATAAAGATGGCATATTTCCCAGACTCCGCATTTTGGTCAGAAGATCCTTCTCTCCTCACCTCATCTGAGGATGAGGAGAGCGACAGCTCTAACATGCTCCCTATCTTTCCCTATCATAAAGCTGTATCTATTTAACAAATGGCATGGGATGTGGATTGATCTCAACAGTAGACCACTTTGTGAAACTTTTATTTTGTTGTCAACTACCCCTTTAAAAATGTCATTGTCATGGAGCAATGCTAAACCATAAATGAACATTGATGTAAACTAGCTTAAAAATGCCACAAGTTAATTCAAACCAGTGTTCACTGTTCAGCTCCTTCACCACAAAAACACAGGTACCCTTTCAACAATTTAAAAAAAATCCTCTCTGGTACAACACAGGTGACCTTTCTCACCTGTCAAATTAAAGGGTACTCCTGTCATGGCCGATCACAGTGACCTTCACTTCCTGGGTGAGATCCTGCAGGGGAGCACGCACAATGGGCACCATCCATATCGCAAAAATGTATACACATGTTTTAAAGTCAATCATATTATGAGTATGGCCTACTTCCTATACGAAAACACATCAAAACATGTATGATTCACAATTCCTGTGTTTCTCACATTCATGTGACAAAGTAAAACATTTGGTTCTTGCATTATGCCTGTGAATGATTATGGGCTACTTGTTATAAGACATATATGTATACCACTTGCTGTATATGTTACTTACATGTTGCAGGAGTACCCATATAATAATCCTTATGTGATTCATAGACCTTTTTCCACATAGGCGTGATGCCCATAGAGACCTATTCTAACAGCCGGAGGATTAGAGAGTTGCCGTAGTGTTTAGCACTAAGAGGCTAATGACAGAGCTAGTTTCCCTGTGAGTAAATCTCCAGGTATCTGTCATGTCACTTGGGATTTGGGCTGCTCGGCGAAACATAAACACAAAAAGTGACACGCATGCATGGCGGAACGTGTGTAAAGTGTGTGTGACAGATTTGTGTGACAGATTGTGAATGTGTGTGTGCTTTCATTTGTGTGTCTTAGTAAGTAAAAGGACGTCTAAAAGGAGTATTTTCTAGACGTTGAAGTTAGGTTCATTTTAGGTTCTGAATGAAAGGTGAAAATACCATTTTCCGGACATTTAAAATACGTATTTTCCAGATGTTCAAAATATTGATTTTCCAGGCATTGAAATCAGGTTAATTTCCAGTTCTGAATGAACGTTGAAAACACATTTTCAGGACTCAGGAGGTTGAAATATGTAATTTACAGAAGTTGAAATCAGGTTCATTTTCCAGTCTGAATGAAAGTTGAAACGATGTCATTTACAGATGTTGAAAATATATATTTTTTGGTCATTGATTCTATGCCCAAATTCAAACTGCACATACAGTTTCAATGAAGTAAGCATTATGTCACAATACTAATTTGTATTATTGAAGATTGCAACATATAATATTTATTATTGCTCCCATCTGTCATATGCACTTATGTTATCACTGACTGTAAGTCCCTCTAGATAAGAGCATCTGATGAATGACCAAAATGTAAATGTAAAAACAAACACTTGCAAAGTATTCTGGGTATTATTCGAATGAGTTCCGCCTCCAAACAAGTACACATTTGGGTAATACTTTATTTGGATAGTCCACATGTAACATTTCAACTAACTATCTACTAACCCTACCCCTAAACGTAACCCTTGCCCTAACCCTTATTCCAAACCTAACCCTAACCATAACCTTAGCAAGCAGTTGCTTATCAACAGATAGTTTGTTGATAGTATGACCATCTGTAGAGCATCTACAGATGGACTATTCAGACATTCCAAATAAAGTGTGATCCAATTTTTGTTCGGTCCGGACCAGACCAAATCTGAACCAACGGTAGACATCTAGGCTGTGTTTTACTAGTTTGAACGGTACTGTACGACAGTTCAGTACAATAGAGGACAGTAGAGTACAGTACAGTACAGTTTAGTTCACTAAAGTAGAGTACATTAGAGTAAATTAGGGTGTAATACAGTACATTATACTGTGCTGTGCTGTACTGAACTATACTTTACTTTTATTTACTTTACTTTACTGTACTCTACTATGCTGTACTGTACTGTACTGTACTTGTCTTTACTGACTACTGTAATATCACGTTTCAGGTAAGGCCCGGGTGCAGACTGTGTTGAAGTAACAATGTTTATTACAGCAACAGGGGCAGGTAAACGACAGGTCAAGGCAGGCAGTGGTCAATAATCCAGAGTAGTGGGGCAAAGGTACAGAATGGCAGGCAGGCTCAGGGTCAGGTCAGGCAGAGGTCGGTAATCCAGTGTAGGGGCAAAGGCTCAGGATGGTAGGCAGGCTCAGGGTCAGGCAGAGTGGTCAGGCAGGTGGGCTCAGAGTCAGGACAGGCAAGGGTCAAACCAGGAGGGCGAGAAAAAGAGAGACTGGGGAAAAGCAGGAGCTGAGACAAAATGCTGGTTGTCTTGAACAAACAAGAGGAACTGGCAACAGACAAACAAAGAACACAGATATAACTACCCAGGGGATAATGGGGAAGATGGGCGACACCTGGAGGGGGGTGGAGACAAGCACAAGGACAGGTGAAACAGATCAGGGCGTGACAGTAATGTACTTTAATGTACTGTGAACTTGTGAAGCACAGATTCTGAACCAAAATTAGACATCTATGTTTGGGCCAAATCAAGGCCGGTCCAGCCCAAATCTGAACCAAAAATCAATATCTGTGGACGTTGGAATAAAGTCAGGTCCTGTGTGGCTCAGTTGATAAAGCATGGCAATTGCAACGCCAGGGTTGTGGGTTTGATTCCCAAGGGGGGAATTCCCAGGGGAATTCCTAGTTACTAGTTACCTGTACAACAAGTTTTTGGATGGCTGTTCACTGGGGCATAGGCATATTCATTACACCAATTGTGTTGCAGAAGGTTGTTAAACGGAAGCAAATGGAACAAAACTGGGAGGGACCTAGCACACCTGAATTTGTCCAACAGAAACTCAAATTTTCCTCTGTTTGCTTCCGTCTGGTTAGGCTAAACGGTAAACGGGTTTCCGTAATGAGTACACCACTGGTCACAAAAACAATGATTGATAGTACGCTTAAACTTCTTAAATTCATCCATTATTGGGTTAAAATACAGATACCGTATAGGCCTACATTTGTAAAGTCATCCACAACAACCACAATCCAGGCGCAAATAGCTAAATGAGAAAACAGTTAGATTCACAGCAATGCGCTATGTAGCCTATAAATCAATAATAAGTTAGGCTATAATAATAATAATAATAATAGGCTATCCATATCGCCCATAGGCTGCAAGCCTGCACCACTGCTGTCGTCCTTACCTCCAAGCGTTTATTCAAGTTGGATAGTCTTTGGATGCCGACAGAAGTCGCACCATTGGAAGACAGCTTGGACTGTAGCATACAAAAGCCTATTCCTGTTCTTTTCCCATGATCCTTTAAGCACACTTGTGGTCAGACTCGCTCAGGCTGAACAAACTTTAAACTTGCACCTTTTTTCTATGCTGATTTAAATGTCATTGAGAAAACAGAAAGGTGTCAAATCCTTTTTCCGCAATCCTAGTTTTTCAAAAGTATCTGTAGTCTGATTACAATATTTCTGCTGGTAATATAACGGATTACAATAAATACAATTAAAATGTAATCCATTACATGTAATGGACTGTTATTCCCCAACCCTGCAAACAATGAGATGTTCAGTCTTGTCTTAGATTCTAATGCCTTAGTCTACAGGGCTAATGCATTGACAGTAGCTACAATTAGTGACACAACACACACGGTATACAACAGAGCCCTGAAATGATCTAGTTTTTCAGTTGGTGTTTTTATCTCACCATGAGGAGGTCAACCCTTAGCATATGGTGCCACATCATTATTCAGTCACACTCTTATTATAGTCTTTGACAAACGAATGACTAAATGATCATTGGTGGTCTTAGCAAGTGTAAAAAAAATAAGGTTTGGTGTGCTGAAACACTCGTTACACATTAATTACGCTGCATTGAGGTTTTGATGCCTGTACCTGGCCTCCTTGGATTCAGTGACACAAAATATCATGGACACCTATAAAACAACAATGTGAATATTGGTGGGGAAACATACAAGTGGTAGTAAAAATTGCCAGGTCGATAGTATGCATAGTAAACGAAATCCCCCCTTGAAAGGTAAACCGTCTGAATTCAGATAGATGACAAGCTGCCATCTTGTCTCACCCTCTCGAAGAGAATGCCTTTGAAAAGGGAACCCTCATTTAAGCTTGTGACCATATTCAGGTGTTGCGTCAATGTGGGTGTATGGCACTAATGATTGCCTCTTCCTGCTGCAGGTCCTTTCATGATGTGACCTGAGGGCGACAGTCGTATTATCGCCCTACGCACCAAACTACATCAGAAAGAAAGAGACTGTGTCAGAGAGAGAAGAGACAAGAAGAAAAGAGCCATGGGGTATGGAGCCAGACCTCAACAAACATAGTAACGTTATCATACTGTAAAATAGGAAGATACTGTATGCGAAATGGATAGTTCACAGGTATTATAATCATTTACATGGTGCCAATCTTTTCCATTATGTTTTTTAGAATGTAAAAGATTGCAGATTTCTCCGTATGTTTGTGGAGAGGAAAATATACAAAAATGAAGGTGGAATATGGACTCAGTTCAACATTGGACAACTTTTGAGGCACGATAATGTCAGACACATTTAGATTAATGTTATTTATTTTATGACATTTTTTTTGCAAAAAGAGTGGCGTTGACAAATTCGAATTGAGGCAGATTTTCTATCAAAGTGTCTGGTTTCCTTGAAAAAAATCATGAAAGAAATACATATCCTTACACACGTTTACACAATTCACTTATTTCATGACATCAAGCTTAGCCTGCTCATTTGAGCAAATTTACTGGGTTCCTTATTCTATATCAACCGAGACACTGTATCTAATTGCCCTCTTTGAAAATGACTTAGGCTATATGTAAATGCTCAGTGAATGTAGGTCTACTTTGATCTGTTCAAACGCAGCACCATCATTTCTGATTCACCCCCAACAGAGACACAGTAAGGGGTCTGGGGCTTTTAAAATTCATGCTATAATTTTTTTCTTCCCTTTTTGCCTGCAATGCAGGAAAAGCCCCTGATACTGGTTACCCCCCCACCCACGCCCCCAAAATGACAGAGAACTATAGAGAAGCAGTTCCATGTTGGGACCAAAGGCTTAGGATGGAGTTGAAGATGTTCCTTTATTTTATTTTATTTATTTATTTTACCGTTATTTTACCAGGTAAGTTGACTGAGAACACGTTCTCATTTGCAGCAACGACCTGGGGAATAGTTACAGGGGAGAGGAGGGGGATGATTGAGCCAATTGTAAACTGGGGATTATTAGGTGACCATGATGGTTTGAGGGCCAGATTGGGAATTTAGCCAGGACACCGGGGTTAACACCCCTACTCTTACGATAAGTGCCATGGGATCTTTAATGACCTCAGAGAGCCAGGACACCCGTTTAACGTCCCATCCGAAAGACGGCACCCTACACACAGGGCAGTGTCCCCAATCACTGCCCTGGGGCATTGGGATATTTTATTAGACCAGAGGAAAGAGTGCCTCCTACTGGCCCTCCAATACCACTTCCAGCAGCATCTGGTCTCCCATCCAGGGACTGACCAGGACCAACCCTGCTTAGCTTCAGAAGCAAGCCAGCAGTGGTATGCAGGGTGGTATGCTGCTATATATTAAATATATATTGTACATTTTACACTTTTTATAAACAGTTTGGAATGCTTCCTCTTCAAGGTTTAAGCCTGGGTATCTGTAAAGCACTTCGTGACAACTGCTGATGTTAAAAGGGCTTTATAACATATATTTGCAAGGGCGCAGTGTGTGTTACCGATAGACCAAGAACTAATTTTTCTGTTACCGATAGACCAGGACTCATTTTTCTGTTACCGATAGACCAAGGACTCATTTTTTGTGTTACCGATAGACCAAGGACTCATTTTTTGTGTTACCGATAGACCAAGGACTCATTTTTCTGTTACCGATAGACCAAGGACTCATTTTTTGTGTTACCGATAGACCAAGGACTCATTTTTTTGTGTTACCGATAGACCAAGGACTCATTTTTTGTGTTACCGATAGACCAAGGACTCATTTTTTGTGTTACCGATAGACCAAGGACTCATTTTTCTGTTACCGATAGACCAAGGACTCATTTTTTGTGTTACCGATAGACCAAGGACTCATTTTTTTGTGTTACCGATAGACCAAGGACTCATTTTTTGTGTTACCGATAGACCAAGGACTCACCAACACATGATGCCCATGGCTGCCTTAAATATGGCTCCCAATTAGAGACAATACACCACAGCTGTCTCTAATTGAGAACCAATCTAGGCAGCCATCGACATACAAACACCTAGACAAGACATAACCCCATTAAACCTACAAACACCCTAGACAATACAAAAAACACACAAACTTCCCCATGTCACACCCTGACCTAACTAAAATAATAATGAAAACAAAGATAACTAAGGCCAGGGTGTGACACGCTTGCACTTGTCTTTTCCCCTCTACTAGCTCTGACTTTGCTGATAGCTACTTTATTGAGGAGAAATGTACTTACTATGAATGTGATCTGTGGTTGTCGCACATAGCTATCTTAAAATGAATGCACTAACTGTAAGTTGCTCTGGATAAATACGTAGGTAAATGGTTAGGATTGGAGGAGAGGGAGCTGATCCTAGATCTGTACCTCAGGGAAACTTTACCTTTAAAAGTTGGCACGGGGTACCTGGACCGAGTCGATGTGCGTGGGTACGAGGTAATTAAGGTAGATATGTACATATACAGTGCATTCGGAAAGTATTCAGACCCCTTGACTTTTTCCACATTTTGTTATGTTACAGCCTTATTCTAAAATGTATTCAATTGTTTTTTCCCCCTCATCAATCTACACACAATACCCCATAATGACAAAGCAAAAACAGAAAAAACGGAAATATCATATTTACATAAGTATTCACACCCTTTACTTAGTACTTTGTTGAAGCAACTTTGGCAGCAATTACAGGCTCAAGTCTTCTTCGGTATGACGCCACAAGCTTGGCACACCTGTATTTGGGGAGTTTCTCCCATTCTTCTCTGCAGTTCCTCTCAAGCTGTGTCAGGTTGGATGGGGAGTGTCGCTGCACAGCTATTTTCAGGTCTCTACCGAGATGTTCGATCGGATTCAAGTCTGGGCTCTGCCTGAGCCACTCAAGGACATTCAGAGACTTGTCCCAAAGCCACTTCAGCGTTGTTTTGGCTGTGTTCTTAGGGTTGTTGTCCTGTTGGAAGGTGAACCTTCGCCCCAGTCTGAGGTTCTGAGTGCTCTGTAGCAGGTTTTCATCAAGGATCTTTCTGTACTTTGCTCCGTTCATCTTTGCCTCGATCCTGACTAGTCTCCCAGTCAGGTTTCCTCCAGACGTGACGCTTGGCATTCAGGCCAAAGAGTTCAATCTTGTTTTCATCAGACCAGAGAATCTGGTTTCTCATGGTCTGAAAGTCTTTAGGTGCCTTTTTGCAAACTCCAAGTGGGCTTTCATGTACCTTTTACTGAGGAGTGGCTTCCATCTGGCCACTCTACCATAAAGGCCTGATTGGTGGGGGGCTGTGGAGATGGTTATCCTTCTGGAAGGTTCTCCCATCTCCACAGAGGAACTCTGGAGCTCTGTCAGAGTGACCATTGGGTTATTGGTCACCTCCCTGATCAAGGCCCTTCTCCCCCGATTGCTCAGTTTGGCCGGGCGGCCAGCTCTACGATGAGTCTTGGGTGTTCCAAACTTCTTCCATTTAAGAATGATGGAGGCCACTGTGTTCTTGGAGACCTTCAATGCTGCAGAAATGTTTTGGTACCCTTCCCCAGATCTGTGCCTCGACACAATCCTGTCTCGGAGCACTATGGACAATTCCTTCGACCTCATGGCTTGGTTTTTGCTCTGACATGCACTGTCAACTGTGGGACCTTATATAGACATGTGTGTGTATTTCCACATCATGTCCAATCAATTGATTTACCACAGGTGGACTCCAATCAAGTCGTAGAAACATCTCAATGATGATCAATGGAAACATGAAGCACCTGAGCTCAATTTCTAGTCTCATAGCAGAGGGTCTGAATACTTATGTAAATAAGATATTTAAAACATTAAAAAAAAGCTATTTTTACTTTTTCATTGTGGTGTATTGTGTGTAGAGTGATGAGGAAAAAATAAATGTAGTACTTTTAAGAATACGGCTGTAACGTAACAAAATTTGGATGAAGGGAAGGGGTCTAAATACTTCCCGAATGCACTGTAGGTAGGGATAAAGTGACTAGGCAACAACAAGGTAGATAATAAACAGTAACAGCAGCGTATGTGATGAGTCAAACGAGTTAGTGCAGAAAGGGTCAGATGCAGATAGTCTGGGTTGGTTAACTATTTAAGTAACTATTTAGCAGTCTTATGGCTTAGGGTAGAAGCTGTTCAGGGTCCTGACTTGGTGCATCGGTACTGCTTGCCATGCGGTAGCAGAGAGAACAGTCTGACTTGGGGGCAGTGTCCTGCTACTGTCACGTTCCTGACCTATTTATGTTAGTTTTTGTGTGTTAGTTGGTCAGGACGTGAGGTTGGGTGGGCATTCTATGTTATCTGTTTCTATGTTGGTTTTGGTTTGCCTGGTATGGCTCTTGATTAGAGGCAGGTGGTTTGCGTTTGCCTCTAATTAAGAGTCATATTTAGGTAGGGCATTCTCACTGTTTGTTGGTGGGTGATTGTCTCCTGTGTCAGTATGTTTGTTCGTACCACACTGGACTGTAGCGTTTGTTTGTTTCGTTTTCGTTTCGATGTCGTCTGTTACCTGTACGTAAGTTTATGTTTAGTTATGTAAGTTTATGTTCAGGTCTCGTCAACGTCGTTTTGTTATTTTGTAGTTTTGCAAGTGTTTGTTTCGTTTCGTGTTGCCATCTTTATCGTTGTTTAATAAAGATGGCTTATTTCCCAAAGCCTGCGTTTTGGTCTGAAGATCCTTCTCTCCTCACCTCTTCCGAGGATGAGGAGAGCGTCACCCGTTACAGAATCACCCACCAAGCTAAGACCAAGCGGCAAAGGGAAACTAAACGGAGTAAGGGACAGGAGAGAAAGGATTTCTGGACATGGGAGCAAATAATGAATGGAGAAGGTCCCTGGGCTAAGGCAGGAGAAAATCGCTGTCCCAAAGCTGAGCTGGAGGCACGGAGGAGAGCAGAGGCTACCGGGGAGAGGAACCGGAGCTATGAGGGAACGCGTCTGGCACGGAAGCCAAAAAAGCCTGTGAGTAATTCCCAAAAATTTCTTGGGGGGGGGCTAGGAGATAGTGGGCCAAGGGCAGGTAGGAGACCTGCGCCCACTTCCCAGGCTTACCGTGGAGAGCGGGAGTACGGGCAGGCGCCGTGTTACGCAGTAGAGCGCACGGTGTCTCCTGTACGAGTGCATAGCCCAGTGCAGGTTATTCCACCTCCCCGCACTGGTAGGGCTAGATTGAGTATTGAGCCAGGTGTCATGAGGCCGGCTCAACGCGTCTGGTCTCCAGTGCGTCTCCTCGGGCCGGCATACATGGCACCTGCCTTACGCATGGTTTCCCCGGTTCGCCTACATAGCCCGGTGCGGGTTATTCCACCTCCCCGCACTGGTCGGGCAACCGGGAGTATTCAACCAGGTAAGGTTGGGCAAGCTCAATGCTCAAGAGTGCCAGTACGCCTCCACGGTCCGGTATTTCCGGCACCACCTCCCCGCCCCAGCCTAGTACCTACAGTGTCTACACTACGCACTAGGCTACCAGTGCGTATCCTGAGCCCTGTTCCTCCTCCACGCACTCTCCCTGTAGTGCGTGTATCTAGCCCGGTGCCTCCAGTTCCGGCCCCACGCACTAAGCTACCAGTGCGTCTCCAGAGCCCTGTACACACTGTATATTCTCCCCCTACTAATCCTGATGTGCTTGTCCTCAGCCCGGCGTCACCAGTGCCGGTACCACGCATCAGGGGTAGAGTAGGCTTTGAGAATACAGTGTGCCCTGTCCCTGCTCCCCGCACTAGTAGGAAGGTGCTTGTCATTAGCACGGTGCCTCCAGTTCTGGCACCACGCACCAGGTCTACAGTGCGCCATATCCGGCCAGAGCCATCCGTCTCCCCAGCGCCATCTGAGCCATCCGTCTCCCCAGCGCCATCTGAGCCATCCGTCTCCCCAGCGCCATCTGAGCCATCCGTCTCCCCAGCGCCATCTGAGCCATCCGTCTCCCCAGCGCCGTCTGAGCCATCCGTCTGCCAGGAGCCTGCAAAGCCGCCCGTCTGCCATGAGCCTGCAAAGCCGCCCGTCTGCCATGAGCCTACAGAGCCGTCAGCCAGACAGGAGCCGCTAGAGCCATCAGCCAGACAGGAGCCGCTAGAGCCGTCAGCCAGACAGGATCTGCCAGAGCCGCCAACCAGACAGGATCTGCCAGAGCCGCCAACCAGACAGGATCTGCCAGAGCCGCCAACCAGACAGGATCTGCCAGAGCCGCCAACCAGACAGGATCTGCCAGAGCCGCCAACCAGACAGGATCAGCCAGAGCCGTCAGAGCGCCATGAGCAGCCAGAGCCGTCAGAGCGCCATGAGCAGCCAGAGCCGTCAGAGCGCCATGAGCGTCGAGAGCCGTCAGCCTGCCATGAGCGTCGAGAGCCGTCAGCCTGCCATGAGCGTCGAGAGCCGTCAGCCTGCCATGAGCGTCGAGAGCCGTCAGCCTGCCATGAGCGTCGAGAGCCGTCAGCCTGCCATGAGCGTCGAGAGCCGTCAGCCAGCCATGAGCATCGAGATTCGTCAGTCAGCCATGAGCTGTCCTTCAGCCTGAAAAGGCTGGATACCCAGAACTGCCCATCAGTCCAGAGCTGTCTCTCTGTCCGGAGCTGCCTTTCAGTCCGGAGTTGCCCCTCTATCCTAATCTCCCTCTCTATCTTCATCTATCTCTATATTCTTATCTATCCCTCTTTCTTGATTTATCTCTCTGTCCCGGTGTTGTCCCTATTAGATATGTTGTTAAGGGAATTTTGTGGGGGTCAAAAGAGGGTGGACATTCTTGGAGGGAGGAAGTTAGGATGGATTATGGTGGGGTGGGAACCGCGCCCCGAGCCTGAACCACCACCGTGGTTAGATGCCCACCCAGACCCTCCCCTAGACTTTGTGCTGGTGCGTCCGGAGTTCGCACCTTGTGGGGGGGGTACTGTTACGTTCCTGACCTATTTATGTTAGTTTTTGTGTGTTAGTTGGTCAGGACGTGAGGTTGGGTGGGCATTCTATGTTATCTGTTTCTATGTTGGTTTTGGTTTGCCTGGTATGGCTCTTGATTAGAGGCAGGTGGTTTGCGTTTGCCTCTAATTAAGAGTCATATTTAGGTAGGGCATTCTCACTGTTTGTTGGTGGGTGATTGTCTCCTGTGTCAGTATGTTTGTTCGTACCACACTGGACTGTAGCGTTTGTTTGTTTCGTTTTCGTTTCGATGTCGTCTGTTACCTGTACGTAAGTTTATGTTTAGTTATGTAAGTTTATGTTCAGGTCTCGTCAACGTCGTTTTGTTATTTTGTAGTTTTGCAAGTGTTTGTTTCGTTTCGTGTTGCCATCTTTATCGTTGTTTAATAAAGATGGCTTATTTCCCAAAGCCTGCGTTTTGGTCTGAAGATCCTTCTCTCCTCACCTCTTCCGAGGATGAGGAGAGCGTCACCCGTTACAGCTACGCACCAGTGTGTTCTGTGCACCACATGCTTATTACTTTAGTATTCTCCCAGCACAGTGCACAATATATTGTAAAGTTATAATCAGTTCTGCATAGGGGTAGGTAGGGGAGACAGGCCTACCCCTTCACAGACACACCCCACTCTGAGCCAGCTTGCGTCTTCTCTTTCTGTCACTATCAAACTATCAAGGAATTCTGTAATCAAACAGGAATGAAAATAACTTCTTCCTTCTTTTCTTTTCTTTTTTAAAGTATCTGAAAGGGGCTTTCATGGACTGCTGCATAATGTAGGTTGTCATAGCAACAGCCTCCCTCCTGGGAGGGAGGGGCTGCAGAGTGATCCGCTTAGTAACCAAGGCCACGCTGTGAACTGAGCGCGCACGGGATTCCCCAGCACGCAGAATAGAAATGAGAGAAAGGGTTACTGTATGTTTCAGGTTGGGCATGATAATAATAGTTATAAAGTTGGACATTGAAGGGAACACAACTTTTCACAGTTGAAGAAAAGTGTCCAAAGATTTGCCCAACATGTGTTGGGCTATGTGATTTTAGAGGCAGAGTTTGCAAACATTCTTGAGTTTGATTAGGCTATGTGAAATAATTACTGTGGAAAGGAGCAATTACAAAATTATAAAAAATTAAACAAATCTATATAGAATATGCAATATGTATCATCTAAATATTTGTATGTTAAGGCATAGACTGTAATAGAATAGAAAACAAACAATCAAAACAGTCAATTATCCACCCTGTCACAAAAAAAAAATCACAAAAGCAGCATGCACTTGAATAATGTATGAAATATAGTTTATTTTTGTACGTCTGCTGCGCACATCCAGTGAATGTAATATTGATGGCGTTTTAAAGCGGATTGGGTTAATGCATGTGTGTATTCCGCTGGGATTGCCTCCCTGTCTCGCTTTTTTGGCAGATCAGATATGCCTTTTAAAACTGCAGCATAGAACCAACCCACCGCTTCATTTCCACTGAAATTGACAGAGAAGGCAGGGGGCGCACAGTTTTTGCTCCTCTCTCGTAAATATTGCCCTGGGGATACTGACCGACAATACATAAATGCTCTAACAAAACGTGAGTATGTCTCAGTTTATTCTTGGAGGGATACTCCGAGATCTGTTCAATGTGTTCGTTGTTTGGTGCGTCATTCTAAATTATTGCAATTAGTTTTATCAAACGATGCATGTAGTCTGGAGCACATTCATTGGACACATGCATTATTTTTTCGAAGATTGTTTCAGTAGCCAATTTAAATGTTGAAAGTTGTTTCATTGTTTCAGTTACTCTCATCACTTGCTTTATCAGCGCAAGAAAGCAATGCGTGTCATATGCAGTCTTGTTTGATTTAATCTATTTTGATGGTTTGACTTGTTGTAGGCTATTCTCATGCATCGTTGCCATATGTTTGCAAGGTCAATGTTATTCACACTACTTAACTTGAATGGCTTGGTTGTTGTTCTTATTTCCTGGATTCCTTAAACAATCTAAATAAATCATTCGTTTTGAGTTGAGTGCTTGGTCTGCTTGCTGTAGTGTTGACATGAAGATATCAGATATTCTTCTATAGCCTACTGGGTATCTTGTTATTGCGTTACCTTTGTTTTTGTTCTGAAAGTATGCCTTCTCATGAGTACGTGACGTGTACTCATGAGTATGTGAGTAGATGAATCCTTACATTTCACTTTTTCCCAGGGTCTGTGAGCCAGGTCCTTTCTTTTCTTAATATACTGTACTGTACCTACGGTAGAGTATGCATTGACATAAGAGAATGTAGAAGAGCTGAATTGCCTAGTCTTGCTTGGCTCTTGGATGCAGACTCATGCCTCGTGAGTGATACTCACATCCATCAAATCCCGCTAACTACCATTACAGGAGATAGCCCTACCTTCCTTATAGAGACAGACACAACCTCCATGCACTGATCCAAGTTCAGTTGTATTATAATGGTAAAGTTTAGGATCCAGGTATAAGCTGATCCCAGAACAGTGATCAGGAGTAACCTCTGGAGCCTCTATTTTCTTCTGAGTATAAACTGGCCTGAGGACTGCTGACCTAGGATCAGGTCCCCTCTGTCCACGTGATCTTATTCATGGTGATCTAAAAGGATAAACTGACCATAAAACAACACTCCTACTCTGAGACGCTTGATCCGTACAGCTCCAGGACAGGACTAGATTATGTAGGCCTGCGCTGGATTAAAACCATTGATGCTATGTTAGCATTTTAGGCTATTCATTTCTTGTACTCCTTGTTTTTGTCACATCATTTTACTTGCAATGGTCACAATATGTGATTGCTTCGGCTTACTTATTTCCCTACTGTCATTGCAGGTTGCTGGATAAGATGTTATGTCTATGGTTGCACATACTACTATCTCATTTGTTGTTTTCTTTCATTTAGACTCATTCAGGAAGTTTGTGAGAAATCCAGGCATTCTTCCATTCACACAGTAGTTTGGTATGCTCCAGTGGTCTTCACATGAATTAACAACATTGCTTCAGTCACGGCTTCATACAGTCATTCAATTTACATTCGTTTTCCTCAGACCCCCAGTTCCTCTAAAGAGATTGTGTCAGTCCTATTACATAAACTCTCTCGCTCTCTTTTCATCTCTCTTTCTCTGCTTCTCTCTCAATTCAAAGGGCTTTATTGGCATGGGAAACACGTTCACATTGCCAAAGCAAGTGGAATAGGTAACAAACAAAAGTGAAATAAACTCTGAGATTTTCAAAAGAATAGACATTTCAAATGTTATATTACTTGCTATGTACAGTGTTGTAACAATGCGGAAATAGTTGCTGTACGAAAGGGAAAATAAATAGACAGATAAATATAGGTAGTATTTACAATGGTGTTTTTGCTCCACTGGTTGCCATTTTCTTGTGGCAACAGGTCATACATATTACTGCTGTGATGGCACACTGTGCTATTTCACCTAATACTGTAGACATGGGAGTTTATCAAAATTGGATTTGTTTTCAAATTCTTTGTAGTTCTGTGTAATCTGAGGGAAATATGTCTCTAATATGGTCATACATTTGGCAGGAGGTTAGAATGTGCAGCTCAGTTTCCACCTCATTTTGTGGGCAGTGGGCTCATAGGCTGTCTTCTCTCGAGAGCCAGGTCTGCCTACGGCGGCTTCTCTCAATAGCAAGGCTATGCTCACTGAGTCTATACATAGTCAAAGCTTTCCTTAATTTTGGGCCAGTCACAGTAGTCAGGTATTCTGCCACTGCGTACTCTCTGTTTAGGGCCAAATAGCATTCTTGTTTGCTTTGTTATTTGGTTAGTACTTTCCAATGTGTCAAGTAATTATCTTAGAGTTTTCTCATGATTTGTCTGGGTTTAATTGTGTTGCTGTCCTGTGGCTCTGTGGGGTCTGTTTGTTTGTGAACAGAGCAGACCAGCTTGCTGAGGGGACTTTTCTCTAGGTTCATCTCTCTGTAGGTGAGTGCTTTGTTATAGAAGGTTTGGGAATCGCTTCCTTTCAGCTGGTTGTAGAATTTCATGTCTCTTTTCTGGATTCTAACAATTAGCGGGTATCGTCTCTCTCGCGCTCTCTCTCTTTCTCTCTCTTGCTCTCTCTCTTTCTCACTCTTTCTCACTCTAACCCCCCTCTCTCTCCATCTCTTTTCTTGGATGGCTGCCCACCACACTGGCAAAGTCCTCCCTGTCACATCACTGGCTCATGAATGCAGTAACTATTTCTCAGAAACAGGAAGTAGCGTGGGACGGGTGCTGCAGTATGTTAGCAGGATGCGGGTTCCCTACTGCACCAGTGCAGTGCAGCCCCAGAGCTGGACCTGAGGGATTGTTTTGCTCTTCTCATGGCCTACATATATTGTATTTTGTGGGGATTGTATATGCCAGTGTTTCTCATTTCAGGAGTAGGGAGAAGTTTCCCCTAGACACTGATCTTGGGTCAGTTTAACATTTAACACAAGGTTAGGATTAGGGTAGGTAATACCCAGGGGGTGCAGGTTTTTGTTATTTCCTAGTATTAACACACCTGATTAACTTCATCAATGATTAGTTGATGAGTTGAATCAGATGTGAATTGAAATAGTACTGCGGCAAGATAAAAAAAAAATGTGCAACCTGACGGTTCCCTCCAGAAATGTATTGAGAAACACTGCTACGTATGTTTAGGAAGGAGGAAGGTACCAGTCATTATGCAGTTCACTCCTTTATACGGGCCCTTGTAGATTTTAAGGATCGGATGGGTATAAGAAAGTTGTAATAGTGCTGCATAGCCTTCTGGTTAGTTGAATGGAGTTTCTGACATATTGCTTATTCACATTATTCACTCATCAGATCTAAAAGAAGACATCAATAAGAGACTTAGTGTGTAGGTTCATCTCTCTAATGCATGTATGGAAAACACTGCATGTTGCTCAAATCATGCAATATAGCCTTGCCTCTCAATCATGGCAGTATTGATTGTTTGTAGTGGCTAGGCTACTGGACAGTTGACCACTTATTGATTTATCCAGTTTGGACACAGCCTGTTGGCCCAAAAGGCTCACAACACTGGTGTCCTTTGACATTTGGTGACCTGTGTGAGGATGTGGGTTGATGGCAATGGTTGCTACTGGAAGCCAGGCTGGTTCTACTGGAAGCCAGTGGTTGTCAATGTGCAGGGTGACTAAATGGAGGGAATTGGTTGCAACACACACGATCACAAATCAGACACACACATTCACACACGCAAATACCCACTCACAACGAGTGTATTTCCCAGTCATACCAGTAGGAGATGTCAATGGCTCACAAAAGGAGCATGAGCTCATGAGTCAATGCATGAAATCCACCATTGTACTGAAAGTCTCCCACACACACCTTCATAAAAAAATTTGATGGTTATCTAGGGTCAGTTTTGCATTTCCCACAGTAATGGTTAATGTACGGATTGGGGGAGGGGAAGCTGATCCTTGATCTGTACTGTAGCTAGGTGAAACTTCACCCCAGAGGATGATGGAGATGCTGGAGGTGTAACACTGGAGTGTTCTTTTGCTGTTTGTGATGCTGTGTATTATGAGTGACACACACACACATTGGAGAGGTTAAAGTACATTTTAATATGGTGGTGCTGGAGACATAGCAGCATATAATTCACAGGTGGCCTACTACCCTATGTACTGTATTACTTACATACATGCATACAGACTATCCTACCGATCCTCTAATTCGGCGATGTCATTTACAAAAAAACAACAACACTCTATTTAGCAAACTGGATGCAGTCTATCACAGTGCCATGCGTTTTGTCACCAAAGCCCCATATACCATCCACCACTGCGACCTGTATGCGCTCGTCGGCTGGCCCTCGCTACATGTTCGTCGCCAGACCCACTGGCTCCAGGTCATCTATAAGTCTTTGCTAGGTAAAGCCCCGCCTTATCTCAGCTCACTGGTCACCCTAACAACACCCACCCGTAGTACGTGCTCCAGCAGGTATATCTCACAGGTCATCCCCAAAGCCAACACATCGTTTGGCCGCCTTTCCTTCCAGTTCTCTGCTACCAATGACTGGAACGATTTGCAAAAATCGCTGAAGCTGGAGACTTATATCTCCCTCACTAACTTTAAGCATCAGCTATCTGAGCAGCGCACCGATCGCTGCAGCTCTACACAGCCCATCTGTAAATAGCCCATCCAACTACCTACCTCATCCCCATATTGTTTTACTTTTTTGCTCCTTTGCACCCCAGTATTTCTACTTGCACATCATCATAATTTGCACATCTATCACTCCAGTGTTAATTTGCTCAATTGTAATTACTTTGCTACTATGGCCTTTTATTGCCTTACCTCCTTACTCCATTTGCACAAACTGTATATGTCACGTTCCTGACCTGTTGTCTGTTATTTTTGTATGTGTTTAGTTGGTCAGGGCGTGAGTTGGGGTGGGCATTCTATGTTTTGTGTTTCTATGTTTAGGTCATTGGTAATTAGCCTTATATGGTTCTCAATCAGAGACAGGTGTTTGACGTTTCCTCTGATTGGGAACCATATAAAGGTAGGGTGTTCACACTGTTTGTTTGTGGGTGGTTGTCTTCCGTGTCCGTATGTATGTTCGTACCACACGGGACTGTAGCGTTTTTGTTTGTAGTCTATACCTGTTCGTGCGTTCTTCGTGTTATTTGTAAGTTCTCTAGTTCAGGTCTGTCTTCGTTCGTTTTGTTATTTTGTAATTATTCCAAGTGTTGTTTCGTGTTCGTCTTCGTCGTTGAATAAATTCATTATGTTTTCTAAACCCGCTGCATGTTGGACTGATCCCTACTCCTCCTCTTCGGACGAAGAGGAGGAGAACAGCGTTACAGTATATAGATTTTTCTATTGTATTATTGACTGTACTTTTGTTTATCCCATGTGTAACTCTGTTTTTTGTTGCACTGCTTTGCTTTATCTTGGCCAGGACGCAGTTGTAAATGAGAACTTGTTCTCACTCTGGCCTACCTGGTTAAATAAAGGTACATTTAAAAAAATAAAAACATACATACAGTTCAAGTCGGAAGTTTACATACACCTTAGCCAAATACATTTAAGTTTTTCACAATTCCTGACATTTAATCCTCGTAAAAATTCCCTGTTTTAGGTCAGTTAGATCACCACTTTTATTTTAAGAATTTGAAATGTCAGAATAATAGTAGAGTTATTTATTTCAGCTTTTATTTCTCTCATCACATTCCCAGTGCGTTAGAAGTTTACATATACTCAATTAGTATTTGGTAGCATTGCCTTTAAATTGCTTAACATCTTTGGGGAAGATAGGACGCTACGGTCCCACCTGGCCAACATCCGGTGAAATTGCAGAGCGCGAAATTCAAATTACAAAAATCGTAATAAACATTCATGAAAATACAAGTGTCATACATAATTTAAAAGCTTAACTTCTTGTTAATCCAGACGCTTTGTCAGATTTCAAAAAACCTTTACGGCGAAAGCACACCATGCGATTATCTGAGGACAGCGCCCCGCACACAAAAGCATGACATACATTTTCCAACCAAGCAGAGGCGTCACGAAAGTCAGAAATAGCGAAAAAATTAATATTTTCCTTGAAGATCTTCATCTTGTCACAAGGGTCCCAGCTACATAACAAATGGTCCTTTTGTTCGATAAAGTCCTTCTTTATATCCCAAAAAGTCAGTTTAGTTGACTCAGTAATCCACTGGTTTCCCTCATTCAAAATGCATCCCGTAAGTTACCAATAAACCATGTCCAAACAAGTCAAACAACATTTATAATCAATCCTCAGGTAGCCTAATATGTAAATAAACAATACAATTTAAGACGAAAAATAGTATGTTCATTACCGGAGATAAATAACGAAGTGCGCGCTCTCATCCACGTGCGTGAAAACACTACAGCCAAAATGGGAGCCACTTACAAAAACTACAAATTCCTGCTAATTTTTCAAAAAACAAGCCTGAAACTCTTCCTAAGACTGTTTCTAAAGACAGACTTAGGAACTGCAATCTGGGAGATATTTCTTGTCTATTCCCATAGAGAGCCATTATAATCAGTGGTTAGCTCCAAAAAAAAAACCTGCTCCTCAGGTTTTCACCTGCCAATTCAGTTATGTTATACTCACATACATTATTTTAACAGTTTTAGAAACTTTAGAGTGTTTTCTATCCAATACTACTAATGATATGCATATCCTAGCTTCTGGGCTTGAGTAACAGGCAATTTACTTTGGAAACCTCATTCATCCAAACTTCCGAATACTGCTCCCTACCCAGAAGAAGTTAACTTGGGTCAAACGTTTTGGGTATCCTTCCACAAGCTTCCCACAATAAGTTGGGTGAATTTTGACCCATTCCTCCTGATAGAGCTGGTGTAACTGAGTCAGGTTTGTAGGCCTGCACACACTTTTTCAGTTCTGCCCACAAATGTTCTATGGGATTGAGGCCAGGGCTTTGTGATGGCCACTCCATGCACATTTGTGGCCTGCTGGAGGTCATTTTTCAGGGCGCTGGCAGTGCACCTCCTTGCACAAAGGCGGAGGTAGCAGTCCTGCTGCTGGGTTGTTGCCCTCCTACGGCCTCCTCCACGTCTCCTGATGTACTGGCCTGTCTCCTGGTAGCGCCTGCATGCTCTGGACACTACGCTGACAGACACAGCAAACCTTTTTGCCACAGTTCGCATTGATGTGCCATCTTGGATGAACTGCACTACCTGAGCCACTTGTGTGGGTTGTAGACTCCGTCTCATGCTACCACTAGAGTGAGAGCTCCGCCAGCATTCAAAAGTGACCAAAACATCAGCCAGGAAGCATAGGAACTGAGAAGTGGTCTGTGGTCACCACCTGCAGAATCACTCCTGTTTTGGGGGGTGTCTTGCTAATTGCCTATAATTTCCACCTTTTGTCTATTCCATTTGCACAACAGCATGTGAAATTTATTGTCAATCAGTGTTGCTTCCTAAGTGGACAGATTTCACAGAAGTGTGATTGACTTGGAGTTACATTGTGTTGTTTAAGTGTTCCCTTTATTTTTTTGAGCAGTGTAGATACTTTTGTAGCTGTTTCTTCCAGCATCTCCACAAGGTCCTTTGCTGTTGTTCTGGGATTTTTTTTCACTTTTCGCACGAAAGTACGTTAATCTCCAGGAGACAGAATGCGTCTCCTTCCTGAGCGGTATGACAGCTGTGTGGTCCCATGGTGTTTATACTTGCGTACTATTGTTTGTACAGATGAATGTTGTACCTTCAGGCGTTTAGAAATTGCTCCCAAGGATGAACCAGACTTGTGGAGGTCTACAATTCTTTTTCTGAGGTCTTGGCTGATTTCGTTTGATTTCCCCATGAAGTGAAGCAAAGAGGCACTGAGTTTGAAGGTAGGCTTTGAAATACATCCACAGGTACACATCCAATTGACTCAAATTATGTCAATTAGCCTATCAGAAGCTTCTAAAGCCATGACATAATTTTCTGGAATTTTCCAAGCTGTTTAAAGGCACAGTCAACTTAGTGTATGTAAACTTCTGACTTCAACTGTAAATGCGCGCACACACACACACACACATACAGAGAACAGCTTGTTTCCATGGCACCCGTAATGTATTGGTGTGATGTGGTGTCTAGTGTGATGTGGTGGCTGGTAAAATGGGTCAATGTACCCTGAAAAGGTGGCTCATAATTGTTTACAGTCAGAGAAGCAATAGAGTAGATTTAGGACAAGTGAATGGACTGATGAGTTGTCTTAGTGAAGAAGGTAGTTGTGTAAATGGATGAGCTATGCCTGACCGCAATGCTGTATCTAGGATAATTGTGTTTGCTTGCCTGTGTGTGTGTTTTTCTGTCTGTCTGTCTGTACATGTCTAGGTCTGTGTGTACGTACTGTAGTTCCAGGACTCTCATCTTGCAACCAATCCAAGCATGAAATAGCATGTAAGCTCTCTGCCCACTCATCTCATCCTCTCCGGGTTCAATGCTAACAGAGTCTGCTACAGCTCTCTGTCTGCATCCCAAATGGGCTCTGCCCAAAAGTAGTGCACTAAATTTGGGACGCAACCTCTGTTTCTCTCTCCAAGCAGATTTATACCAACTCCCTTCTCTTATCTCATCTTCCGCTGAGGCCAACATACGTGAACTTTCATTCATTGAAGTGGCTCCTAACCACTGAATCCTGATCAGATATTGTTCAATCTGTTACGCTCGTCGTTTGAATGAGGAGACCAAGGTGCAGCGTGGTAGGCGAACATCTTACTTTTATTAAAATGAACACCGAAACAACTAAATACAAAACGACCGTAAAGTTCTGCAGGCTACACAGCAACTATACAAAATCAAGATCCCACAAACAACAGGTGGGAAAAGGCTGCCTAAATATGATCCCCAATCAGAGACAACGATAGACAGCTGCCTCTGATTGGGAGCCATAGCAGGCAAACAGAGAAATAGAAAACATAGATTGCCCACCCTAGTCACACCCTGACCTAACCAAATAGAGAATCAAAAGGATCTCTAAGGTCAGGGCGTGACACCATCCACATTATGGGGATTATTGTTTTGTATGTCAAAAGGTGATTCTAGGAGTTTGTCTCAATAGTCTAATGTGGATTCCTCTCGTTGGTTCCTCTCCTTATTTTGTTCTAATCTCCACTGACTGTGGTGAACGTATTATTTTTTTTATAAAAAAAAAATATATATATATTTTATCCCTACACCCCCCCCCCCCCCCCTCTTCCGAGGACAAATATCTTAGTTTTTTTTTTTACAGCTTCTTTGCTACATATACATACATTTTACATATACATTTTACATACATGGTGCTTTTATATATATAACAACAATACGTTACCAAACAGACTCTTTAATCCCAACCCTCAGCCACTCTCAGCCCATCCCACCTATCACTATAGACCGCCCTTGTTTGGTTTCCTAGTGCCATATATTTTTCAATTGTGCTGTGATGTTTTACAACATTTTTTTTGTAAAAAAATGTTCCAATGGCTGTGCTGTGAGAGATATGGAGATTGAAGGCTATTTAAGAGGAAGGCTTTGTTGGCATCAGTGGCACCAGACCCAAACAGGATAGACTGAGTTAGCCTTTTCTGCCCTCTGTGCAGAGAGTGGTCCTTCTGCTGTCTGACATATACACTCGCACAGCACTGTTCACCAGACTCTTGCTGTTGTTTTCAAGACCCCAGGGAGCTTCAGTGAGTGGCATGTTATTATGACCAGTGCTCCCTTGATCCTGGTGATTTGTAGGTAAAGTCATTTTCAGGAAGTAGTATATCTCTCCCCCGTGCGTTAACATCCTATCTTTGTTTGCGGAGATTTCTCCCTGCCCTTGTTCACTCCCCTTCACACATCTGAGTAAAAGCAACATGACAAAAACAAGTTGGAGCTACACCTACCCTGTCGTTTCAGGTCTGTGAAGGGGGGCAGAAGGGAGCATCTTTCTGGAATGAAACCCAGCCGTGCTCATCTGTGTCATTGCATCATCGCTGTTGTTTACGAAGCTGTGGACTACAAACCACAAGGCTACTTTGACAACCTGTTGGTTAATGAACAAATAAATGAGCTACAATGTTTATCCTTACATACGGGGTGTCAAACTCATTTCCCAGAGTGCTGTGTTTCTGCTGGTGTTTGTTATTTCCTTTCAATTTGTGTCCAGTTAAGACCTAGACCACAAGGAGGGCGATTCCTAACTATTCAATTACCTTAAATGATCGATCAATGACAAGGGAGTGAGCGAAAACGTGCAGACACTCCGCCTTCCGGGATTTGAGTTTGACCCCTGCCTTAGACAAACAAGCAGAACGTGAACATTTGGGACAGCCAAATAATAATTAATAAAAAAAATTGGTGCTCAATTTGCTCTCGACTGTATTTTAGCATGTATGTCATGAGTATGTTCTTTTAGTGAAGACTTTGCAAGAAGTGAAAACATCATTCTTAATTGGCACAACTTTAGTCTGCATATTCATTCATCATCCACTAGTTTTTTGCTCCAGGCCTAGTGAGGCCAACAACACTTAAGCTTTTAGCTGTGTAGTGGCTTTGCTTCCTGATCGATAACTGTGTTCAGACTGTACACACAACTATACCAATGTGACTCAGTACTTTTCCAAAGGATGCTGGGATGTCAGCTGGGTAGTGTTCTTGGTGTATGTTCATTAGACACCAATCTGAAGAAATGGGACTGAAACTCCATTGATTTGACTTCCTGAACTCCAATAAAAATTGCTTGTTTTTCTTTTCTGTTACAAAATGTTTCGCCACTTTGTGCCCTAATGAACACGACCCAAGAAGATGCCGGAGGGGCCTGGTACTGGACTCCTAGTGCCCTGTTCCATTTTGGCCACTAGACCCTTCCCTTAGGGAAGGGTGTTCACAGTTCTGAAATTACTTGATCAGTGAAAACAGTAGGCATATAGTGCAAATTAAGCATAGCCTATTTAGTGAGCAAGGGGGGAAGCCATTGCCGTATTGCTTCCACTTATCCAGTCTGTCCACATCTGTGAACACTGAATGGGTAAGAATATGGGGTAGGCTAGGGACTTAAATGGAACCGAACACAAAACTGCCACAAAACACTCCCTGTCGATTTAATAATCTACTGATAAAGGCCTATTCCACAAGGACTAACTTTTCTACTTCATTGCCCCTAAATTAACAACCTGTTGAACCATACCCCAGCCTACTATTTAGTACTGTTTTGCTCACTTTGGTTCTTGTATTCATTTTCTCTGGTATAATTCAAAACATCACTGCTGAGCCCTTCTCCCGCTGGCCTGCCATATAACAAACAAATGGAAGGCGCATGCAAAGAGCAGTAAAGGTTGATTTATATTTTCCTGTTTCTCCGTTAAAAGACCGTGCTGTTGCCGCAAGGCTGAAGTTAGTTATTGGACACCACTTTGTGTAAATACCTTTTGTGAAATACATTACTACCATCTTGTTTCTATTACAACGACATACTAATCTCTGGTTAATGAATGGTTGGCCAAAACCCAGGAAATATTCTTGTTTTTTTTGGCCAACCATTTACTCAGACCTATCATCAGAGGTGTGTGGAAGACCATGAAACCGTAATGGGGGAGAGCTCCACGACCGCTTGTTTGGTTTTGAGGGCTAATGGAGCGTGCAGATGTTTTTACCCCCACTCTTCATCGGGGACTTTATGTAGAAGTCCTGAAGTTTAATTAAACCAGTTAATTACCTCAATGACATATTCAATGTACTGCAATGTTTTTTTAGGCACTTGAAAAGGTGCCTGATTCATTCAGTACTGTACTATAATTATGTCAAATGGGTTCCCATTTTGGTTCCACATCTTACGACAATGCATTTATTATGTACGGTATCATAGTACTTCTACCTTGGATTGAATATAACTTAAATAAATAGGTTTACTATATTTCACCTGGTGAGTCAGTATAAAACACAAACACCATTGTAAATACAAATATTATCATCCCTTTCTAACCATGCAAAACATGCTCTTCTAAAACATGACATTCAAATCATGAGTGGCTTCCGGCATGTCCTGTTTGTTTCCCCCCTCTCCTCTCCTCTTGTTACACATCCCTTACTCTCTCCCTCCTTATCTAGTGAAGTCTGTTGTTTTCTGCCTGTGACGCCTCTGGCCCTGTGGGGCTACAAGCCAAACACACACACACACATGTGGCCACCCCCAAGCCTCACTGAGCTCTGCGATTGGTCAATGCCTCTCCCCTGACAGTGATGCCCCTCCCCCCTCCTGCTGCGCTCAGCTGGTGGCTTCTCTGTCAGTCTGTTTGCATTATTGTAACAGCTCCAGCCTCTCACACACATACGCTCCCTAACATACACACACACACACACACACCGTGTCAGAGATGAGACGGATTATGTGACAGGGAGATCTGTGTGGACGTTCTTACATACCGAGAGGGAAGAGAGAGGAGATAGAAACAGAACAGCCATGGAGTTCAAGTAAGTGGTGTTTTCTGGGTTTGGAGAAGGGAGGATGGAGAGAGAAGGGAAAAAAGAGGGACATTGACAGAGAGAAATGAAGAAGGGAGGAAGTTGTATTATCTGCATGGTGTCTCCTTTGGGGGGATAGTTGAGTGTGTGGTGTGAAGTCTCCGTGTACGTCACTAAGTGTGTGTCTCTGTAGGTCTGCCCCTCTAGCACAAACAGTCAGAGATAATTAGTTGACTAGACACATACAATGTCAAGGGAAAGATCCATAGTTGACATCCTCATTTCACTCAAATACCTTATATCTCTTGAAATATTACTGGAACCATTTTCTTGAATAGTAACATCATATCACAACACTATGAGCAATGGTGTGGTGGCTGAATGTTGAACTTAGATCTTACTGTATGTACACATAGTGTGTGTGCGTGTGTGTGTGTGTGTGTGTGTGTGTGTGTGTGTGTGTGTGTGTGTGTGTGTGTGTGTGTGTGTGTGTGTGTGTGTGTGTGTGTGTGTGTGTGTGTGTGTGTGTGTGTGTGTGTGTGTGTGTGCGTGTGTTTTCGTTTACAGTAGTTTTGTTTGTCAGGTGTTTGACACTTGCAGTTGTTCTCCCATTGTGTGTGTGTGTGTGTTGAGTTTTATCAGCGGGGGCAGGCTGTAGACTGACGCCCATGCGAGGAAACCAGACACTGATGATACATTGATAGGGGGAGGACTGTGAGAGTGTGTCTGTCTCCCAAATGGCACCACTGTCCCTATATAGTGCACTACTTTTGCCCAGAGCCATATGGGCCTGGTCAAAAGTAGTGCACTAAATAGGGGGGCTCTGGTCAAAACTAGTGCACTACATTGGGAAGAGGGTACCATTTGGGACAAGGCCTGTGTATCAATTGCTGGAGTGATGAAACTTGATATCTGGTGGTTGCACTGGTCCACTGTTCATCATGCAGACAGTTATGGGCAGCTATATGGGCTACAATGGGTGTGGGGCTCTGTAGCGAGTCAAGCCCTGAAATTTTAAGTGTGTTATGATGCAATACAATCAAATTCCATCCATATATTATAATTGGAATGTAATATGCTATTTTAATGATCATGTCCTATTTTCATGGGAGTTTATCTTGCTTAGAATATATTTTTGAAATAATGAACTTTTTTATTGAGGTCTGCTTTGTATTTCATCTTGTGAAATTATATTTCCTTTGCCTATTTCCCTTATTGTTCCATGAACTGTTTTCTTTATATCTATCTGATATTCTGTTGGTTGATATTGAGTCAAGTGGTTTACACTGTGTTCGTGTTAGCTCTGAAACGTTTAGCCTTTTTATTTGCATTTAGCTAATACATTTGTGGTTGAGTGTGCTAAGGGATAGTTACATTTGTGGTTGAGTGTGCTAAGGGATAGTTACATTTGTGGTTGAGTGTGCTAAGGGATAGTTACATTTGTGGTTGAGTGTGCTAAGGGATAGTTACATTTGTGGTTGAGTGTGCTAAGGGATAGTTTGCATCAAAAACATGAACACATGCTCAACTCATCACAGTTTTTGCTCTGTACTGAACGTGCTCTATCTTGAAAACTTGACTGCTGGCGTGCACTGTTTTGGGGGATAGTATTAGCAGTGGACTAATGAACAAAATACCAAAAGACAGTTTTTCAGTAAAGTGATCCTTTAACAGTACTGCTTCTCAGTCTCACAGATGCAGTGTATTTCGTGGCATGGCTGACTGCTCAGTGAGGGCTGAAATGGGAAGTGTATCTGACTCTGGTTGACAGATGTGCAAAGTCCATGTTTTCTGTTGCCCTGACGCTAGCACAGTTGTAGGCCCTAATTTAAGGTGACTGGAACACACACACACACACACACACACACACACACACACACACACACACACACACACACACACACACACTGACTCTTCTCATTGACATATCTGCTATCCTCAGACAGTGCTGTCGCTAGATGTGTAGAGTGAGTGTTATTGTCATGGACAGACCACTTATGAAAAAGACAGGCCTTCACAGATACACAGCCAGCAAAGGGGAAAAACAATGTTCAACAATGAGTACAAAGAACAGTAGGCAATGTTTGAGTATTCTTCTCAGTAAAGCACGCATACCGGTATATAGCTATATTCCTCTGACTACCAGGGAGTGGGAGAAGAGATGCAGTATATTGTGCATTCGGAACATTCCCTGAACTGCTAGGGGTCAATATTGTCCAGCCGGCACAAACATGGCTGCCGTGGCATTATGTAACAACATCTAATAGCATCAGGATGCCTTTTGGTTTAAACCGCAATGACCAAAGCCTCTATCTATAGCTGTGGGTGGGAGATGGTTTTAATATACTTGTGGGTGGGAGGATGAGAGAGATCTGTACCATCCCCCTTCCCCTCCCTATATCTCTATGATCTCTCATCATCCCATCCCTACTGCGTGGGCTCAGTGGATGCTTTAGATTTGTGTGTGTGTGTGTGTCCACGCACAGAGTGGGGGTGGGGGACTTAACGCACCCTTTCCAACAAACACACATTGAACCGACAAATCCCTCTCAACAAAGAGAGATTGAGATGAAAACACTGCGGTATAGGATATGCAAGATGAGGATTATCCTGACAATTAAGCAACAATTTCAACATAATAGATTTTAAAGGGACAATTAGCAGTTGATTGTCCCTTTTTAAATAGACGCCTCACAAGTCCTGAACTGCCAGCTTCATTAAATAGAACCCACAAAATACCAATCTCAACGTCAACAGTGATTGCCGACTCCAGGATGCTGACCTTCTAGGCAAAGTTCCTCTGTCCAGTGTCTGTGTTCTTTTGCCCATCTTAATCTTTTATTTTTATTGGCCAGTCTGAGATATGGCTTTTTGCAATAAAATGCAAATTAATTACTTAAAAATCATACAATGTGATTTTCTGGATTTTGTTTTAGATTCCGTCTCGCACAGTTGAAGTGTACCTATGATAAAAATTACAGACCTCTACATGCTTTGTAAGTAGGAAAACCTGCATTATCGACAGTGTATCAAATACTTGTTCTCCCCACTGTATATATATATATATTACATTTACTTACGTATTCATACCCTTTACTCAGTACTTTGTTGAAGCACCTTTTGGCAGTGATTACAACATTGATTCTTCTTGGGTATGACGCTACAAGCTTGGCACACCTTTATTTGAGGAGTTTCTCCCATTCCCTGCAGATCCTCTCAAGCTCGTTCAGATTGGATGGGGAGCGTCGCTGCCCCACTATTTTCAAGTCTCTCCAGAGATGTTCGATTGGGTTTAAGTCCGGGCTCTGGGTGGGCCATTCAAGGACATTCAAAGACTTGTCCCGAAGCCACTCCTGCGTTGTCTCGGCTGTGTGCTTAAGGTCGTTGTATTGTTGGAAAGTGAACCGTCGCCCCAGTCTGAGGACCTGAGCGTTCTGGAGCAGGTTTTCATCAAAGATCTCTCTGTACTTTGCTCCGTTCATCTTTGCCTCAATCCTGACTAGTCTCCCTGCCACTGAAAAACATCCTCACAGCATGATGCTGCCACTGCCATGCTTCACCTTAGGGATGGTGCCAGGTTTCCTCCAGACGTGACACTTGGCATTGAGGCTAAAGAGTTTAATCTTGGTTTCATCAGACCAGAAAATCTTGTTTCTCATGGTCTGAGAGTCTTTAGGTGCCTTTTTACAAAGTCCAAACGGGCTGTCATGTGCCTTTTACTGAGTAGTTGCTTCCGTCTGGTCACTCTACCATAAAGGCCTCATTGATGGATTGCTGCAGAGATGGTTGTCCGTCTGGAAGGTTCTCCCATCTCCACAGAGGAACTCTGGAGCTCTGTCAGAGTGACCATCGGGTTCCTGGTCACCTCCCTGACCAAGGCCCTTCTCCCCCTGATTGCTCAGTTGGGCTGGGCGACCAGCTCTACACAGAGTCTTGGTGGTTCAAATTTCTTCCATTTAAGAATGATGGAGGCCACTGTGTTCTTGGGGACCTTCAATGCTGCAGAAATGTTTTGGTACCCTTCACCAGATCTGTGCCTCAACAAAATGTCTTGGCGCTCTACGGACAATTCCTTTGACCTCATGCTTGGTTTTTGCTCTGACATGCACTGTCAACTGTGGGACCTTATATAGACAGGTGTGTGCCTTTCCAAATCATGTCCAATCAATTGATTTACCACAGGTGGACTCCAATCAAGTTGTAGAAACATCTCAAGGATGATCAATGGAAATAGGATGCACCTGAGCTCAATTTAGAATCTCATAGCAAATGGTCTGAATACTTATGTAAATAAGGAATTTCAGTTTTTAATTTTGTAAACATTTCTAAAAACCTATTTTCGCTTTGTTATTGTTCAGTATTGTGTGTAGATTACAGAATATTATTTTTTTTCATCAATTTTAAAATAACACGGAACCCAAACCGGCGGTGCGCGTGCTCCATCGTGCGCTATCGTGCATAAATTTATTTTGTTCCCGTACACCAAACACGATCACGACACGCAGGTTAAAATATCAAAACAAACTCTGAACCAATGACATTCATTTGGGGACAGGTCAAAAAGCATTAAACATGTATGGCAATTTAGCTAGTTATCTTGCACTTGCTAGCTAATCTGTCCTATTTAGCTAGCTTGCTGTTGCTAGCTAATTTGTCCTGGGATATAAACATTGAGTTGTTATTTTACCTGAAATGCACAAGGTCCTCTACTCCGACAATGAATCCACACATAAAATGGTCAACCGAATCGTTTCTAGTCATCTCTGCTCCCAGGCTTTTTCATCTTTGAACTTATATGGTGATTGGCATCTAAACTTTCATAGTATTACCACGACAACTGGCAAAACAGTTCAAAACAGCTGCGCACGAGCAGTGTGGGTGCAATAATTGAATAACATGGATTTCTAAATTTATTTTGCAACGCTCGCGCACGCGATGTGTCCGGTCTGGTCAGCATGTAAGGCTGTAACGTAACAAAATGTGGAAAAAGTCAAGGGGTCTGCATACTTTCCGAAGGCACTGTATATATTAAGTTGTATTCTTCAAGAATCAATGGGTACATATCGTAATAAAAAATAAAAAAATGATGTAGCAACTGCAGATTGCCCCTTTATGGGTTAATTACGTACAGTTGAAGTCAGAAGTTTACATACACTTAGGTTGGAGTCATTAAAACTCGTTTTTCAACCACTCCACACATTTTTTGTTAACTGTTGTAGATGCCTCAATCAGATTGTATCTTTGATGTCTGCCTCACAAACTGCCTAAATGGAAATTGTCTCGAATAATTAAATGAAAAATATCTGCTATGTTGGTTAGATTTGTATGCTCTGAAAAGTGGTCTTCTTTTAATGATAGGTCATTTCTAATTTTGTATACTGCCCAATTCATCTGAATGATAGGTGCTTTGTGCTAGTTGTTGATCTACAGCAGTGCCGATGATTCAGGATTGATGTAGTCTTCATGGACTGTTGTCATTTTCATTGTCCATTTAATTTTAAACCAATGCTATAATTTAGCTTTGTTGCCTTCCATTGAACAAGACTTGTATTCCCCAGTTAACGAAGACTCATCTTAAATCAAATGTATACTCACAGAAATTGCTGTTATTTCACCCCACACTATACCTGCGTCACAAATGGCACCCTATTTCCTATGGTTGCACTACTTTTGACCCTATGGGCCCTGGTTAAAAGTATTGCACTATGTAGGGAATAGGGTGGCATTTGGGATGCACACTATATGATGGGAGGACTTTAATGTCAGTCATTAAGTCCACAATGTCCTTTGTTATTATGGTGATTTCAAAGCCCTTTTACCATGCGGGGTGCTCCGGTCGTTGCTCGGTAACAAAGTGCACAGCATTTATGTTCCTTGTTTGTGTGGCCAGTCTAGTCATTGATAATATGTATCCCAGCCAGGTGAAGTTTATGTGCGTGTTCTGTGCAATGCGTGTTTGTTTGTGCCTGCATGTGTGTTTGTGTGTGTGTTCGGAATTTGGCACTGCTAATAAACCCAAAAAATAAAAACCTGTTAGGATTCCCCTTTGGAACACTGGGCCTCTTCTAACACACACTCTCTCCAGTTCTGAAAAGAATCCCTCCACTCACTGAAAACAAGCCCTGTGTCTGTCTACAGTCTCAGACAGTTAACTGACGTGTTAGCATGCTGCTAATGCTACTAGTGATTTCATTATGGAGAGTTGGGCCCCCTGCTCTAACCTGTTGTGTCCCATTTAGTCGCGTGTGTGTGACTGAGTGTTTGTGTCCCTCTCACGCTCTGGTTTACGTTTCGAAAATTTGGCCGGCGTCACCGTTGTGATGGCGTGACAAGGCAGTTTGTGTTGTTCCCAGAGAGAGATGGAGAGAGATAGGGAGCGTAGGGGGAAACAGCTGAGGTCAGTGCTCTGGAAAGAGCGTTGGGATGGAAAGGGTAGCAGAGCGGAGCGGAGTATTGACATTATTGGCCAAAACTTAGAGAGGCGAGACAGGGCTGCACACCGACACTGCTTTCCATTGAGACTGGTGAGTGGTATATACAGTATTATTGATGAATAGGAGAATTTTAATTTAGAGTTTGGGCTGTGGTGCAGTACTTCTTCTTCTCTCCCCTTACGTATTGTGGGTCAAACACATAGACTGTAAAAAAAAAAAAATTGGTCAAACAAGATTGGATAGATTGAAACTGGAGTTTCTAGTAAGCGGCTTTCACATTTTTCCAATCATGTCAGATCTGATATTATTTGAAGGAAGGAAAAAATGAAGACTTTATATACTATTCGAACAGGGTTTTGGTCTATATTTGCAGTAGAAGTAATGTAACTGAACTGGGTGTGTTAAATTTGAGAGGTTGAGAGTTGGCATACGCCTACTGTACCACATAACCTTGCTCTGAGAGGCAAAAACACCCGTTTTCTCTTTTTTAAACAAGTGTTCATTCCAGCCCAGTGTTGTTGTGTCCGGGGGGTGGGGGTGGTGGGATGGGGGTGTCTACAGATGCCAACAGTCATGCAGACCTCCCTCTGAATGGGGTGAAGTAATCCTCAATCTGGCGTCTGAAAGAGGAGAGGGTGGACACATTTTAAAGATGCACGCACACACACACACACACACACACACACACACACACACACACACACACACACACACACACACACACACACACACACACACACACACACACACACACACACAGACACAGACACAGACACAGACACAGACAGACACAGAGCTCACAGCTGGAATGGTGAAATGGACTGACTGGGTGGTGTGGGTGCACAAGCATGGATGCACATGTACGCAAACGTAATGATTGGGAATTACCATCCCTGTTCCTGTTATATCCAAGCCAATCCTCCTACATCCCCTTTACAGCGTCCTCACCTCCTCCTCCACAACCTCTCTGATCAGTTTAAAAAAAAATCTCAGTAAGGGACTAGTATCTAGTCTGTGATCTCTCTGTAGTCTCTGGTTCTCCTTACTCTGTTGTGGTTACACAGAACTAGTTTATTTCCAAGCAGCTCTATCTCCTAGCAGATGCACACAGACCAATGACATCATTTGATTGCACTGACAATGAAAACGTATATCCATAAGCCCTTCTGCTATTGACTCAAATGTTGTTTGCTGATAGACTAACTGGCCATATTCTCTTGATTAGATTTACTTTCATGCTGCTAATAAGTTATTATTGAAAACTTCTCATATGCTTTGTGTTCTCTCCCCCTCGGTAAGAGTCATTGTGATTTGATTCGTGTAGTGTGAAATTCTGAATCAGTGGCCTGATAAATTACACACTACATTTCATTTCCCACTAATTATGGTAATTATTATAAATGATAGAGCTGTTCACGCTTGTTATGCTTTGCCTCCTGTGATTAAATTGCACCAATAATATATTTGTTTAACTGTAGTTTCATCAGCTTTGTTGGTTTGGTCATTGTTTTGTTTTGCATCCCAAATGGCACCTTATGGGCCCTGGTCAAAAGTAGTGCACTATATACAGCATAGGGTGCCATTTTGAGAGGCAACCTTGGGGTGTATCCACCTTTGTTAACCTCTACCGAGCACCTACCCCGGGTCCGGGATCACCCCCCACCCCCCCACACTGATTAGCATCGCTAGCATAGCGTCACAATTAAATAGTAGCATCTAAATATCATTAAATCACAAGTCCAAGACACCTAATGAAAGATACAGATCCTGTGAATAAAGCCACCATTTCAGATTTTTTAAATGTTTTACAGGGAAGACACAATATGTAAATCTATTAGCTAAACACGTTAGCAAAAATCACCATATTTCTTGTCCACCATTTTCTCTCAACACCAGTAGCTATCACCAATTCGGCTAAACTAAGATATTGATAGCCACTAACCAAGAAAAAACCTCCTCAGATGACAGTCTGATAACATATTTATGGTATAGGATAGGTTTTGTTAGAAAAATGTGCACATTTCAGGTAGATGTCATAGGTTACAATTGCACCCACCGTCACAAATGGACTAGAATAACTACATAGAGCAACGTGTTTACCTACTTACTAATCATCAAACATTTCGTAAAAATACACAGCATACACTAATCGAAAGACACAGATCCTGTGAATACAGACAATATTTCAGATTTTCTAAGTGTCTTACAGCGAAAACACAATAAATCGTTATATTAGCATACCACATATGCAAACGTTACCAGAGCATTGATTCTAGCCAAAGAGAGCGATAACGTAAACATCGCCAAAATATATTAATTTTTTCACTAACCTTCTCAGAATTCTTCAGATGACACTCCTGTAACATCACATTACAACATACATATACAGTTTGATCGAAAATGTGCATATTTAGCGGCACAAATCGTGCTTACACAATGGAAATACTGTCCAACTACTCAAGCAATCTGCCCGGCAGCATCATGATAATACAACTATTTTTATCGAAAACTATTCATAAACTTGACTAAAAAAATACAGGTTGGCCATGAAATGAAAGATGCATTAGTTATTAATGCAACCGCTAAGTTAGATTTTTAAAATTAACGTTACTAGACATACAGTGTGCGTTACAGACAGACTAGTGCCGCAATAACGGCGTCACTATTTACCGTTATTGAGTTTACATTTTTCCACATAAAAATGGAATAACATCATAAATAGCTCTTGCTTTTCGACGAGCTTCCATCGGAATCTTGGCCAAGTGGTACTTTTGTCCAAAAGAATCGTTGCTTGGTTGTAAAACGTTGCATTCAACTTCTGATATAGCAGCTAACTATAGCTAACAATTGCTAACATTAGCTAACGTGTCCAAATCCTCATTACGCAATACTGAGGAAATTCCAAAAAATAGCAATATACTCGCATAATCTGATATAACTCGGTTTCAAATAGCTTCGTTATGATGTTTCTAACACCTATATCAAATTAAATTACAGACTGATATATCTAAAGTTCATTACTAAGCGTTCGAAAATGGCATCCCGGGGTCTCTCTCTGCGTAAAGTTCAACGTCGAAAAGATGGCGTACCTCACTCCTTGGTGTTTTATAACCTCTGAGAGCTACGCAGGAAGCCCATTCCACTTCTCATTGGTTACTGACATCCAGGGGAAGGCGGGTGCAGTTCGTGTCGTTCCATAGGATATACACACCCCTTTAAACTGAACTGAGATCAGAGCTTCGCTCTCAGACCTTCGCAAAACCTGTCATGGATTTCGATGTAGAAAGAGTTCCACTCAGAGACATAATTCAAACGGCTATAGAAACTAGATAGTGTTTTCTATCCAATAATAACAATAATATGCATATTGTACGATCAAGAATTGAGTAGGAAGCCGTTTCATCTGTAGAGACAATTATGCTAATTTGAAACAGCACCCCCTATAGTCGCAAGAAGTTAAATGAATTACAGAATAAGGTGCCATTTTGAGAGGCAACCTTGGGGTGTATCCACCTTTTTAAAATGAATTACTGTAGACTTCTCTTTCTTTCTATCTTGTTTGGAATTCAAACCAGGCTCAAACTAGATATGGTCATTTCTGTGTAAAACGTGGCATGAGCACAGCACCAACGTGAAGTTCATAGGAGCATTTCAAATTGTGACTCGTATCAGGAAACTAGGTGTATGTCGCAAGTCACGACTTCATAGGAGAGCTGTTTGATCGTAAAACATTTGTTTTTATCAAAATGCATTTTGTGGGGCAGAAATGCCTTCTCGAATATGTGAGCTTTCATGTGCCTTAATAACAATTTTATGCCATCGAATACAGTTGTTAAATTACGAGCCTAGTTGGTTTAGCCAAAGAAAAAGTCAGGAACCTTCCCGCTAGTCAGGAATGGCTGAGATGATGAGTGGGCTGGACATGCCGAGAGATGAGTTTCAGATTGGTCTGCAATGTAGCATATTGTGTCTATAAAATGAGATGCTCGTTATGCGTAGATTATCCTTTCTACTGCAGTTTTTTCGAAAGATATAACATTAGCCATGGAGAACTGCAAATATGTTGCTACTGCTCTCAATAACATTGCTGCCCTGAATTTATCAGGCACTATCGACAAAGGTCAGTGGGGAAAAGTTGTGATGGACTACTTTCTGGAGGACTATCGTGCCATGCTGACTCTGAAAATGAATCAGACGATGAGGAAATTGCTGATTTAGGTAAACACATTTTCATTGAAGAAGACAGTGTAGAGTCTTCTGATGACAGTGATGGGGAAGAAACGGCGATCAACAGTGTTGTCACGGAAGAAGTTGACTGAGTTTTGAAATCAGTGGAATGTCTAGTAGAAGCAGAGTATGATAAGGAGATTAATAGAATTCTGGCGTTTGATTGCAAATGCACAAGGAGTCGAAAAGAAAACACAGAAGGCTGTTGTATAAAATACCTGTTTCCGGATTGCATCTTCAAACTAAGGGCAACCATGGCATCTGAGACAGAGAGGGAGAAAGATCTGATGATTCTTATGGCATTGCACACAGTCGGTGTGAACCAGAGTGACTTGACACAACGAGCCAAGCATGATGTGCAAACTAAATGGAAACGACACAGGACGTCTTATTTAATGAAAGGGTTTGCAGTCAGCCGTGAAGCTTTCATCCATGTATACGACGGGTAAGAGACTGGCTACGGTTTCAGATATTATATGTTTCTAATTTTGTCAGAAAGCTGTTTTCATTGGAGGTTAAAGCTTGCTGTTAGCTAGCTAGCTGAAGTTCGATGGCTGGCTTGCTAGCTAACATTGAACCTATTTGGTTAACTTTAGCTAGCTATGACAATCGATTTGTATTGCTAGTATTCTATGGATTGGGTTTATAGTTCATTGTTTAGCTAGCTAACGTTAATGTTACATGTCTAAACAAAAGACCCCAAGTTAAATCTTGCTGTTGGGTGTCTATATTTTAGAAAAATTAAGGCATATATAGATCATTTTTTCTTTTTTCTTTTCTTTTTAAAATAAATTTTACCCCCTTTTCTCCCCAATTTTTGTGGTGTCCAATCGCTAGTAATTACTATCTTGTCTCATCGCTACAACTCCCATACGGGCTCAGGAGAGACGAAGGTCGAAAGCCATGCGTCCCCCGAAGCACAACCCAACCACTGCTTCTTAACACAGCGCGCCTCCAACCCGGAAGCCAGCCGCAACAATGTGTCGGAGGAAACACTGTGCACCTGGCCCCCTTGGTTAGCGCGCACTGCGCCCGGTCCGCCACAGGAGTCGTTTGAGCGCGATGATATCCCTACCTGCCAAACCCTCCCTAACCCGGACGACGCTAGGCCAATTGTGCGTCGCCCCACGGACCTCCCGGTCGCGGCCGGCTGAGACAGAGCCTGGGCGCGAACCCAGAGACTCTGGTGGCGCAGCTAGCGCTGCGATGCAGTGCCCTAGACCACTGCGCCACCCAGGAGGCCCCATATATAGATATTTCAACCATTTTGTTTTATTATATATTTTTTTTAGGAATAAGCAAAGGCTTTTGACTTCTGGTCAAACAGATGGAAAAGGGGTCTTAGAAAACCTCTACCAGAAAAAGTTTTAAAATGTATTAGAAATACATCAAAACACAATTTTAAGGTAAAAACCCTTGCCAACTAATATCAACACTTTTTAATATTTTGTTTTGGATACATTTTTCAGCCTTCTGTACATTTAAGAAACAATGCCTTGTGCCTCAATTCCGTCACCTGTCACGTTCCTGACCTGTTTCCTGTTATTTTTGTATGTGTTTAGTTGGTCAGGGCGTGAGTTGGGGTGGGCATTCTATGTTTTGTGTTTCTATGTGTAGGTCATTGTTAATTAGCCTTATATGGTTCTCAATCAGGGACAGGTGTTTGACGTTTCCTCTGATTGAGAACCATATAAAGGTAGGCTGTTCACACTGTTTGTTTGTGGGTGGTTGTCTTCCGTGTCTGTGTATGTTGCACCACACGGGACTGTTTCGTTGTTGTTCGTGTATGTAGTCTGTTCCTGTTCGTGAGTTCTTTGTGTATTTATGTAAGTTCCATGTTCAGGTCTGTCTACGTCGTTTTGTTATTTTGGTAATCAATTCAAGTGTTTATTCGTGTTTCGTCTGGATATAATAAATTCGTTATGTCAAACTATCACGCTGCGCTTTGGTCCAATCCCTACTCCTCCTCTTCGGAAGAAGGAGGAGGACAACCGTTACATCACCAAATCCCACATATCTTTAAGATATTTTCTATTTTCTTTCCCTCATGAGGAGGGAGGATAATGAAAGTTCACAGAAGTGTAACAAGTAAAGGTAAACCTATCAATTAGTTAGTGTTTTTACTGTTATCAATTTTGTTTATGAATTATTAAGTGATTTAAAACTCAAAAGGGAATTTCCAAAAAATCATTAACAGAATTTCTGCAATTGAATAGGCTACAATGGGAAATTATAATAGTCACAAACCACAGTTGGGTTCACAAGTTGGGACAGCACAGTAAAGCACAGTAGAGTACAGTAAAGAAAAGTATAGTACAGCACAGTAGAGTGCAGTAAAGAAAAGTATAGTACAGCATAGTAGAGTGCAGTAAAGAAAAGTATAGTACTGAACTGTGGAGTTCAGTACACAGTGGAGCACATGAGTTAAGTACATTAATGTGCTGTACTTTGATGTCTAAAAAGATGTCTATGATTGATTTATATTTGGTTCGGACCAACCAAATGTGGTCTTGTTTGGGGGCAGAGCTCATTAAAATAATGTGTTTGTTGCACCACACGTTCAGTACACAGTGGAGCACACGAGTTAAGTACATTAATGTGCTGTACTTTGATGTCTAAAACGATGTCTATGATTGATTTATATTTGGTTCGGACCAACCAAATGTGGTCTTGTTTGGGGGCAGAGCTCATTAAAATAATGTGTATGTTGCACCACACGGGACTGTTTCGTTGTCGTTCGTGTATGTAGTCTGTTCCTGTTCGTGAGTTCTTCGTGTATATGTTAATAATACCCAAATATGCGTTGGAGGATATTTCATATTTATACCTTTTGTGTACTTATTTAGGATACATCACCATGAAGATAATTGCATTAATATCCACAATTATGGATTTCTGTGTAAAACAGATCAGGGACCCTTGATGAAATTCTGTTACCACATTTCCATTACAGGGTGTAAATCCACTTTTAATGTAGTTCAATAACCAAAATAGATTTTTTTCAAAGTCAATGTGTCATGTTATAGCTAACATCCCATTCTTTCTGCCGACATCGCTGAATCTTAATTCGAAGCAGATATTTAAACATATTTAAAACATTTAGATATTTTTAACATGGACTCAAGGACATTTTACCAACATTATCTTACCAAACTTTGCCTCTGCACAGTTCTTTCAGTAAATGTGTTTTTGTAAAATGTTCAGTGTAAATTGTTAAAAGTTGTCCTTGTGCATAGAGTTGTATGGTTTGTTAAACTTTGCAATCAGTTGTTTGGTTTACATTTTAAGTGAACAATCTGAGACTCAACGCAATTCCGTTACCATGGAATAACCAATATCAAGCTATCCTAAAAATCCTTGCAGTAAAAGATCATTATTTTGCAGTGCACGTTCTTGGCATTCCACATGCGCATTTTGGCGCGGTTACTAATGTATTGATGACTCTTCATTCTGAGTTGTATAGTATTAGCAGCAAGAACTCCTTTGAAAGCCAGATGATGTGTGCGTCCCAAATGACACCCTATTCCCTGTATAGTGTACTACTTTTGACCAGAGCTCTATGGGCCCTGGTCAAAAGTAGTGCACTCCACTATATAGGGAGTAGGTTACCATTTGAGACTGAGCTTTTGTGTTCCAAAGCACTGGATTGGAACACTCGCCATCAGCATGCTACGCTACGAGCCTGTGGCTATCGGTCAAGTTTGGTCGAGTGAGTTCTGATTCAGACCCAATAAAAGAGGAGAATCCTTTCGTTGAATTCAGTCTTGTTTAGTGGAATGTTTTCTTTTCAACCCTGTTTTGGCTTTGCGTATGCTCTGTTTTTGGGAGGCATTAAGGTATAAGAATGTGTAGCATGTGCAGCAGCATCATGGTATTGGACAAAACACTTGTTCAGTCTTCTGTCTGCAGAAATTCTGCAGGCAATGAATTGGATATATGCTTGTGCAATTGTGCCCTTATTGGTGCAGTTCACGCAATTCACTTCTATAAAAGCCTTTCCAGTCTCTCTCTGTCCATCCATCCATCCATCACACATAGGCCCACATGACCTGATTCTAATTTCTCTAGATGTCTACTAGCCTCCCAAGCATCCTGGTAATCATGCAGTACTGTCCAGAGCTGTGGTCAAGTGGGTAACCCTCCTGGCTAGTACATGCCTCCTCACTGGAGACCAGGCTTCAATCCCGATCTACACCCTTCCTCCCGTGTCTCCGTTTTATCTCCATATCGGTTTCATGCTATCTGAACTAGAGGTCGACCGATTAATCGGAATGGCCGATTGATTAGGGTTTGTTTCAAGTTTTCATAACAATCGGAAATCGGTCATTTTGGACGCCGATTTACCAAATTTTTTATTTTTTTATTTGTATTTATTTTTTACACATTTATTTAACTAGGCAAGTCGGTTAAGAACACATTCTTATTTTCAATGATGGCCTAGGAACGGTGGGTTAACTGCCTTGTTCAGGGGCAGAACTACAGATTTTTACCTTGTCAGCTCAGGGATTCAATCTTGCAACCTTACGGTTAACTAGTCCAACGCTCTAACCACCTGCCTCACGAGGAGCCCGCCTGTTACGCGAATGCAGTAAGAAGCCAAGGTAAGTTGCTAGCTAGCATTAAACCTATCTTATAAAAAACAATAAATCAATCATAATCACTAGTTATAACTACACATGGTTGATGATATTACTAGTTTATCTAGCGTGTCCTGCGTTGTATATAATCGATGCAGTGCGCATTCGCGAAAAAGGACTGTCGTTGCTCCAACGTGTACCTAACCATAAACATCAATGCCTTTCTTAAAATCAATACACAGAAGTACATATTTTTAAACCTGCATATTTAGCTAAAAGAAATCCAGGTTAGCAGGCAATATTAACCAGGTGAAATTGTTTCACTTCTCTTGCGTTCATTGCACATAAAGTCAGGGTATATGCAACAGTTTGGGCCGCCTGGCTCATTGCGAACTAATTTGCCAGAATTTTACGTAATTATGACATAACATGGAAGGTTGTGCAATGTAACAGGAATATTTAGACTGATGGATGCCACCTGTTAGATAAAATATGTAACGGTTCCGTATTTCACTGAAATAATAAATGTTTTGTTTTCGAGATGATAGTTTACAGATTTGACCATATTAATGACCTAAGGTTCGTATTTCTGCGTGTTATTATGTTATAATTAAGTCTATGATTTGATAGAGCAGTCTGACTGAGCGATGGTGGGCACCAGCAGTCTCGTAAGCATTCATTCAAACAGCACTTTTGTGTGTTTTGCCAGCAGCTCTGCTGTTTATGAATTCAAGCCTATCAACTCCCGAGATTAGGCTGGTGTAACCGATGTGAAATGGCTAGCTAGTTAGCGGGGTGCGCGCTAATAGCGTTTCAAACGTCACTCGCTCTGAGACTTGGAGTAGTTGTTCCCCTTGCTCTGCATGGGTAACGCTGCTTCGAGGGTGGCTGTTGTCGATGTGTTCCTGGTTCGAGCCCAGGTAGTGGGAGGAGAGGAATGGAAGCTATACTGTTACACTGTCAATTGTCACAATTCCAATGGTGAAAGGAAGGAGTCAGGTGCAGAGATCAGGGTAGTTCTGAGCAAGTGGAATTTATTATTTCAACCAGAAATAATCTATGAGACGGCTACGCTACACAACAAAGGACGCGTCAAAAAATACTGTCCAACATAAATTAGGACAGAATCCACTATACAAAATCACCACCACAACAAACAGAATAACAAGCCCGCACAAAAGTCGGCGGGGTTTAAATAACACCCTACCCTAAACACAAAACAGGTGTAACCAATTAGACAAACCTAAATGAAAACAGAAAAGGGGATCGGTGGCAGCTAGTAGGCCGGAGACGACGACCGCTGAGCGCCGCCCGAACGGGAAGAGGCACCATCCTCGGCGGGATTCGTAACATCAATACTAAAGTGCCTATAAGAACATCCAATCGTATAGAGAGAAATAGTCCTATAATTCCTATAATAACTACAACCTAAAACTTCTTACCTGGGAATATTAAAGACTCATGTTAAAAGGAACCACCAGCTTTCATATGTTCTCAAGTTCTGAGCAAGGAACATGGCACATATTGCACTTTTACGTTCTTCTCCAAACTTTGTTTTTGCGTTATTTAAACCAAATTGAACATGTTTCATTATTTATTTGAGGCTAAATTGATTTTATTGATGTATTATATTAAGTTAAAATAAGTGTTCATTCAGTATTGTTGTAATTGTCTTTATTACAAACAAATCTAAAAAATCATCCGATTAATCGGTATCGGCTTTTTTTGGTACTCCAATAATTGGTATCGGTATTGGCGTTGAAAAATCATAATCGGTCGACCTCTAATCTGAACTACAGATAAGAGGGAAATTCTAGCCTGAGTACCATTCTGTTTGTTCCATCATGCCACTCCTTGGTATGACAAGGACCAGGCTAGTGCAATTCCACTTTCCTTTTTAATCATAGTATTTAAGGACCTGCTCAATGAGGTGACAGTGGGAGTGAGATTAAACCTGCCGTTTCATTATGCAAGAGCAGAGGGTGTGTCCCAAATGGCATCATATTCTCTATATAGTGCACTCCTTTTGAACAGGGACCTTAGGGACTATAATAGAGAATAGGATGCCATTTGGGATGCAGCCCTAGTCTACGCAGAAGGCTTGAATTGAGAATTAAGACTACATTATTTTAGTCACATTTGCATACTGTCATGTTTCTGGATGCCCTCACAAATTTTGTCATTCTGAACTGCCAAATGTTATAGGCTATGTTATCTAGACAGAAGCCAACAGCTTTGCCATATATTAGTTACATTGTGATCAGATCAAGTGTCTTGTCATTTCTAATGCTCGTACTACCTACCGAGTTGCTGTGTACCTCAATTCCTCGCTGTCGCTGTTTAGAGTTGACGTGTGTGTGTGTGTGTGTGTGTGTGTGTGTGTGTGTGTGTGTGTGTGTGTGTGTGTGTGTGTGTGTGTGTGTGTGTGTGTGTGTGTGTGTGTGTGTGTGTGTGTGTGTGTGTCCGACTGTGTCTGCGAGTCACTGTCTGTGTGCGTGTTTATTTATTTGTGTGGGTCTGTATTCGTGTATGTGCATGCATGTGCCATTGAGGCTGCCTTTTTGATCTAGGCCGATTGGCAGCACACTGCTTCTCTGTCGCCCGTCATGTGTTTCCCAAACTCGGTCCTCAGGACCCCAAGGGGTGCAAGTTTTGGTTTTTGCACTAGCATTACCCAGCTGAATCAAACCTTAATAATTTGTTGGTTATTTGAATCAGCAGTCTGGTGCAAAAAACAAAAGTGCACCGGGACCGAGTTTGGGGAAAACTGCTCAAGTCTTGTTCACTCTCTGTAGTCTCTCTTCAGCCTTCTATATATTTTTATCTTCTTTAATATCTCCCTGGCTTTCCCATGCCCTAATCAATGTTCACTCTTCCCTGCTCCCCCCTTTCTTTTTCCCTACCTTTATCTCCATCTCCCTGTCTCTCTCTCTCCGCCTGTGCAGTGAGTCAGCAATATGGGTATACACACACACACACTGCTGCTCCCTTTGATCCTGTTAGCTTCTGCATCATTGGTTGCTGAGCTGACCCACGCCGGCTGTTCCCTGTCTCATTGGTCACTCTTCAAGATGCCAGCCAATCCGCTCCCTGCTGCTTACTGACGCTGCTGCATCCCTTTCCCAGGATCCTTTGCTTGCTCTTCTGCAGTGAGCCAGCATTAACTTGAGAGAGCGGGAGGGGGGGAGGGAGGGAGGGATGGGGAGAGGTAGGGATATATAGGGTGAGTGGAAAACAGAGGGGAGAGAGAGGGAGACAGAAAGAGGGTGATGGGAAAAAGGAAAAGTGACAGTAAGAGGGAGGGAGGAAAGCAACAGAAGGAGGGAGGGAGGGAGAGGGAAAGAGATGTAAGAGATTGATTGGCTACGAGTCCAGACATAGGTCTACACTGTTGGCTCTCGCAATTAATCCTCCTCTCACTCTAACTCTCTGCTCTTGATATGTGGCGTCATCTCTTTTCAAGCTTAGCAGCTCTTTAAGCAGCTCATCATTTCTCTGCTCCCTGGACAGGAGTGTCTTTAGAGGGCAGAAGCGTGCGCTGCGTTTTAAGCCGAGGATGACTCGGCGATGGTAGGGCTCCTACAGAACGCGGTGGGTTGATGGCACGGTGGCACAGTCTCATGTTGCCACGGGTAGCTCTGGGTGGGTGACAGTGTCGCTCACTATATTCGGCTTAGTGGGGACCCCTGTTGATTGCTGTGACTGAGTGTTTGGGATAGGGATTTTAGAGTGATTTATATAGTGTCTTAGCAATGTCATCACATTCGGGCGATGCACTGTGTATGCTGGAGTAATGGATTTGTGGTTTTGTTTATTGATTTGATTGACTAGTGTTGGGCATTTTCAAATAGGGTCATTGTTAATGCTGATATCTACAGATATCTATCTATGTTTTCTCATGTAAGTTGCACTCGGCTTCTCTGATTGGTCAATATCATTTGACATCTTTAACAGAAGTCTACCTTTTGTCATCAGTCATCTGTTGCCTATGACACTCTGCTAGAAGCATATTGATGGATTAATCAAGCAAGATTGATTTAGTTGCATTTCACGCTGCCTTATATAAAGATTATGTAACGGCGAGACCTCCCTTTGTGAGATGACATGAGTTTTGTGTGTGTTCTGTCTGTGTTTGGTGTTGTCGTCGTGGTGTCTGTTGTTGTGTTGTGTCTGAGTCTGAAAGAAGGATTTGTGGAACACTTTCATAATCATCTTTCATGCACTGCAAATCGACCTAGGTATGCAGCGATGTTTAATGGAATTGATCAATCAGGGAAGGAGCCGGATTGTGGTGCATCCAATCATCTGTTTGAATGACAAGGCTTTCGTTGTGCTGGGTTTGTGTTTGCATGTACCGGTTGATTTTTCAATGTAAAAATTGTGATCAACAGTATATACTGTGTTTTATTAGATTCCCTTGAGATATTGAGTGTTATGATTTAAAAAAGCCGACGCACACCCCAAAATATTCCTACATAACCTGGTTCAAGCATTCATTATGTAACCCCGAAGAAGGCACTGCGTTGCCGAAACATTGGTTATTAGGTTTACCCCATTCAATTGTTGGAAGCATTTCATTAAGAGTGTGCGTGTCTCTTTCTTTGTTTATTGAGTGTTATGGTGCCATAAATCTTCGGGATTATCTCAATACACCGTGAACCATATTGACATCCTCTTTAAGGTCCCGAGTCCCCACATGTGGAGAGTTAACCCATAGTTGACCAAGGAAGTGAAAAGGACTGTGTAATGACGTAATACCAAAGCTTTCCAGATAAATCTAGCTTCTTTTTTTTTTTAAATCTCAATCCACCGCTTGGCTAAAACCCACTAAGCTTCAAGGGTCGCACAACCAAAGTTATGTAAATATTGTAGCTTAGATAAGGTAGCGACAGACACTATGAAGGACTTGACTTCTGCTGTCTTCTGTCGAGTAGTCAGCATTTAAGATTTAAGCAAACTATATGGAAAGGGTTAAACCAAGTGAAGGGGCTGACCTCTTCTCCATCCCGGTAGCCATGACAACGGTTTTCTTTTTTCCCGTCAAGCTATTTTCTGGCACATACTGTACAAGATATCAGCGAGGGAGGGAGAGTCTCCCTCAGGGCCTTTTTTTCTACAAGCGGCAGAGGCGTCCTGTTTCTTTGCCTGTCCTAAATACAACCTGAGACAGCTAGCTAGCTGACACACATGCTTTGCTCACACATTTTAACCTATCATAGACACGTTTCACAAGATTGGATAGCACAGTACAGTGAGTAGAGCACAGTACAGTACTCAGTACAATCTCGTGAGTCTGAGGCCTGCTTGTATTGAACGGAATATTGTACTTTACTTTTTCTATGGCTCAGCACTCAACTCTGTCCTCAGGGGCATCACTAAGCTTCTACTATACATGCGCTGCTTTGCTTTCACTTTGTTATCAAATATTCATAACTCAGTGCTTTTTCTGGAAACATCCACCTAGCATAGCACTGAAGCCATAGCAAAAACTCTATTTTGAGATCATCCAAGCCCCAAATTGAGTTATTGATCCTGGGTAGGGATGCTAGATGGCCAGCCTAGGCCTTGGGCTCCTGAAAATGTTCTTCTTTGAGGGGTACTAACAAGGGCCAAGGCCCCAAAACCACAGTGGATATTTTTTTCTTTCTCTCCTTATTTTTCAGGGACATTCTACTCTTCTGTGGCTCGTATCCGTAGCCAGAATTGCTTGGTCTCCAGTTGTTGGCTCTACTGTTGCTATTCAGCTGGTGCCATGGCCTGAGATTGAACTCCTACCTGTCTTTTTTCCCCCTACCAGCCATGGGTCATGTTCGCCTGGTCCCAAATCTGTTGGTGCTTTTGGCATGGCAATGCCAAAAGATGGCAAGGTGGCACAAACAGGTCTGGGACCAGCCCCTGGGTATCAGATCTGTGCCCCTGGGTATCAGATCTGTTCCCCAAGCAGCCAAAGCCACAGCGTCTGTGTCTCATTTGAAATGACTGTGATTTAGCCAAAATGTTAAAGGCAAATTTCTTTTGGATGGTCGTAGTTGTCAATCTGTATGCTTTTGTTTTATGTAAGTCATTGAATGAGCAGTTAACTTCTTAGGTCTTATTCCATGTTCTTTGAGGGTGATTTTATTTCATAGACTTGTTGATGACTACAACTAAGCAGTGCAATATAATGTGTGTGCATAATGCCATTGTGTGTGATGGTTATGTCCTTAGCTTTATAGGCCATAGGCCATATTGTGGGAAATATTATTTAAGATCATACATTAATACTTGGACCCTGTGCTGTTCATATACATACTGATATGTGGACTATGTTGAGATGTTTTGCTGTTGCTGTGACAGAACTGTGATTTGTGTGTTTGTGTGTTTGGCATTTCCTGTCTCGGTGAGGGGCAGGATGGGAGGAAGCAAGCAGCTGACGTGTGTCTCCTCCTTTTACCTTTGTCTCTCTTTCCAGCTGATTTGTGTGTGTGTGTGTGTGTGTGTGTGTGTGCATATGCGTACTGGTTGGGAATGCGAACAACATTTTGGACACTTCTGTACGTGTGTGTGCATACCTCCAAAACCCACTTCCCTCTATGTCGAAGTCTTAACATGGGCATCCCTGCGTATGAGTGTGAACCCCTCTAACCCCCCTCTCTCTGTGTCTCTCTAGGGTGCAGGGTGAGAGGAAAAGGGAACTTTATGACAGAGTATTAGGATGGCCAGTGAAGGCTCCAGTAGCATCCCCAGCCCTGTGGTGCGACAGATCGACAAGCAGTTCCTGATCTGCAGCATATGCCTGGACCGCTACGACAACCCCAAAGTGCTGCCCTGCCTCCATACCTTCTGTGAGAGGTGTGTGTGTGTGTGTGTGTGTGTGTGTGTGTGTGTGTGTGTGTGTGTGTGTGTGTGTGTGTGTGTGTGTGTGTGTGTGTGTGTGTGTGTGTGTGTGTGTGTGTGTGTGTGTGTGTGTGTGTGTGTGTGTGTGTGTGCGCACGCGCGCTGCCTGTCTCATTTTTGTTCTATATGTCCAGTTTGGGAGAGTGCGTGAGCTTGATTGTCTTTGAGAGTGTGATTTATCGGTTGGCGAACGTGTGAATATTCTGCCAATTAAGATTGATAGAAAGTGATGCTTGCTCATCACACATCCTTGGATTAAAGATGACCTAACCAAATATGTATAAAGTGTCTCTCCTTTACTCATGGATAGGGAACTTAGCTGAATATAGCAACTAAATACTGTAGCTTCACAAAATGGCTGTCTTTTCTGTGACTACATTTGGTCTGTCCATGTCACCCTCCTAGGCTAGCTGTCTTTGTCCCTGGGAGAAGAAGGGAGAGCTCAGTGCCTGTCTCTGCCTGTCTCATTGTTCTGTATAGCATCTAGAGCGTGACATTACTCAATTAGATTTGATGATGCTGTTGTACCAAGATGCTCTTGCTCTCTTTTGCTCGTTCTCTATCTTTTGCTTGTTTTCTCTCCCTATCGTTGTCTCTTTCTCCTTCTGTCTTTGTCTCTGATGGTCTCTCTCCCTTCTCTCTGTCTTCTGTCTCTCAACTACCCTTCTTCTGTCTGTCTTCTCTCCCATTCTCTTTTTCCCCACTCTGTCGCTCTCTCCATCTGTCTAGTCTCTCTCTGTTCATTTCGGAGTCAGTATGGTGCAGGCAACTGTGTGCTAAATATAAAAATTCAATTCGTTTTTGAGGGGCAGAAAACTTTAACTTGATTGACACTTTAGGTTTTTCTTCCATTTTAATTCTGTGTTGACTTTGATGACCATCGGACAACTTAATTAATCAGTGGTTAAACAGTGAATCAGCAGTGAATCAACAGTGAATCTCTGTGAAAATGGTATATGACTAGATAGAATGAAATCAAACTAGCAATTCAATAGGCCATTTAAAGTTGTTTTTGATATATACATATACTGTATATATATATTTTGTGGGACCTTTTTCTGGGATTTTGTTCTTCTCCCATAAATCAGGTACCTAAACGTATTGCAGGACGCTGTCTAGGGCTAGGCGGTGTGACTGTGAATCCCACCCCTTCATACAATGTGTTCTAGAGTCACTCACTGGTATTAGAAGTCAGTGTTGTTGGTGTATGATGGAAATAACCCGGTTGTCTGCTACTACAACATTTTAGGATTTGATCCTGTAAAAAAAGATTGTTTCCTGATTCAAGCAGAATATACTAGACGAGTCATAATAACATAGATGTATGATACATATGTCTGTTGTTGCATCCCAAATGTCAACCTTTTCCCTATTTAGGCCACTACTTTTGACCTGGGGCCATTTGGGATGCAGGCGTGTAGCCTGTGTTTTCTGTCATGACAGGTATTAGGGCTGTGGTGGTATAGAAATAGTCTAGAAACACTAGTAAGTATATCCACATATGACATTTAACTCCGCCCTCCTACCCGCCTCTCTCCTCTCCAGGTGCCTGCAGAACTACATCCCGGCCCACAGTCTGACGCTGTCGTGCCCCGTGTGCCGCCAGACGTCCATCCTGCCGGAGAAAGGTGTGGCGGCGCTGCAGAGCAACTTCTTCATCACCAACCTGATGGATGTGCTGCAGCGGCCCCCCAGCGACAGCCGCAGCCAGGAGAATGCCGTGTTGGAGACCATCAGCTCTGTGGCCACGGGACAACCGCTCTCCTGCCCCAACCACGTAGGAAATGTAGGATATAACGACAGACAGACTCTCTCTCACACACACAGATAATCATTTCCATCCATCAATGTCCATATAACGTTATTATTCTAGTAAATTATTCTACCGATAGGTCACCTTGAAATTACAGTGATGGTCAAGGAATCTCACCTGGAGATTCCGTGACATTCAACTCTCTCTCTCTCTCTCTCTCATCACCATAGCAACAGGTTTATTTTTATGGGCTACTGTCATGGAGGCACTACCACACTGGCACTGAACTCCTAAGTGGGGATAATGACTTGCTTCAATGCTTGATACAGAGGTTTACAACAGGGTGTGTTGTTTTGGGGGAAAAATGATTTTAGATTACTTGTGTGGTGTTTTTTTGAATATAGTTAAGAGGAAATAAATATTAGGGTTAGAAAATATCTACGGTGTTTTGTGCCCTCATATATTCTGGGAATATTTGGGGAGTGCTTTCGCACACCTGCACAGTATGCATTTTCAATCATGTCAAAGGGAAGGAAAAAGTAAGGAGAAAATGGATTCTCATACCGTTCCTTGACCTTTAAACTCTTGCTTTGCTCTTGCCTAGGTGATGGAGTTCTACTGTCCACCGTGTGAGACAGCCATGTGCCAGGACTGTACGAGCGGCGAGCATGCCGAGCACCCCACTGTACCCCTCAAAGATGTGGTCGAGCAGCACAAGGCCTCACTGCAGGAACAGCTTGACGCCGTCAAAAACCGGTAGAGGCCAATACATACCCCTGGGGGACACCAAGACGTTATATGACATATTTACATCCATTTAAACAAATTACAACCAGAAAATAACCATTTAATAATAATTATGACATCGAATTGCACTGGACACAGTCAAAAAAAGGTATTGGCCCAACACACACCCCTGGGGAAAGTGAGTTAATGGCGCCATCTTTGGTTGTATTTGTACACAGAATACATCATATGTTCTTCCCCAATTTGCACTAGTGTATTGATTTTTCCTATTAGACTCAAAGTCCTTCATCTACCCATTTTGGACTTTGCCTTCGATAGTATTCAGACCCCTTAACTTTTTCCACATTTTGCTACATTACAACCGTATTCTAAAATGGATTAAATAAAACATATTCCTCTGCAATCTACACATAATGAAAAAGCAAAAACTGTTTTGGGGAAATTATTGCAAATGTATTAAAAATAAAAAACAGATACCTTATTTTTATAAGTATTCAGACCCTTTGCTATGAGACTTGAAATTGAGCTCAGATGCATCCTGTTTCCATTGATCATCCTTGAGATTTTACTGGAACTTGACTGGAGTCCACCTGTGGTAAATTCAATTGATTGGAGATGATTTGGAAAGGCACACACCTGTCTATATAAGGTCCCACAGTTGACAGTGCATGTCAGAGCAAAACCAAGCCACGAGGTCGAGGGAATTGTCCGTAGAGCGTCGAGACAGGATTGTGTCGAGGCACAGATCTGGAGAAGGGTACCAACACATTTATGCAGCATTGAAGGTCCCCAAGAACACAGTGACCTCCATCATTGTTAAATGGAAGAAGTTTGGAAACACCAAGACTCTTCCTAAAGCTGGCCGCGAGGCCAAACGGAGTTATCGGGGGAGAAGGGCCTTGGTCAGGGAGGTGACCAAGAACCTGATGGTCACTCTGACAGAGCTCCAGAGGTCCTCTGTGGAGATGGAAGACACTTCCAGAAGGACAACCATCTCTGCAGCACTCCACCAATCAGGCTTTTATGGTAGAGTGGCCAGACGGAAGCCACTCCTCAGTAAAAGGCACATGAATTCTCGCTTGGAGTTTGCCAAAAGGCACCTAAAGACTCTCAGACCATGAGAAACAAGATTCTCTGGTCTGATGAAACCAAGATTTAACTCTTTGGCCTGAATGCCAAACGTCACATCTGGAGGAAACCTGGCACCATCCCTACGGTGAAGCATGGTGGTGGCAGCATCATGCTGTTGGGATGTTTTTCAGCGGCAATGATTGGGAAACTAGTTAGGATCGAAGTAAAGATGAACGGAGCAAAGTACACAGAGATCCTTGATGAAAACCTGCTTCTGAGCACTCAGGACCTCAGACTGGGGTGAAGATTCATCCTCCAACAGGACAACGACCCTAAGCACAAAGCCAAGACAACGCGGAGTGGCTTCGGGACAAGTCTCTACATGTCCTTGAGTGGTCCAGCCAGAGCCCGGACTTGAACCCGATCAAACATTTCTGGAGAGACCTGGAAATAAATGTGCAGTGACACTCCCCAACCAACCTGACAGAGCTTGAGAAGATCTGCAGAGAAGAATTGTAGAAACTCACCAAATAGAGGTGTGCCAAGCTTGTAGTGTCATACCAGGAAACTCAAGGCTGTAATTGCTGCTAAAGGTGCTTCAACTAAGTACTGAGTAAAGGGTCTGAATGCTTATGTAAATGTGATATTTTTTTTTTTTTTAATGAATTAACAAACATTAACAAAAAAACAAACGTTTTGCTTTGTCATTATGGGGTATTGTGTGTAGATTGATGAGGGACAATTTTAGAATAAGCCTGTAACCTAACAACGTGGAAAAAGTCAAGTGTCTGAATTCTTTCCGAAGGCACTGTATATGTATCAGAGGCAACCTAAGCATTATCCCCGATGGCCCAGTAGTTTGAGGGACAATGCGCTCCATCCTTCAAAGTGATGTAGTCACAGTCAGCTAATTTTGACCTAAGACTGATCGCACCCACCCTCTGACTCCCTCCCTTCCTTCAGGCTGCCTGAAATCGACTCGGCCCTGCAGGTGCTGTCGGAGATCCTGCAGCAGCTGACCAATCAGAAGAGCTCCATCGAGGGGGATATCCACACCACGTTCGATGAGTTGCAGAAGACCCTGAACGTCCGCAAGAGTGTCCTGCTCATGGAGCTTGAGGTCAACTACGGCCTCAAGCAGAAGGTGAGGCCCCCAACATTTGATAAATAGGGGGAGGGGGGGGTTGAGTGGGACATTAATTAGAACCTTTTCTTGTGGGTTTCTGATTGTTTTGGCAATTTGTTTACACATTCAATATGATACAAAATTAGAGGCAGGTGGTCAATGAAGGTAAGTAGATTAATGATTAGGAGATAAAGGAAATACATTTCTAAACATGGGCATAGTTTCTAAACCAAGAATGAACAGCATTATACTCAGAATGTAAACAAGAAAAATACTGAAAGTAGATGCTTCCCAATCTGAAAATCTAGTATTTATTGAAAGCAATAGGTGGTAATTTTACAACAACTGAAACGTTTTCTGATTCCAATGTGCCTTCCTAGACACAAATCTCTATCCTAAAATATTAAATTAAACCTGTATTAATAAAGGATAAATAACATAGCAATATAAATAAAGTCCTCCGTTCGTTCTACTATCCCACACAGCAGCAGAGGCTGTTTACACTGTTTCTACTTTGCATGCCAGTGACTCAGCTGTGGATCAGGCTGTTCTCTGAGAAATTATTAAATAAAACATGGTTTGGGGAGGGCTGGAAGGGAGGAGAGACTGACTGCCAGGGCAGAGAAGCTGATGCCCCACCCAGCCCAGAGAACCAATCAACCAGGCTGGCCTAGCACCCAACGCCCTCCCCTTAGGGAGCAGAGCACCATCACATGGGAAGGATTCACCAGTAGGACCGGCTGGCTAGAGCAGACAGAGTGCTACACAAAGGAAGGGAGGACTTTAATCTTTCTGCCCTTTCCTATAGGGTGTGGACTGTGGATACTTTCTACTTTTCTATATCTAGGCTTTGGGGTTGTCGTTGTGTTTATCTAGTTGGTAATTTAGGCTTTGAAAGTGCTGTATCTTTCTAGCAAGCAAGCTAGCTGAGCTGTTCATGTTTAAAGAGAGGGTGAGTCTTGAAAGCAGAGAAGGGTTGATAAAGTGGGTAGGTACAGTGGTGTAGGTTTCCACAGTGCACTGCGCTAAGTGAGTGTGCACTGTTTCTCCCTGCCTTTGGGACATCCTCTTTCTCTATCTAGAATATCTTTGTGTTAGTCTTGCAGTTAGTCTTGTGAGTCTTATACAGTATGAAGCAAGGCTTGATATAGATAGTGGTGGAGAAAGTCGTTTTGGCTGGGGACTTTGAGAGCTCAATGGCTTCTCGTGTTGTCGAAGAGGATGAGTGTGATAGCCAGATGCAGGTGAGTGTGTGTGTGTGTGTGTGAGAGACAGTGAGACTGTGTGTGTGTGTGTGCGATGCTCAGTGTTTCAACCCAGCCCTGTAGCATTTTTGTGCTGTGGTGTTATGTTAACAAGTGATAACTTTTATAGTTAGTCGACCCTCTTCCATATGCCTATACCAGTGGATGTGTCAAAAGTCCACTTAGCTTAGTCTGCAATTCTATGTTTATTCTTGGTAATTGAAAATGTAGCTTTATTCTCAATACAGCAAATCAAATGGTATTCATGTGGCATATGGACAGCTGTCTAAAAGCAGATGTGTGTTTTCATTTGCTGTGTGTGTATGTTTTCAGTTCCCTGCTTGCAGTGTATATTTGCATGTGTCTGTGTGCACACATTTGTTAGGTGAATGTGTTTGTTGATCAGACGTTTGACAATGTTTGTGCATTTACGTTGACCCATTGTGTGTGTGTGTGTGTGTGTGTGTGTGTGTGTGTGTGTGTGTGTGTGTGTGTGTGTGTGTGTGTGTGTGTGTGTGTGTGTGTGTGTGTGTGTGTGTGTGTGTGTGTGTGTGTGTGTGTGTGTGTGTGTGTGTGCACATGCGTCCGTATGTGTACATTGACAGATTGTATACAGTGTTTGCACGTGTGTGTGTTGTCAGCCCCTCACACTGACAGATGTTTGCATGCCCACATGTGCATCTCCATTCACACCCACCTGACACCCTTCTACGCCCTCACCCCCTCTACTATCCCGCCCCCTCACTCTTTTCCCCTCTCTACATTGTGTTTCTCCCAGGTGCTCCAAGCCCAACTGGACACGTTATTCCAGGGCCAGGATGGCATCAACAGCAGCTGCAATTTCACTGAGCAGGCCCTGAGCCACGGCACCGAGGCCGAGGTCCTGCTCGTCAAGAAGCAGATGAGTGAGCGACTCAGCGAGTTGGCCAGCCAAGAGCTCCCCCTCCAGCCCGGGGAGAACGACCAGCTGGACTTCCTGGTGGAGACGGAGGGCCTCAAGAAGTCCATCCACAATCTGGGTACTATAGTTACAACGAATGCTGTGGCGTCCGAGACGGTGGCCACGGGCGAGGGCCTGCGGCAGTGCGTAGCGGGCCTGCCCACCTCTGTCACCATCACGACTAAGGACAAGGACGGTGAGCTGTGTAAGATGGGGAAAGCCAACATCACGGCGGAGATTGCCACGCCGGACGGTAGCGTGGGCGACGGCGAGATACTGGACAACAAAAACGGGACGTACGAGTATCTGTACACGGCGCCGAAAGAGGGTAGTTTGACGCTGTCGCTGCGTCTGTATGACCAGCATATTAAGGGGAGTCCCTTTAAGATTAAAGCGACAAAGTCGGCCGATGTGTCGCCCAGTACTGAGAGTGCTAAGAAGAGGTTGAAGTCGCCGGGGAGTAGCCACGTCAAGCAGAAGGCCATCAAGAGGCCAGCCAGTATGTACAGCACGGGGAAGAGGAAAGAGAACCCCATCGAAGATGACCTAATTTTCAGGATCGGTAATGGTTGCCTTATCATTGGTGTTTTAACAGATTTAAAGGGAAGGTTCAACTAACACATTTAAAGGAACCGTTCACCTAATACATATGTTGTACGGTATAGGGTATAACGATACTGGAACATAAAATGATACTGGAACATAAAAATCGGTTCGGTACTTGAATGTTGGTTACTTTCAGTACTTCTGTAAAAATGTGTTTCACGGATCAACTCTATCGCTTATATTGTGAGGTGCACACCGTGCCTGCTCCACTTACTCATTGATAGCCTGCACTGGGAGTCTGGACTGCATCATGTTAACTTCTGTGCAGAGTGGGGAGCTACCACACTTGAATAATGCGCAAACGACATGTTGAAACTGTTAATTACTGTTCGCAAAACAATGTCCATACAGGCTAGATCACTTTACAATGCAAGGAGTCTCGGTTGCGTCAAGCTTTGTAGGCTAACTTTCCTTGCTAGTTTACAGCGGAAGCAAACATCAATTTACTACCGTAGTACTTTATTTGTGATTTAATATGGAGACTGTAACGCAATATGTACTGATTTGAAAGCTGATTGTCATCAAAATCTTTATTCATTCACTTAATTGGTCTCCTGTTGAATATGCATTCACCTGTATTGTGGAATGGCCTAGGCTACGTTTACATTTGAGGAATTTATCAGATGCTCTTATCCAGAGCGACTTACAGTAGTGAGTGCATACATTTTCATACTGGTCCCACGTGGGACATCGAACCCACAACCCTGGCGTTGCATGCGCTGTACTCTACCAACTGAGCCACACGGGACCAAATTTACCCAGTTTATCAATAAAGATTTACCATTCAAATACATTATTACCATTTATGTTATGTAGTTTGATTGGTAAAAACAAAGTCAAATTGATTTTATGATTGTATAATTGATTTAGCATTTTGATGTAAAAAATAATAATTAAGTCCAAAGAGGCCAAACAATTGAACAGAGCAGTAGCTGAGTTTTTCTGTCTGGATCAAGTGCCATTCTGTGACTTTGGTGAAAATACCTTTTTTTTGCTGTGGTATCATTTTGGTGTCGATTATTGGGATGGTATCGAGTATTGTGATACTAAACCTGGTATTGGTATCAAAGTCAAAATTCTAGTACCATGACAACACTAATATGTTATGAATTACTAGTCAAAGTTTTTGTGTGGAATTGGAAAAAAGTTACTCAGAGAACTGACCAATGTAAGAATAATACAGTTCACTTAAAAAAAAAAAAATCATATGTCAAAATGTTTTCACTTTGGAAACTCTTAATCTACACTCATATGATGAATAAGCATCACGGGGGAATTTGACACTTGTTTATTTCATGCCTTCCAGGTACAAAGGGAAGAAACAAAGGGGAATTCACCAATCTACAGGGTGTGGCTGCCTCCTCAGTAGGCAAGGTGTTGATAGCAGACAGCAATAACCAGTGTGTTCAGGTAAGGGAACTGGCTGGAGAATGTCATCTCTAGCTCTATTTCATAGATCATTAATTAAACCCATGTCATTTACGCCACTCAAGACCATGACTGAATCCCAAATAGCACCCTTTTCCTTAGTGAACTATTTTTAACCAAGGCCTGTTGAGCTAATGCTCAGGCATTACTGTTAGAGGTCTCAAGGCCTCAAGGCAACGTTACCCGTCACACAAATGTAAAAACATTTGGCTTCAAAAGAGAACTAGCAGTCATATAATGGGTTGCGATAATAGATTGGGTTTACATAACCACTTTGAGAACTAGTGAAAAGTGTTAACACTGTACAGTTGGATGTCTTATATTCAGATGATACCAGTTGTTCAAGGTAGGATCAACAAGCACATTATGCTTCTACTCTTCGCCTGAGGGAGATGTCTGAGGGAATTGTGGGATGACTCATCATCGCTATTGAACATAATTAGCTTGGTGAGAACTGCACTTTGTCATCTCCATGGAGACCAACCATCAGCTGTCCATCCTCCCTTCAATGCATTTGATTTGAAAAGGGCTGAGAATATGTTCCATCAAATTGTCACGATCGTCAACGGGACTGAGAGAGGACCAAGGCGCAGCGTGTTGAAAATACATCTTCTCTTTTAAGAAGAAAAATGAAACAAAACAACAAACAGACGACCGTGAAGCTATAAATCTAGATAGTGCTGACACAACCACTACACCTAGACACAGACAATTACCCACAAAAAGCTAAAGCCTATGGTTGCCTTAAATATGGCTCCCAATCAGAGACAACAATAACCAGCTGTCTCTAATTGAGACCCAATTCAGGCAACCATAGACTTTCCTAGACACCTACACTAAACCATCTCCTCTACTAAACCCCCTAAAACATACAACACCCTAGACAATACAAAAAACACACAAACTTCCCCATGTCACACCCTGACCTAACTAAAATAATAATGAAAACAAAGATAACTAAGGCCAGGGTGTGACACAATTGAACATACAAGCACTTGTGTTTTGTGAGTTTTTTGTCGTTGTAAATTTGCGCTGTTGATCTGTGGATTTACATGGCTTGAGTACCAGATGAATAATGGAAATTGACAAACGAATAGGTTTTAATTGATTGATTTACCACAGCACACATTCATTTTTGAGTGAGCACATAATTTGTTGTTTCATGTAATAAAGGTTAGGCATGATAAAATACGTTTCTACTGTAGTTAGACTGTCACGTTCCTGACCTATTTCTGTTAGTTTGTTGCACAGGTGTCAAACTCATTCCATGGAGGGCCGAGTGTCTGCGGGTTTTCGCTCCACCCTTGTACTTGATTGATGAATTAACATCACTAATTAGTTAGGAACTCCCCACACCTGGTTGTCTAGGGCTTTATTGAAAGGAAAGACCAAAAACCTGCAGACACAAGGCCCTCCGTGGAATGAGTTTGACACCCCTGGTTTGTTGTATATGTTAGTTGGTCAGGACGTGAGTTTGGGTGGGCATTCTATGTTTTCTGTTTCTATGTTGGTTTATGGGTTGCCTGGTAATGCTCTTAATTAGAGGCAGGTGTTTGGCGTTCCTCTAATTAAGAGTCATATTTAGGTAGGTTGTTTCACAGTGTTCGTTGTGGGTGGTTGTCTCCTGTGTCTGTGTTTGTCGCACCATACGGGACTGTTCGTTTTTTTTTGTTCATCGTCATTTTTATGTGTAGGCTATTTTCCCTGTTTGTGCGTTCTTCGTGTTTATGTGAGTCCGTCGTCCAGGTCTGTCTACACCGTTTGTTGTTTTTGTTAGTTTAGTCAAGTTCGTGTTTTCGTGTTTTCTTTAATAAATCATGTCTTCAAACTCCGCTGCATTTTGGTTCAATCCCTGCTCCTCCTCTTCTGATGAAGAGGAGGAGGAAAACCGTTACATAGACTCTTTCATTCAAATATTTTATCCCATTTACAGAACCAGTCAAAAGTTTGGACACCTACTCATTCAAGGGTTTTTCTTTATTTTTACATTGTAGAATAATAGTGAAGACATCAAAACTATGAAATAACACACATGGAATCATGTAGTAACCAAAAAGTGTTTAACAAATCAAAATATATTATATATTTTTACATTCTTCAAAGTAGCCACCATTTCCCTTGATGGAAATTGTGCACACCAGCTTCATGTGGAATGCTTTTCCAACAGTCTTGAAAGAGTTCCCACATATGCTGAGCACTTGTTGGCTGCTATTCCTTTACTCTGCGGTCCAACTCATCCCAAAACATCTCAATTTGGTTGAGGTCGGGGGATTGTGGAGGCCAGGCTGTGAAAGGGCTATTTGACCAAGAAGGAGAGTGATGGAGTGCTACAGCGGTGTGTTGGGTCATTGTCCTGTTGAAAAACAAATGATACTCCCACTATGCACAAATATGCACAAATACGTCGGGACTACCGGCCGTGGTGACTCCTTGCTGTCCCCAGTCCGCCTGGCCTTGCTGCTATTCCAGTTTCAGCTGTTCTGCCTGCGGTTATGGAACCGCCACCTGTCCCAGACCTGTTGTTTTTCAACTCTTAATGATCAGCTATGAAAAGCCAACTGAAAATTATTCATGATTATTATTTGACCATGCTTGTCACTTATGAACATTTTTGAACATCTTGGTATAGTTCTGTTATAATCTCCACCCGGCACAGCCAGAAGAGGACTGGCCACCCCTCATAGCCTGGTTCCTCTCTAGGTTTCTTCCTAGGTTTTGGCCTTTCTAGGGAGTTTTTCCTAGCCACCGTGCTTCTACACCTGCATTACTAGCTGTTTGGGGTTTTAGGCTGGGTTTCTGTACAGCACTTCGAGATATTAGCTGATGTACCAAGGGCTATATAAAATAAAATTGATTGATTGATTGATGGCGTATCGCTGCAGAATGCTGTGGTAGCCATGCTGATTAAGTGTCTCTTGAATTCTAAATAAATCACAGACAGTGTCACCAGCAAAGCACCATTACACCACCTTCTCCATGATTCACGGTGAGAACCACACATGCGGAGGTCATCCATTCACTTACTCTGTGTATCACAAAGACACGGCGGTTGGAATCAAAAATCTCAAATTTGGACTCATCAGACCAAAGGACAGATTTAGACCAATCTAATGTCCATTGCTCGTGTTTCTTGGCCAAAGCCTCTTCTTCTTTTTGTTGTCCTTTGGTAGGGGTTTCTTTGCAGCATTTTGACAATGAAGTCCTGATTCACACAGTCTCCTCTGAACAGTTGATGTTGAGATGTGTATGTTACTTGAACTCTGTGAAGAATTTATTTGGACTGCAATTTCTGAGTCTGGTAACTCTAATGAACTTATCCTCTGCAGCAGAGGTAACTCTGGGTCTTCCTTTCCTGTGGCGGTCCTCATGAGAGCCAGTTTTATCTTAGCGCTTGATGGTTTTTGCGACTGCCTTTGAAGAAACTTTCAAATTTCTTTTTTTCCGCATTGACTGACCTTTATGTCTTAAAGTAATGATGGACTTTCGTTTCTCTTTGCTTATTTGAGCTTGCCATAATATGGTCTTGGTCTTTTACCAAATAGGGCTAACTTCTGCATACCTTGTCACTACACAACTGATTGTTTCAAACACATTAAGAAGGAAAGAACAAGGCACACCTGTTAATTGAAAGGCATTCCAGGTGACTACCTCATGAAGCTGGTTGAGAGAATGCCAAGAGTGTGCAAAGCTGTCATTAAGGCAAAGTGTGGCTACTTTGAAGAATCTCAAATAGAAAATATATTTTGATTTGTTAAACACTTTTTTGGTTACTACATGATTCAATATGTGTTATTTCATAGTTTTGATGTCTTCACTATTATTCTAATGTAGAAAATAGTAAAAAATAAAGAAGTAGGTGTGTCCAAACTTTTGACTGGTACTGTACATAAGTGGTAGTTAGCATCTAGCTCAGGGCTGTTCAATTCCGGACCTGGAGGGCCAAAACATTTGTTTTTTGTTTCTACCTGGTAGTTAATTGCACTCACCTGCTGTCCAAGGTCTGAATTAGTCCATGAATGGAGGAGAGGATGAAAAACAGAAGTGTTTTGCCTGTACAGAAACTGAATTTAACAGCCCTGCGTCTAGCTCATCTCTCTGAAGTCGTTCTGCCTTGAATTAGTCACAGTGGTATCTTTTGACTGTGAGTTCTCACCAGAGCTCTTTGAGGTGTGTCTGAAGAGATTGTCTGAAGAATATTCTTCTGATATAGACTGGATGAAAACAAGACTCGGTTAGGAGCTCTGACTGCTCAGATGTTTTGTATTGATTTGCTGTATATCATTGTGCTTTTGCAAATTAGAAAATATGGCAAACATACCAACTCTAACAATTCCAGTTCAATAATTTAAAAATGTAATTTATTTATCATATCAAAAGAGGATTTTCAAATGATTTCCTTAAAGGACTGAACAAAAAAGAGCCCTCACTATCCATTGATTTAAGTTTTATATTTCAAAGCATTTTGACAATCAGATGATTCAGATGAATCAGACAATCAGATGATTTCTTTTGCAGATCTTCTCTAACGACGGTCTGTTCAAGAGTCGCTTTGGGGTGCGTGGACGGTCTCCAGGGCAACTGCAGCGGCCCACAGGAGTGGCGGTCCACCCCAATGGTGACATCATCATAGCTGACTACGACAACAAGTGGGTTAGCATCTTCTCCAGCGACGGGAAGTTCAAAGTGAGTTCAAAATGTATACAATGCCGTCATTTATCCTGGAATCCACACTAAATATCGCTCTGTTCCACTTTACTGATTGATTCTGGATCTGGAACCCTCAGTCTGGATTCGGACCTGAATTTGTTGAAATCGTTTGTGCTGCTTTCTAACCACCCCAATTGTCGGCCCGAGTGCCTCTCAGTTGGAGCAGGTCCAGACTTAATCATTGAAGTGAAAATAAATTGAAATGGAGGTCTATTCAGTTTGGATTCCGGTCTGTTCCATCATGTCATCTAATAGCTGCTGTCAGAATTGCTTTATCCTAAGTGATGCTTTGCATGGCTGATGCTTACTGATAATGGATAACTCAATGTGGGTATGCTTTCTGACTTGATTAGTCTTTTTCTACCCAGCAGCACCTGAAAAATAGGTTCTCATGCTACTAAGAGACTTTGACGTTAGCCTGATTTGAAAATGTTAACCTGAAACATTAACTTGAGATAACCTGTTTGCTATTTCTTTATATAAAATACCCAACAGAAATACTGGGTTATTATCCACTGTCCTTCCTGACTGTTCCTCTATCTCCCCCAGAATAAGATTGGCTCGGGCAAGCTGATGGGCCCCAAAGGCGTGTCGGTGGACAGGAACGGCCACGTCATCATCGTGGACAACAAGGCGTGTTGCGTCTTCATCTTCCAGCCCAACGGCAAGCTGGTCACCAAGTTTGGTAACCGCGGAAACGGCGACCGGCAGTTTGCAGGTACACTCAATGGTAATGGTGTTGCACTCCCCTCTCCACTCCCTGTCTTTTGCTCCCACCACCTGCATGCGGAATGAGGACTCCCCCAGGCAAGTGACCTTTAGGATGTGACCGTGACCTTTGACCTTTTGAGCTATAACATTTTATTTGATCAAGGGGGACTTCCCGCATGCTCTTCCTAATATATCGAAGCCCATTTATTTTGTCTGTGTGTGTGTGTGTGTGTGTGTGTGTGTGTGTGTGTGTTTCCATTCAATTCAATGTTTTAATTTTCAATTAACCCAACCTTATCTTAAAGGGGCAATCAGCAGTTGCGACATCTATTTTGGGACTTAAAAATGAATGATATGTACCCATTGATTCTTAAAGAATATAACTTGTGCCTCATCAGCTTACTTCAACTGACATACCCCATCAGAACCCAAAATATAGCTTGTTTTACTACAATGTTTGTAAACAAAGTAAATGTAAACAAACACTGTACAGCCTCAAAACATGATTGAAACTATAATTTTGTATTCATTCATATCCTTGCATCCATAGCTCTGTCTTTTGAATTTGAGTGCGGTTACATTTCTCCTGCCCCATCCCCCCTCTTTTTACAGAAACAGGGGTGGGGAGTACGCTTTGTAATTGTTTCAACTGCTGATTGCTGCTTTAAAGGTATGGGTTAACCTTACCTAAACGTGACAGAGTCCATCGTGTTTTCACTTTGAAAAGAAATGCTTTGTTGACGTTGCTTTGTTTTTTTCCTTCTTCTGGAGTAATAGGCCTATATAATCACTTGGTATTCTTAATTCACATGACTAAAGTTTACATTTCTAAATATTGTCCACATGAAATCCAATAATTTGGATTTATCTGAGTGGCAGCCATGAAGTACCCAGCTGGAGCAGCAGGCTGGTAGGAGATGATCACCGGGTTAGGGTTGGTCCTCTCCTTGTTTTGGTTTGTGAGGAACTCGACACCTTGTGCTGGGCCACAAAGGACCTGGGCCACAAAGGACCTTTGCCTTGCTAGCACACATGACCACCCTCCTAAAGCATCTTACCAGTCCGTGCCCAAGTGGGGACACTTCAGGCTGAGGAGTAAGTTTCACACAGCCCTATGTGCTACATTCACCCCTCAAACTTACTCAACAGCGACCCCAGCATTGACCTGAGCGCAACTGTAGATTCGAGTCACTAGGCACCACTGTAAAGGATATTACACTGCTTGCTTAGCGAGTACCACTTCCTCCTGATTCGGCTCACACGGAGGCTCGAACCCAGGACCTCTGCCTTGCTAGCGCACGTGACAGCTCTCCTGAAGCATCTTACCAGTCTGTGCCATGTGAAAAGCTAGCTATTCCGTGGTGCAAGTGGAGCCACTTTAGGCTGAGGAGTAAGCGCTACACTGTGCTACACTAGCAGCATTCTGTATTATTTTGTTATGGCTCTTTCAGAAGTCTCCTTGGACGAAGGCATAGCCTTTAGCCATTCTCGTCACAAACCAGCTTGCTGGAGACAATGTCTCCGAAGGCTGATGGTCTTGTCCAGGTTCTTAACGAAAGTATTTCCTACCCTGCTCTTTCTCAAGGATGGGTCACGCTGAGACCACATGATCCGCATAAGTTTTACATGAATGCTTTCAAAGTCGCTCGTGTCCAGGGCACGCTCAGTATCAGCTGGGCTAAGAAAGTTGACATAAGTGCTTCTCAGTGAACGACGGGTGATTTGGTCCCTTGTAATACAAAACCGCGTCAGTCACCTAAGGATGAAGATCACCAATGTAAAGGGGAGGCCCTGGGGTTTCTGGGCCCATTGGGAGCCATGTATAACGAAGCATACATTCTTGTGTTGTCCACGTTGGTTTGCTGGCAAATCCTGCTGCTGCTGATGTAAAGTTGGGGGGGAAAAAGATATTGAAAAGTTTGTTTTGGCTGTTGATGGTTGCTCAAGATAACAATGACCGGAAAATGAAAGAATCTCAGGTTTTAGAACCCCCGGAACCCCCTCGTTTGTTATGTCATAACACAAGTCATGTTTGATACTTCAAGTCGATATTCATACTTTAAGAAATTCCCCTCGACCACGCCCACAAATTGGGGAAAAGTCTTTCCAATTGACCCCAATTGTAAAAGAGCCAACTTTGTACATTTCTTTTGTTATACTGAAATAACAAAACATGCCGAAAAGCTGCGGTGGTGTTCAATGTACCCGAGTTGCGCAGGAGTCTTAGGCACTGCATCAGAGTGCTAGAGGTGTCACTACAGACCCGAGTTCAACCCCAGGCTGTGTCACAGCCGGTCGCGACTGGGAGACCCATGAGGCGGCGCACAATTGGCCCAGCGTTGTCTGGGTTAGGGGAGGGTTTGGCCGGCTGGGATATCCTTGTCCCATTGTGCTCTAGTGACTCCTTGTGGCGGGCTGGGCACATGCATTCTGACTTTGGTTGCCAGTTGTACACTTTGTATGGCGTTTCTGACACATTGGTGTTTTCCGGGTTGAGCGAGCAGTGTGTCAAGAAGCAATGCGGCTTGGCAGGGTCTCGTTTTAGAGGATGCATGGCCCTTGACTTTCGCCTTTCCTGAGTCCATATGGGAGTTGCAGCGCTGGGACAAGACTGTAACTACCAATTTGGATATCACGAAATTGGGGAGAAAAAGGGGTAAAGAAATCTCAACCTAAGGTTTGCAATGCTCCCACATGGGGAAATGGAGCCTGTGAGAAGAGCCCTGTGGCTTCAGGGTATTCATCATGGGTAAGTGGGAAATGTGGGGACCTGGTGTCCAAGTAGACTACACGTAGTTGTGTGTGGAAAACATTTAATCACAGGTATGACATATTTAGTATAGTCCGTTTGAAACTCCACTCTCTACTTGTAGCTGTATAGTCCGTTTGTTGTTGTTCTTGGCTAGCTTAATGTTCTGGTCGGTAGCTAGCTAGCACTCACGTGGCTGCTAGCCCCATCATGACTGAAGCCCTACAATATTACGCTTTTCTAAGTAGACAGAACACTCAGGAGCAGGCAGTGTTGAAAAGTAATCTTTAGACATACTTTTATTACATGTAGTTTTGTAATTGACTAAAACAAGCAGACAGCAAGAAAATAGCATTTGAAAAAGGTCAAGTTTTTGCTGTGAGTCAATGGGGTAACCTAGGTAACCACAGGTTGTTTTCCCCACAGGCGGCCGTGACATTCTAATACCGACTGGGACTATCAAATATAATCTATCCAATACTTTCTTTATTGCATCATAGTCAGTTAGAGTTCATGATTTACATAGTAAATGTAAATAAGCTAATGAATAAAATGTGAAAACTGTTAAAAAAACAAAAATAAAAAAAAAACACAGTAGGCCTAAGCGTACACATAATTAGAAAATGACCTGTCACAAAAACAACCATTTGTACAGCAGGACTCTCCAGTAGGGGAGAGTGGGGTAAGTTGAGACATTTTTTATATTCATCATCACTCCGTCAAGGGAAATATATTTTTCTTTCTAACAAAAATTTCTATATATATTTCAGGATGTTGTGTATCCCTGGAAATAATCAGAATTAATGTAAACATTACAGTTTTGAAAAAAAATAAAGTAGTCTAAAGTAGTCTAGTCTAAATAAAGTAGTGGCATAACTTGTTGTGCTGCGGCACAGGGTAAGTTAACCTGTCTAGGATGAGGGTGCCGCTAGCGGCACTCCCCCCCCACCCCCACTGAAAAACCAGTGCCGCGAAATTCAATATTTTTTTTTTTTTTTAAATATTTAACTTTCACACATTAAAGTCCAATACAGCTAATGAAAGACACAGATCTTGTGAATCCAGCCAACATGTCCGATTTTTAAAATGTTTTACAGGGAAGACACAATATGTAAAGATGTACATCTATTACCTAAAAACACATTAGCATAATCCACCATCTTTTATTTGTCCACCAACACCAGTAGCTATCACCAATTCGGCTAAACTAAGATATTTATAGCCCCTAACCAAGAAAAAAACTCATCAGATGACAGTCTGATAACATATTTATGGTATGGGATAGGTTTTGTTAGAAAAAAGTGCATATTTCAGGTAGATGGCATAGGTTACAATTGCACCCACCGTCACAAATGGACTAGAAAAACTACATAGAGCAACGTGTTTACCTACTTACTAATCATCAAACATTTCGTAAAAATACACAGCATACACTAATCGAAAGACACAGATCCTGTGAATACAGACAATATTTCAGATTTTCTAAGTGTCTTACAGCGAAAACACAATAAATCGTTATATTAGCATAGCACATAGCACATAGCAGCCCAGCATTGATTCTAGCCAAAGTGAGCGATAACGTCAACATCGCCAAAATATATTAATTTTTTCACTAACCTTCTCAGAATTCTTCAGATGACACTCCTGTAACATCATATTACACAATCCATATAGAGTTTGATCGAAAATGTTTATATTTAGCCACCAAAATCATGGTTAGACAATGTGAAATGTAGCCCAGCTGGTGAGAAAATGTCCGTGCGCCATATTAGACAGTGATCTACTCTTATACATAAATACTCATAAACGTGACTAAAAAATATAGGGTGGACAGGGATTGATAGACAATTTAATTCTTAATACAATCGCGGAATTACATTTTTTAAATTATCCTTACTTTTCAATACAGTTTGCGCCAAGCGAAGCTACGTCAAAAAACATGGCGTCCTAAGCCACTAACATTTTTCGACAGAAACACGATTTATCATAATAAAAATGTCCTACTTTGAGCTGTTCTTCCATCAGTATCTTGGGCAAAGGATCCTTTCTTGGGTCTAATCGTCTTTTGGTGGAAAGCTGTCCTCTTGCCATGTGGAAATGCCAACTGCGTTCGGGATGAACTGGAAGCGTGCCCAGCAATTCACAGCTTTTCAGAAATAAATGTCCCAAAATCGCACTAAACGGATATAAATTGCTATAAAACGCTTTAAATTAACTACCTTATGATGTTTTTAACTCCCATAACGAGTAGAAACATGACCAGAGTAATATTACTCCCTCCACTAATGCTTGGAACAAGTGCGGGTCGATGTCCTCCAGGCGCATTACGCAGCAAGAAAAGAGTTCCTAGCTACAGGGTTTTTTAATTTGTAGTGCCTGTGAACGCCCAATCGACCCCATTCAAATCGTCATCACGTAAAGGCATCCAGGGGAAGACGTAAGCAGTGTCCGTATACTCATAGCAATAACTGCGGCCTTTTAACTGACTCCAGATCAGGGGCCAAAATTTCTGAAATCTGACTCCATGTCAGGGAAATTGCTGTAGAATGACTTCTGTTCCACTTAGAGACAAAATTTCAACTCCTATAGAAACTATAGACTGTTTTCTTTCCAATAATAATAATAATATGCATATTGTACGATCAAGAATTTTGTGGGAAGCCGTTTCAAAAATTACACGATTAGCATAAATAGTGACAACAGCGCCCCCATCCTCAACAGTTAAGCTGCCTACAAATTTTGTGTACTGATTGAAATATGAGACCGACCGACCATGATTCAGTCTCATGTAGCAAAATTTGAAATTGTGTTTTTTACATTGGATAAAAGCAGAGACACAGAGCTACAAAATAGTATATCATACACTGTATTTGAGGAACAATGGGAAAGTCATTCTGCTTTAAAAGTTGATAAACGTGTAACCTCACTTTTGAGAAAATGGCCTTTGAATGTTTTGGTACCAACTGGAGAGCTCTTCTTTGTCTACACCCATTCACCATCGTTCACACCCTCTTAAGCTTTAGCATGACCCATCTATTTAAGGGTTGATTTGAGCATTCTGTACTAACAGCAGCAGTCAAGCACCCAAGCTAACTGGCTAACTTGATTGCTACTTCCAGATAAAAATGAGAGAACAGCTCCCTGAACATTACTCGCCCTAGCAGAGCTGGTTAGGCTAAGAAAAGCTACGTTAGACAGAATTACCTACACATACTAAGCAGCTCAAATAGATAGAAGCGTGCTATATGGCACTCGTAATATAAACATTTTATTCAGATGACATACAAGTTTGTTATTCAGGCACATAAAAGTTCACAAAAAAGGATTACATTCAAATGGATCTCCTGTGAAGTAGTGACCCGCGACATGTGCCTAGTTTCCTGAAACTGGTCACATATTACAATTACCTTTTTAAAACCATTTCTCTTTATTTCCCAAACACAAAATTCAACACAATTACGATAGCTTTTTTTGTAAAAAAAATAAATAAAATAAAAAATGGGACCTTACCACTTTTTTCCATATGGTTTCCTCCTTCACAGACTCCATGAAATGATGAATCTTCTTAAATATTTGGTCAAATTATGAATTTTCTATATGGTTTCCTAGAAACATGGGTGGCTCAACTTACCACACTCTTCCCTATAGCTTTCCATTTCAGTTAAATACATTTGTTTCATTCAAAAATTTGTTAATGATTGCATAGTTTATTATGATATTTGGTTACAGTTTAACAGAATAAAATGCATACAGTGGAATCAGTTTCTACATATGTTTTGGCATGTCTTTCATAAACATATCATATCAAATGATACATTGTTTTAAATCGAGACATGTTCAACTTTGTCAGCGGTGTCTTTAGTAGTTGTATTACATTTACATGTAGGCCATGGTACATGGCAGCTGACGTATGTACACGGCACATAAAGTGTATTAAACAAGGAAACAAAAACAGTATGTCAGGATAGGAGCTGAAGCAGTTTGTCTTGGTGGTATCAAACAATGGCTTGAGCGGTGGGGAGGCCGTTTAGCTGCGCACCTCGGCGTCCCCGACGTCCGCAGCCGTAAGTAGCGTAGCCGCTTGACTTTTGTAGCCATTCTTCCATACAAACAAGTAGCACCCACTTGGGTGATGCCCCGGCAGCTCATCACTACTCATCGGTAGTCCAGAGTAGGCTATTACAATCCTCAAGCCTCTGCCATCACCGCAAGCCATCTCCACTTTCTTCTGTTTCGTTGTTTACATTGCCATAGTACATGCATTTAACCCTGCTCCTATTTCTCTGTTTGATCCAGGTCCTCACTTTGCAGCAGTCAACCATAACAATGAGATAATTGTTACGGACTTCCATAATCATTCTGTGAAGGTAAGACCACCTCACCAATTACAAATTATTTGTATCCTTGTGAATTTTTAAAAATATTTTCCCATATAAAGGATGTGCACCTTTCTGAAAAAGGGATATAATAATAAATGATTTATTCAGCTTCTATAGCGCTTTTCATGACAAAAATGATCTTAAAGCACTTGAAAAAACGGTAAAATAGTGTGTATACTTATTACTATGATATTATTAACGGAGCACCAGTCCAGTATTGGACAACAATTGTATTCTAAGAAGACTAATGAGGCTTATATGGTTATTTTAGCAATAACTCTATAAGACTAACATTTTAACAAAAGTAATTATTGGTTTATCTGAAGGTATGAATTCTTTTGAGAATCAACTGGAGTTCTTTAACAGAATAACAAGACAAACACAATTGCTTTGAACAATCAACATTTAATAACACTAATCAACATATTTACAAACAAAATGAGAATGATCATGAAAAAGTAGGAAATAGATTGGAAGACCTCGAGATCCTGAGCATTAAATGATGTTCTACTCTGTGATCAAAGTCTGTTGTGGCTTCTTGATGGTTCAGGCCGCATAGAGGAGAACAAAGGAAGAAGATGGCTGTGTGTCCTTTCCCTGTTGAATTGGGGTTCCTCCATCAGGTTGCTCCTTTGGTCCTGAGTTGGTGTCCTTATGCTTGTTGCTCTTCTCTGTTGGCTCCTTGCTTGAGTTGCAGAGGCTGTGCTCTAATTGTCAAATCCTTCTTTTCTTGAAGACGGTTAGCTGAAGTGTACCATTCTAGCTACACTAGCTCTTTTAAGTCGTATGTTTTCTTCTGAGCCTGTTTAGTGTGCGGGCACTTCCTTCCCAATGTATTTACTGGATTATAGCTATTATTCCCTAAATATATACTTTCCCCCTAAGTTATCAGTTACCAGTTCTGGCCATGAAAGGCAAAGGTCCAGGACTTATGGTCGGCTCGCTGGAGGTTCAGAGAAAAGAGAGTAAGAGCTAGTAGACAATGGACCTGATGGGACAGCTCAGAGCTTCTGCTCTTTTCTGTCCATAATAAACAATTGGTTTATAGTCCTGCTAGGTCACGTGGTATCACCCCTGGGTGTCGAGCCATTTGTATGACCCATTGTCTAGGAAATCTAAAGTTGGTTAAGGTCAATTCAACATTATGTTCAGCATTGTTCAACATGACATTCAAACGACACATCGCTACAAACAAGAATGAAAATAAAACCGCTATAGGATATAGTAGATCTGGACTATGATTTTCAGGCAGTGTTGAACGTTTTGAGTGTTTCAAGCCTCCAACAGATGGAGCGACAGTCATGATGGAATCGCATGGCTTGAGCAGAGAAATGAGGTCAATGGGGGGAGATGAGCAGGTCCTCTGGAAACTGGCAGGCAGATCGCACAGTTCACTCTCCAATGAAGGCATCTCACTGGCGCCTTGTCCCCCCCGCCCTCCGCTTGACTGCGATTTCTCCATAGCGGTTGACTCTTAGTTTCCTCATTGGGTCATGAGACCGTAGAAATAACAATGAAAAATAGGATGGGGGTATTCAAATCTACACTAACGTTAGCTAGCTAGGATGGTGGCATCGCTAGCTAGCGATCATGAGACAGCTGGTTTGCAATGAATTAATGGGCAGGAAACAAATAGACCTAATCCAGATTTAATTTATAAACATTTGGCTATTCAAACCCCCCCCCCCCCCCCCCCCAAAAAAATATAAGATTCCAACAAAAAACATGTAGAAATTATAAAATATTTTCAAAATGTCCAGGGGCTCTCTGCCTAGGCGATCTCACAGCAACATGGCATCCACTGAACCAAATGATGATGATATGTACCTTTTTCTTTATATAAAAGGGGATTGTGTACCCTTCTGAAAAAAGGATGTGTACCTTTCTGCAGGTGTTCAACCCTGAGGGGGAGTTTCTTCTGAAGTTTGGTTCCAATGGGGAGGGGAATGGCCAGTTCAACGCCCCTACGGGGGTGGCAGTGGACGTCAACGGCAACATCATCGTGGCAGACTGGGGCAATAGCCGAATACAGGTGAGGCCAAGAGTATGGAAGTGAGACCAAGGTCAGGGAAGTGGGAGACCTTGTTTTGGTGTTAACTAAACTTTAAATTAAAACATTTTTCTTGTCCTCTAGAATGCTCTTTAAAATATAATTTTATTATCAAATCTTTTTGTTAGAAGTATTATATTTGCATCTAGAGTAGTCAGTTAGATTAGTGGTATTTCAAATGTATCTCTCTCTATCTCTCTCCCCCCTCTTTCTATCTCTCCTCTCTCTCTCTCCTCCCCCTCTTTCTCTCTCTTCCCTCTCTCTCTCTCCCCCCTCTTTCTCTCTCTCCCTCTCTCAGGTGTTTGATGGCAGTGGTTCGTTCCTCTCCTACATCAACACATCGGCAGACCCTCTCTACGGTCCCCAGGGCCTGGCCCTCACCTCCGATGGCCATGTGGTGGTGGCTGACTCTGGGAACCACTGCTTCAAAGTCTACCGTTACCTGCAGTAGCCCTCGCACACTTAGTGTACACACAAACACACACTTATGCGTACACACTCACATTCACAGATTCACACACACGGAGACTTGCACACACACACCATCCTCAGTACGGAGTAGTGGGTGGAGTTGCACTCATCCACTTCACCCACTAATTCAATCCCGCCATCCATCACTGTTCCATACAGAACCACTCTCTAACTGTTCACCCTGACGTGTGCCTCTGTAGCCTCGTTCGTGACCTCTGACCTTTAAGCTTGTCCTCCACCGACCCCCTGGACTTCATAAGAGAAACCCTGCATTTTCCCAGAAACTTATTTTCTACTGTCGGCCATGGGAAAGAGGAAGAAGGAGAATCGGTCATGTGATGTAGGTAGGAGGGACTATGATTGAGATCTCTATGGATTGGAGGATGGAGATTTATTCGACTAGTTTCTGCCCCTGCCCCTAATGTGATATACAGAAGTAGTAGGGTGAAGTTGTCCCTAGATGCTGATCTTGGCTCAGTTCTGCATTTTCCCCATCAATAGTTAAGGTTAGGATAGGTGGAGTGGAAGCTGATCCTAGATCTGAACTTAGGGGAAACTTCACCCCAGAGCTGATATACAATACATTCCTTTTTGTTTAAAGGGATTGTTGGGATGATGAAAAATGATAACTGGGTATCATGGTTAGGTTGGACCAATTCTTCCTTTCATTATTTATTATTATGACACTTGATGTAAAACTGGAAATTAATGTTTATCATGAAATGAAATTAATGTACGGAAGTTGTTGCTAATATTAGTTTGACGGTCACCAATGTGTATGGAAGTGAGATTGAAAGGAAGTAAAAATCTCAAATAAAGTGCCTGGACTTTAATCACAGACTAGCTCCAAAAATATGTCTCAATGAATTAGATTGTTTCACTTTCTTGGCATTCCCTGATTATTATTTGGCATCAACGATCACTGCAAATAATCTAAAGTAGCTTTTAGTAAAATGTTCTCAGTAAAAATAAGTTATCTACAGGTATCTCTACCCACCTCACCTGTTCAATTTCATACATAGAACCTTAAATATATCAGGGTATTTTTTAAGCATGGTATCTATTACAAGTGCATGCAACGCTGTCTGAAAACCTTCCCACAAACATTTGTGAAACATTCCCAAACATCTGCAAAACGTTTGTCAAAGATTGCAGCCATCTACAGGAAGCAATCGAAGTTTGGTATCAGATGACACATTTTGTGACATCACCCAATGGTTACATTCTGCTTAGGAGATAGTTCTTTGTATTTGTGGGAGTGCTTTTTCAATCTACACACCACCACTTGATATTTACATATATTAACAATAAGGAATTCACATACTGCTCAATGTATGATATAGTATCTTATCTCCTCTAGTCCGGTGGTTTCACACTTTGCTTCTCTTCCACAATAATAACAGACTAGGTATTGTTGCTCAATGCAAAATATTGTGTGCGTGTGTGTGTGCGTGCACGTGCTGTAAAATACAAAAAGGGACACTTCACATTAAACTCTTTATGATACTACTTATGATGGCTCAAAGCATTCTTGGATGTTAAGTTCACTTTCAATGAGTCCTGAAAATTAACAATGTAGTTATACATCTGTGTTATTCTTGCTACTCTGCACTGTAGGTCTTTGTAGAACTGTTAGAAACGATAACAACAATATTGAAACTGATATTACAAACCTGTCATCTCTTACCTCCCATCCTCAATTTTTCTGCCCTTTTTGTCTGTTGTCACAAACTATTGATACTACTCAGGTGTAGTATTCTGATACTGTAGCTGACACTGTCTAATAGTTGGTCTAAAAAAACATTAAATGGCTTAACAGTCGATGTAATCTGTGTGAATAGACTGCACTCTGTTTCAAAAGGTAATTAGCCTACATCATAATAGGTTCAGCCTTCAAAAATGCTCTCCTTATCTATCTTTTTTTATGCGTCCATTTTGATTCGAAAGCACTTGACTCACATCAATTCATTACTTTCATGTACATAGTTTCAGGCACCCATTTTGTATTTGTCCTTGTTAAGTTATTTGTTGTCCTCGTCCATGTTGATACCCTGATGCCAAATGGAAGAAGTGCCCATATCCTGTATGTTTAGCTCTCAGTAATGCAGCAAGTGTGATATGCAATTTAAAACATTTTGTACAGAAAGTAAGTTTTAGTGGTAATTGCAATGACTGGGTTGTTCCATTCCACCCCCTGAATGTGTATGTAAAATTTTTGAAGATTGTGTATTGTTCCAAGTGTTATGAATGTCATGCACATGGTTAATGTCAGACACACGGACTTAGAATGTTTTTTTCCACCTCATACATTCCAACTTTACACAACACCCTGTTAAAAACTGAAGTGTTATTCCCTTTCACTGTATCAGAACATTCAAATTTAAAGTCAGATTTCCCAAAGCCCTAATATGCTTGCAGTATCTGAAAACATTTTCTCAAGTTTGACCATTCCATAATTGATGTTTATTTGCTCTTTGTGTACAGCACAGAAATAAAGTATTGCATTCCTGAAAAAAAGTGTTTTGTGAATCCACTTCAATGAATGAATAAGAAATAGCCTGTAGATGAGAAACTTCAATGAAGAAACACTTATGTTGTCAAAAAGGCATCAATAACAAAGCTATTTCTGTAGACTTTTCTTGCAGCCTCTGGTAAAATCTTCTCATTGGGGAATTGTCCATTTGGAAGAATCCTAACCTTTATTATATTCCATGTACCCATTCCTGGTACAAAGACACTTTGCTATTAGAGGATTTGCCACCCTCTTTGGGACTGTCATAACCAATGATTTATGTATATTATGACTGACAGGGGGTGCTGTTTTGACGCCACTGTTCCTCTACCTTGCCTCCCCGACAATTGTAAAACATTTAGGAAAGTATAGAAATTAATTTATTCATGTCTAAACATTTTTTTATTACAGACATCATAATGCATACTTCTAAATTATATTATGAGCACTCAACATACAAAAAAAAACAAAAAAAACATTTTCCTTAAAGTTTAATTCTTAGAAAATACGAATGTTACTGTTCACACTACAACAACAAAATACTTCAACACATCAGAGGAAGAAGTGAAGCGAGAGGTTTTCCTTTCGCCAAAATCGGTCAAATAAATCCAATGCGTTTCCATGGGCTCATTTTGGACCTAAACTTGTCGCCTGCCTTTCAGCCATTGAGGTGGCACATTGTTAGGGGCGGAGACATGAGCATCATCATTATATACAAATATTTTAAACATTTTGTCCTTGAAAGATTTATTGAGGACTGCTTCTTCTGGGGAGTGCCAATATGGCCAATACATCCATCAGCAATCCAGGGTTTATATACATCATTGGAAGTGGTGAAGTGCAGGGTGACCCAAACTTGGTCCTGGTGCACGTTTTGGTTTTTACCCTAGCACAACACTAGTTGATTCAAATAATCAAAGCTTGATGATGAGTTGGTTATTTGAACCAGCTGTGTAGTGCAATGGCAAAAAACTAAATGTTCACGGGGAGCAGGACAGAGCATGGGAAACACTGGGTAGTGGAGGGTAAAAGCAGTTTACTCACCTTTTTTTGCCTAACAGTTCACCCACCTTTTGCAGAAAAATGCATTGAAAGTATAGGGAACGTTACTTTTTCCACCGCGACCTGCAATCAGAGTTTACTCGCCACATTTTTTACATCACTACATCACTGATCATAACCATCGTAGACCGTACTGTGTAGGACTGTAGCTCTCCTAAACAGACAACAGATGGCGCCAGGGTATGAGAGGCGAGTTTAATACCCCGCCCTCCCTTCCCTTGTTGACAACCCTTGAACTACCGCGGGAAACTCATTGCTTGCACTGAAGGATAAGCGCGGTCCGTGTAGGTTATTTACATTGCATAATGGTAAGTTAGTTATACCCTTTTACAGTCAACACCCTTGCTCCATTTGAATTGCACACTGGCTAACTGGCTCAGCTAGATAGCCAATTGAAGAAGCTTTGGCTGAACTCTACAGTAGCTAACGTTAGTGAAGTATACTATAGCTAGTTAGCAGACTCACCTAAACCTAACTAGCATGTATGCTAGCTTGGCATGTCTCTGCTAAAAAAACTGTTGCGTCCATATGCTAGCTAGGACTATGTTACGTTATATGTGGTTGGCGTTTATTTATATTCACATGCTCCTTCGAGCTTGCCACGGCCCCTCAGCGAAAGTCTGCAAAGCTTAATTTACACTAATATATCAAGAGGCACATTTTTTATGTGCCTTTAAAGAGGGGTGCAATGTCAACCCCACCTCTGTTTTGGTAAATAGCTGAGGGATGGAGAGATGTATGTTAAAAGCCAAATGTATGTTTGATCCGAAAATGTGGTCAGAATCTTCGTATAGAAGGTATGAAAAGCTCTGTACACACATGCCGTGTGCCTCTAAACTCTTGTAACAATGTGGGTGGCTCCACATTGAATTGACATGATTGGTTAACGGTAGGTGGGGGGGGGGGAATCGAGGTCATCGAGGTCGAGTATAAACACGAACTCACTTTCTTGACAACTTCCTAAACAATATCTCTGCTCGGCTAAGCGCAAGAAGTATGAAGCCCTAAAGTCTGCAGAGGCAGCATCTCAATAAATGCTGTATAGCTAAATCGGATGCAAGGACTGACCATCCATGAGATAAAAATTATAGTTTTAACCATGTTTTGAGGCTATACAGTTTTACAATTTATATTGGGTTCTGATGGGCTATGACAGTTGAACTAAGCTCATGAGGAATTTATATGTCAAATTCTTCAAGAATCAGTGAATGACTTTCAAGAATCAATTTTGAAAGTCCAAATATGTATGTACCATTTACAGATTGCCACTTTACGACTGACTTATTTTATTTCGTCTATATTTTTGTCTTGCAGTCGAAAAAAAAAGGTCTCAGTCTTGAGGAGAAGAGGACACGCATGATGGAGATTTTCTTCGAGACAGTGAGTTAAAGGAATAGTTCACCAAAATAACATGAGTGTCCTTGCTAACCGATCCCATAACGTGAATGGGATTTGTGCCACAAATTCTTAAATGTTAGCATGTGGAAACGGTGCCAAGGAAACTAAACCAAAGCATGAATTGCTGTCATACCATAGCTTCTCCATAGACTGCCTACAGCAGTGTTTCCCAAACTCGGTGCACGTTTTGTTTTTTGTCCGAGCTCTTCACAGGTGACTCAAATAATCAACCATTCCGTCTTTGATCATTTGAATCAGTTGTTTGTGTTACGGCAAAAAAACGAAACGTTCACCCCTTGGGGTTCCGAGGACCGAGTTTGGGAAACTCTGGCCTACAGGATAAGGAAACCAATGTCATTTTGGTGAACTATCCCTTTAATAATTTGACACTTAGGTCTATTTCATAACTCACATGCAGTATCACTTCAAGCTGTGTATGGAGGTCCAAGAGTATCCATGGAGAGTAGTGTGATTGTGGGAGTTTTGAGTCAGTTGGTGAAACCGGGGGGCTGGTTTCGCGCTGCAGTTAGAAAGCTGCCGCGGATGCCAGGGTTGGCTATGACACCTGAGCTAAAGTAAACAGACCAAACACAGCACTTTGAGCGTGCCTCCATCTCCCAAACACACACACAGGCTCTCCCTCTAGAGTGAAACACCCTTGGACATGTTGGGGCAGGGAACTTGGTTTCTAAGCTGGGGTTAACCAGTAGAAGAGGTTTTCAGGACGGTACATGCTGTATAGCTGATTCAGAGTAAAGTTAGTTTGAACATGAAATTCTGCACATGGGAAATATCGGTTCTCCGGAGCCCTTTGAAACTGAGCCAAACCCAAAATGCGTCTTAAATTGCACCCTTTTCCCTATTTAGTACCTTTGACCAGAACCCTATAGACCCTGGTCAAAAGTAGCGCACTACATAGGGAATAGGGTGCCATGTGCGACGCCGACGCACACTAGGGTTGAATAGCGGGAACCGGGTTACCAAGATGTCCCAAACAAACCAACTCCCTTTTCACCTGTGAAAAATAACTGCAAGAAACCAGAAGTCTGCAGTTTGACAAGTCTGCAGGGATTTCCCTGAGTAAACAACCTATTTGTCGCACTCTTACTGGTGACTCAAAGGTTTAAAACCATAGAAATAGAATTCATTTCTAGGTGTAAAGCATACTTCATCATATCATGTTTGATCATGAGTTATAGGCCTATAAAGGTTTTTGGTATCCTATAACGTTTTCCATGCCCTCTTTGATTTGAAGCAACACAAGTAAATGTCCGTTTTCACTGTCATTCCAAGAAAAAATTGATGTTGACTCACTGAATGCATGCATATGGCCTGTAGGTGTTTTATCTTATGGCCTAGTTGAAAATGTAGAGCTTCTAGAGTATTAGTTTAGGACAGCTTGGCACCCTGTCTAACTTGCCCATACATACAATCTATATATATATATATGTGTATATATATATATTAGTATATATATATATATATATATATATATATATTAGTATGGAGTTGTTTTTTGTCTTTCTCACCAGAAAGAGGTGTTTCAGCTGAAGGACATCGAGAAAATCGCCCCCAAGACTAAAGGAATAAGTGAGTAATGATTCATTGAGACGAACCAGATGGATCGTTTACAAGTGAAACCCGGGACTCGTGATTTATTTTCTATATAAATAAAATAAAACATTATATTAAAACATTTCCCTGCGATGCCAAGGTGCCTTTTCTACTCAGTGACGGCATATGGATCCCAAGTCTTTAAGACCGGCGTACTAAAATTCCCAGAGGTCGTTTTTCCCCTCTTGAATTTAATAGTGTTAATGTTTTTGGGCCGAGCATTCTGCGGATGCTTGAAGTAGTTCCGCGTCATTTTCTTCCCATGAATGTGCGGTCTGTGTCAACACGGAAAGGTGCCCTCATGCACCCATAACAACATAATGGTAAAATAGTCCCGACATCATCGTCTTGGCAACCAAGTCTAGCCCTAACCACTATGATTCATCACATATTTAGGCTGTAGTATGGAGTGGGACAACACTACTGCCAAAAGGCACTAACTTCTCATAGCGATGTTACAGATGAAACGGCTAAGTTTGGGTATGGGCTGAACTGCATTTGCTTGAACACACAATGAACCCTTTACATGTTGCGTGAGTGTGTCTGTGTAAATAGAGAGAAACAACTTCAAAGAAAAGTACACGTTTTAAGTACTCGTTTTTGGTCCCATAGAGAAACAAAGCCGTGCTGTTTTGGTACGCACCCAAAAGGGACTTTATTTTCCTTTTTTTACAGTGGACGTTACATTAATTTGGGGAAACTTGATCGGGCTGCTCGCGACTGATTGGAATCACATGTTTTTAAAGGCCCTGCTCTGGCATCGGGATGTAGTTACGGGGGCAGGGTGGGAGGAGGGGGACTGTGTGATACACAGCAGTTTATCACACACAGAGGGGGAGAAAGGGAGCTAGTGGGAGAGAGTGAGATCAGGGGCCCGCTTTGAATACGTTGAAAATATATCCATCCTTTTCCTTGATGTAGCCTAATAACTCATTCCAAATCATTGGATAAGTGAAACCAAGGATTCAACTACATTGCCTTCCACCAATCCAGCTATGTTATATCAGTGATTATTTGAGGGAATTATATATTTTTAAAAGGCCCCATGAGAGAGATAGTGAGCGACGAGAGAGAGAGGCAAACGAGTGAGACAGAGACGAGAAACTAGCAAGTCCAGATGTGCCAGACTATCGAGAAATTTAAGCATGTTTGATAAATGAGGCCCCTGAAATCCTCGTTCCAGAGTTTGCTTGAACAGGGCCCATTAGTTTGATTCTCCCTGCTGCCAACATCCTCCCAGTACTTAAAGGGGAAATTCAGTGGTTTACATATACACAGTATACTAAGTATAGCTAAAGTTTGTAGTGGCTGTTTAGAGGAAACAGAACAATGGATTACAGTTTCTCCTGGCCATAGACTGCTTTCAGGATGTGGAGCCATCTAACTAAGTTGTAAAGTACTGAACTTTCCCTTTAACACAGCTCGCTCCAAATCACACCAGATCAACTTTATTAGTGCTACGGCAGAGGAACAGAACAGTCCATGATGTTGGACTATCGCATTTCACCAGCCGCCCTCGTTCCAGATGTAAGAACGTTCTATTACGCTCGGAGGTAAAGTTTCCCCTAGGTACAGATCTAGGACCAGCGTACCCTCCCCCAATATATCCTTAACCATTGTGGGGAAAATGCTAAACTGACACAAAAACAACTTCTAGGGGCAACTTCGTAAGCCCTCTATTACTCTCGGCTGATTTGGGATCAGTTAATAGAAGGAGGGAATACACAGAAGAGTCCCGGACTCTGCAAAATAAATCAAAGTTTTCCCTTATCGTTGTAATGAATGTAAAACGATTACGCGGCACATGAGTGTGCTAGGGTTGCATCCCAAATGACACCCTATTCCTTATTTAGTGTACTACTTTTGGCCAGGGCCCATGAGCGCTTTGGTCTAAATTAGTGCACTATATAGGGAATAGGATGCCATTTGGGATGCAGTTTGATTCTGGTCTCGGTACATCTGGACCACAGAGTTAGAAGATCGACGCTATATGAGGCTGGATAGTATAATGGGCTTTATTCAGTAATATGACGATTCGAAACAAATCCAGTTGTTTTCTTATGGAGTGTGAATTGATCATTAGGGAACTAGGGCACTAACACATTCCTGGGCTCTACATCAATTCACCTTTCTGTGATTCCTCACATCCTTTTCAATCGTATTGGAGGAGATGGTCCAAGGTCCCTCCACTCTGACATTTTTCCTCCAATGGGTTATGAGAAGGTGAGGACAGAGGATGCGACAAACCCAGGAAAGATTAACTGAGAAAGAGCCCTTACCTCCCTCCTCCTGTCTGCAGCACCCATGTCAGTGAAGGAGGTTCTCCAGAGTCTGGTGGATGACAACATGGTGGACTGTGAGAGAGTGGGCACCTCCAACTACTACTGGGCCTTCCCTAGCAAGGCCCTGCACGCCCGCAAGCGCAGGTTGGAGGAGCTGGACAAGCAGGTGATTATAACAGGGGTGTATTGTGGTCTAGCGGTCTAAACCAAAGCCTGTAGAGCATACCGCTGCAGCACGGGTTAGAATCCGACCCACTGCTACAGCAACTTTCTTTCCTCTATTTATCCTATCCAATAAACATAATATGTGAGTGGGACTGCCCTCTCAATAGTGAGATCTGTCTTCTCTGTTTCTGGAATTTTGTTACCCTACTGACACCGCAGGGGAGGGGAGTATTTTGGTTTTCAACAGGGCAAAGTACACGGTCACTCCCCCACCCGACCTCTAACCTTAACCTAATTCTACATGTCTACTGGCCTCTCCTCCCATACAGTTTTAACAGCTTGCTAGACTCTTTATGGAGTTCACGCCGTGACTCACATGGTTCTTATTACAGAACATCTTAGGCCTATAGACCTCACCTACCAGGAATGTGTCCCAAATGGTACCCTATTCTCTACATGGTGCACTTCTTCTGACCAGGGCCCTATTGGATATACTTAATTAAATAACCCTATGTGCCCTGGTAAAAAGTAGTGTACAACATAGGGAAAGGAGGCAATTTGGGTCCTGATCAAAAGTAGTGCACTACATAGAGAATAGGGTGCCATATTTGGGATGCATAGTCTCAAGCGCACAGACAGACCGGTGCATTTCCAATCCCAAATGCATTCTCTGTCCTCAGAGCTGTGGTTAACTGTACTCTGGTTTCTGTAGCTAGCACACCAAGCAGGCACACTTGTTTGCAGTAAAGCATTTGCTTTTATTGTAAGTGGGAGGTAAAGGAATTACTACTACACTCAAACAGGCGACAAGACTTACTGATCACATGTTGTGTGATCAGTATTTCATTTTGTTAATCAAATTGCACTTTACAAATCTTCAAAATAATTAAATATTGACTGTGAAGACAAAATTAAAATGTACCTACCCACACCCTTCTGGCACAATCTTCTCTCCCATCTTTCCTGTCTTTCTCTCGCTATCTCTATCCCCAACAAAATAACAAATAAGTAAGGAGTACATTTTCAACGCAGTATCTCATTTGGTCATGATCACAAAAGGAAGCTCTAGGATCAGAACCAAAGTAGCCTGCATCTAAGACCTAGTAGTCTCATTGCAGAGTTGTGGGGGGTGGTGTACTCGCTTTCAGTAGCGGCGCTGAAGGTGGTGTTGCTTGTCACAGGCGCCAGTGTCACTTGAACAGTTGGTGGTCCTCTCGATAGCATTTCCTCCTCGTGATGACCCAGTTCCCCAGCCCCACGCCACAGACCAGACGTGGTGAAGGAGTGTACTGGGAGGCAAATTAACAGCTTCTGGTCGCCAGTGGTGTCACTGATGCGGCCCGCCGCCGAGTTGGAAATTAAACACAGTGGCATGAATAGGTGATCCTTTATCAGTGACTTATTTATATGAGAACCCTCCCATGTCTCATTTCATAAACAGAGTACAAGGAAGGGGACTGTTTCTTTGTTTTATAGTCTGTACAGTTTTATTAACATTTTATTTTTAGTTATTTTATCACCGTCTGAGCTTTTGAAGACAAACCGTTTTAATGCGAGTTATGATGTATAAAGAGATGTCAATTAATGTGCCCCAAATGACACCCTGTTTTCTGTGTAGGGACACTGCCAATGTGTAAGTATACTAACCAGTGCAGAATAATTTTGGATCATGGTTCTTTGTCATGACTTTCGATTTGAGTTTTGAGAAATATTATAGCTGCCTGACTCTTGCCTTCTGTTTCCATGGGATGACAGAGTTGGGGGAGTAACCAGGTTTTCATACCGGTGTGTAAGGTATTACCGGAAGTGCACACAAGGGGCACTATTTATTTTGACACACAAAACAATATCGGTAACAGGTATTTTGATCCAGGAGGGGATTGAATGTCACTGCTGTAACCAAGAAGCTTGATCTTGACATCTAGCTACTTAGCTAGAAAACCAAATGCATAGCTGGAGCCCTGAGCTGGATATAATTTATTTGACACACCGTAGCTGTCTTTTATAGTTATACGTATAAGTAGCACGCACCCCCGCAGGTATTGAAAATAATACCGTTGGTATTTCGAAATACTCCGATATTCATTATAAATGGTATATCGCCCTAGCCGAATGACAGTAATGGCAGCTGTTTCATGCAAAATTTAAGAATTTGATAATGTATGATATTTAGTTATGTGCATTATTTTTTTATTAATGTGTGTGATGAATAGTTACATGTGTCAAGTTGAAGCCCACAAAACACAACATTGATGTGAATATTAAATGTGGTGTTAATTCAAGATCTCCTTTCTCGCCATAGCATACCGAGGCGAAGCAAAGGAAGATGTCTCTGCAGCAGGGTGTCGACAAAGCAAAAGTAGGACGTGAAGATACAGTAAGTACATTTACATGCCAACTTTAAAGGGAAAGCAGGCCATTTATTATCCTTTATTTTATCACTGAAATTGAGTCTGTCTTACATTAAGACTTGTGAATTTGTTAATGATGAGTGATTTGTTTTCGTCTGCAGTATTTTAGAGTTTTTGTATTGTAAGTTAAAAGGACTAGAATCCACACCAGTGAGATGGGTAGGTGTGTGTGTGGCATATACAGTGCATTCGGAAAATTATTTAGACCCCTTGACTTTTTCCACATTTACGTTACAGCCTTATTCTAAAATGGATTAAATTGATGAAGGGGAAAAAAACTATCTACACACACAAACCCATAATGACAGAGCAAAAACAAGTTTTTAGAAATGTTTGTTAATTTATTAAGAATACAAAATGGATGGGGAGTGTTGCTGCACAGCTATTTTCAGGTCTCTCCAGTGATGTTCAAGTCCGGGTTGTGGCTGTGCCACTCAAGGACATTCAGAGACTTGTCCCGAAGCCACTCCTGCATTGTCTTGGCTGTGTGCTTAGGGTCGTTGTCCTGTTGGAAGGTGAACCTTACCCCAGTCTGAGGTCCTGAGTGCTCTGGAGCAGGTTTTTATCAAGGAACTCTCTGTACTTTGCTCCGTTCATCTTTCCCTCGATCCTGACTAGTCTCCCAGTCCCTGCCGCTGAAAAACCTCTCCCCAGCATGATGCTGCCACCACCATGCTTTACCGTAGGGATGGTGCCAGGTTTCCTCCAGACGTGACGCTTGGCATTCAGTTCAAAGAATTCAATCTTGTTTTCATCAGACCAGAGAATCTTGTTTCTCATGGTCTGAGAGTCCTTTAGGTGCTATTTGGCAAACTCCAAGCGGGCTGCCATGTGGTTTTTACTGGTGGAGTGCTGCAGAGATGGTTGTCCTTCTGGAAGGTTCTCCGATCTCCACAGAGGAACTCTGGAGCTCTGTCAGTGACCATGGGGTTCTTGGTCACCTCCCTAGCCAAGGCTCTTCTCCCCCGATTGCTCAGTTTGGCCGGGTGGCCAGCCCTAGGAAGAGTCTTAGGTGTTCCAAACTTCTTCCATTTTAAGAATGATTGAGGCCACTGTGTTCTTGGGGACCTTCAATGCTGCAGAAATGTTTAGTTACCGTTCCCCATATCTGTGCCTTGACACAATGCTGTCTCGGAGCTCTACGGACAATTCCTTCAACCTCATGGCTTGGTTTTTGTTCTGACATGCCCTGTCAACTGTGTGACCTTTATATAGACAGGTATGTCCCTTTCCAAATCATGTCCAATCAATAAAATTTACCACAGGTGGACTCCAATGAAGTTGTAGAAACATCTCAAGGATGATCAATGGAAACAGGATGCACCTGGGCTCAATTTTGAGTCTCATAGCAAAGGATCTGAATACTTATGTACTGTTAATAAAGTGTTTCCCTTTCTTATTTATTTCTATAAACCTGTTTTTACATTGTCATTATGGGGTATTGTGTGTAGATTGCTGAGGATTTTTATTTAATCAATTTTAGAATAAGGCTGTAACGTAACAAAATGTGGAAAAAGTCAACGGGTCTGAATACTTTCCAAAGGCACTGTATGTGTTAGCGATTGGGGGGGGCAATAGTTACATTTTGGGATATTATTTTTGACAGTGTATTGTTTTGGCAATATTCTTTTTGTGGCAGTTGACAGTACCTGCACCAAAACACCTTCCTTCATAGCTGGTTCTCCATCTTCTTTTTAAATGGGGAGCCAATTTTGTTTTCAACACTTCTATTTCCCTGACTGATCGAAACTCATTTTCTTTTGTCTCTGTGCAGCAGACATATGCAATATGTTCAATATGCTCAATATGAGCAATATATTTGGAACATCGAATTACAATGAAATCACAGTATCGAATCGCAATACATATAGAATTGTGAGAATTGCAATACATATCATATTGCACCTAAGTATGGTGATAATATCGTATCATGAGATACCTGGCAATTCCCTGCCCTAATATGTGTTTGCAGACTTGGTGTGTGTATACTTGTGCATATGTTTGTGTGTATATAATGTGTGTGTGTCTTTGGATTTTCACCTGTGTGCGTGTCCACCTATAAAGGAGGAGCGGGCCTCTCTTCTAAAGGAGCTGCAGGCTCTGAGGGAGAAGAGGAGTCTTCTGAAGGCAAAGCTGGAGAAGTACAGGGAGTGTGACCCTGAAGTGATCGAGGAGATGAGTGAGTACCGTGTAACCAGCCTCTCAAAACAAGGAGGCTGCCTCCCAATAATCTGACCTTTTTTCCTGAAGTGTGCTCTCGAAGTGCTCACTCAGGCTCCCGAGTGGCGCAGCGGTCTAAGGCACTGCATCCCAGTGCCAGAGGCGTCATTACAGACCCTGGTTTGATTCCAGGCTGTATCACAACCGGCCGTCATGGGAGTCCCATAGGGCGGCACACAATTGGCCCAGTGTCGTTAGGGTTTGGCCGGGGTAGGCCGTCATGGTAAATAAGAATTGGTTCTTAACTGCCTAGTTAAATAAAAATGTCCCTCCAAATGTCAGGCATGAACTTTTATCTGTACTCCTTTGGTTCTTGAGAAAGAGGCTATTTAGTATTTTATAGGTCATATCAACAATGAGTCCTGCTTTAACCACAAGCTCATTTTACCTGGATTTTGAACCTTGCTCCTATTTTGTATATCTTCGAACTTTTACTATTGTTGAAACCTCCCCATACAAATTAAGTTTGGATGAAATTAATACAAGGAGGGAATCCAATGAAACATCAGATGCCTCATCTGGACAGATGGCCCGATCCACAGCTGTTCATCAGGCCTTCCTATTAAAAGCCCAGAGGCTGAGGAGAGGCCTGGACGGCGTCCAAGAGGAAGAAAGCAATCAAGCAGCCCCATACCAGTAGCCTACGAGTTCATGCTTAAGTCTCAAATCTGGATCTGCTCCAGTGCGTAGAAATAGAATCGATAGATCGAACACGGCTCCAGTCCAGCACAAGGAAATAGGATTCATAGAACAGACACTCCTCATGATTAGTCATGGCTCATCCAAAATGGAGACGCCTTCAGATTTGCGCACTTTACTGTTGCGTGAGGCACGTAAAAAAAACAAAGAACTGATGCACTGATAATCTAGTCATCGAGCATTCCAAACACAGTCGGTCTACCACTACGGAACATGGCTTTGAATCGGAATGCCCGTTCTATCCCTTTCCAAATCTATGCTTCCCCTCCTTGACTTCTCTGGTTTCAGGTCTTGCTCAGTTTAACCTATCTCTTAAAGCAGAAACTCAGACTAAGCCCATGGCTGTTATTGCGTACACAACATGGCTGACCTCTTGGGCCTGCACGAAACTTAACCGGTCGGGATTAACAGCTTTTAACAGTCTGCCCGTGTCATGAGTTTATAGACTGTTTATTTTTACACACCTCTCAACTGGTATAGGCACGAAAAGCGATTGACTATTTGGAGTCTAAAAAGGAATCGTTGTGGTTTTAGTGTGTGTATATTTGCACCCATGTGACACTAAATCTGTGATTTGATTTATCTTGTCGTCCTCTCTCCTATCCCTCGATGCTACGAGGCCTCGCTATTGAGTTGTCAAGCACATGAACAGTGCTGTCGTTTTAATAGCCCCGACACTGCACTCCACGCCTCCGCTAGTGTCACTGAAGAAGCCGTTACTGTCCAGAGTGACTTAACACACAGACTCTGAACAGAATCTTGGGGAAACAGCTGGCCCCATGTCCATTACAGGGTCCCCCTTGGAAAAACAGCCCATTACCCAATGATGTACTCACACGGCTAAACCGCTACAACAGCTGTGTGGCTACCGCGACAGGGAAGTCTTTTGGTCTGTTCTTTTATGGGTTGAATGGGTTCTCTCCATTTTTGCCTGTGAAATTGCTCTGCACATCAAAATAATAGGCGCAAGCGTACCAAAGAAGGCCCTAGGAGGTGTGTGTTTTCAAGTTTGTATTAGTCGTATGTACGGGATACACACAGTATACACTGCCCAACGAAATGCTTACTTGTCGGTTACTTCTCGACAATGCATCAATAACAAAGGATGCGAATACGAACAAGGTAAATGGCTCAGTAGAGTAGAATAAACATTTTAGCATGAGTGCCTTCAGAAAGTATTCACACCCCTTAACGATCTGGCCTCAATGACCATGCACTCTTATCTCTACCCGGCACCAGCCAGAAGAGGACTGCCCCCCCATCAGAGCCTGGTTCCTCTCTAGGTTTCTTCCTAGGTTCCTGCCTTTCTAGTGAGTTTTCCTAGCCACCATGTTTCTACATCTGCATTGCTTGCTGTTTTGGGGTTTGAGGCTGGGTTTCTGTGCAGCACTTTGACATCTGCTGATGTAAAAAGGGATTTATAAATACATTTGATTGACCCCTTGACTTTTTACACATTTTGTTACAAAGTGGGATTCAAATGGATTTTGTTGTAATTTTGTCAACGATCTACACAAGACTCAAAGTGAAAGAAAAATTCTAACGTTTGTAAAAAGAAATATGAAAAATAAAACGCATATAATATATATTGATTAGATAAGTATTTAACCCCCAGAGTCAATACATGTTAGAATCACCTTTTGGCAGTGATTACAGCTATGAGTCTTTTTGGGTAAGTCTTTAAGAGCTTTCCACACCTGGATTGTGCACGATATGCCCATTAATTTATTAAAACAATTATTCATCCATTTTCAGGTTTTGCCGTAGATTTTCAAGCACATTTAAGTGAAAACTGTAACTCGGCCACTCGGGAACAGTAACTGTCTTCTTGGTAAGCAACTCCAGTGATTTGGCCTTGTGTTTAAGGTTATTGTCCTGCTGAAAGGTGAATTCATCTCCCAATGTCTGGTGGAAAGCAGATTTTGAACCAGATTTTGCCTGTGCCTAACTCCATTTAGTTTCTTTTTTTATCCTGAAAAACTCCCCAGTCCTTAACGATTACAAGCATACCCGTAACGAGATGCAGCCACCACTATGCTTGAAATGTGTTCTATTGGATTTGCCCCAGACATAACACTTTGTACTCAGGATGAAAAGTTAATTGCTTTGCCATATTTCTTTGCAGTATTACTTGTTGCAAACAGGATCCATGTTTTGGAATATTTTTATTTTGTAAAGTCTTCCTCCTTTTCACTCTGTCAATTAGGTTAGTATTGTGGAGTAATTACAATGTTGTTGATCCATCCTCAGTCTATCATAGCTATTAAACTCTGTAATTGTTTTAAAGTCACCATTGGCCTCATGGTGAAATCTCTGAGCGGTTTTCTTCCTCTCTGGCAACTGAATTAGGAAGGACGCCTGTGTCTTTGTAGTGACTGGGTGTATTGATACACCATCCAAAGTGTAATTAATAACTTCACCATGCTCAAAGGGATATTCCATGTGGGGACAATGTCAATAGGGGGAGTAGGACTGGGGACCAGGTAGCTGACTAGTGGTGGCTATTCAGCAGCTGAGGGTAGAAACTATTGGCCAGTCTTTCAGCTTTTTGTACTGCCCGTGTCTGAGTGATTTGAAGCTGGGAGAAAAGGACGTGGCTGGAGTCCCTGATGATCATCTTGGCCTTCCTGCGACACCTGGTGTTGTAGCTGTCCTGTTGAGCAGGCAGTGTGCACCCAATGGTGCATTCGGCTGCGCGTATTACCCTCTGAAGAGCCTTTCGGTTCTCGGTGGAGTTGCCGTACCAGGCTGTGATGCAGCCTGACAGTATGCTCTTGATGGTGCTCCCATCAAACACTGTGAGGGCCCTCGGGGACAGGCCAAATTTCTTCAGCATCCTGAGGTTGAAGAGTTGCTGTCGTGCCTTCTTCACTACGGTGTCTGTGGGGTTAGACCATTTCAGCTTCTCTGAGATGTGTACGCCGAGGAATCTGAAGTTATTGACCGCCTCAACGACGTCTCCGTTCATGAGGATGGGAGCTTGTCTAGCCTGGTTCCTTCTGAAGTCCACAATTAGCTCCTTTGTTTTGCTAACGTTGAGGGAGACGTTGTTTACCTGGCACCACGCTGTCAGAGTGTCTACCTCCTCCCTGTAGGCTGTCTCTTCATTGTCTATGATCAGGCCTACTACTGTTGTGTCTTCAGCAAACTTGATGATTGAGTTGGAACTACCCATGCAGTCGTGGGTATACAGAGAATACAGGAGGGGACAGAGGACACACCCTTGTGGGGCCCCCGTGTTGAGGATCAATGTGGAGGAGGTAATGTTGCCTACCTTCACCACCTGTGGTGGCCCGTCAGGAAGTCCAGGACCCAGTTGCATAGGGAGGAGTTCAGACCCAGGGCTGTGAGCTTTGTCATGAGCTTATAGGGCACTATGGTATTGAAGGAAGAGGTGTAGTCGATGAGCTGCATCCTCACATATACATCACATACATATAATCCTTTTGTCCAGGTGGGTAAGGGCAGTGTGCAGTGCAACGGCGATTGCGTCGTCGTAGGATCTGTCAGGGCGGTAGGCGAATTGGAGAGGGTCGGGGAGGGAGGAGGTGATATGGTCTTTGACTAGCCTCTCAAAGCACTTCATGATGACTGAAGTGAGAGCTATTGGTCGGTAGTTATTCAGTTCAGTTACTTTCCCTTCCTTGGGCACAGGGATGATGGCGGACATCTTGAAGCAGGTGGGTATAGAGGTCTAAGCTAGGGAGAGATTGAAAATGTCAGAGAACACAACAGCCAGCTGGTCTGCACATGACTTCTGTGAATTGTGGATGTTGCTGAGGGGAGGACGGCTCATAATAATGCCTGGAATGTATCAAACGTGCTTTCCCTGTGCTTAATGACAATGACTTCATTCCAGCCATTCTTATGAGCCGTCCTCCCCTCAGCAGCCTCCACTGACACAATACCTGTTAGCAAAGGTGTCAGCAAGAGATGACGTGCTTGCAGGGATTTGTGGTCTTGCATGATGTCTACTTTGAGGCTAATTAGCATTTTCGAATCAGAGTAAATAGAGCTGAATATATTGATAAGTCACCTTGTCCGGTAGATTTACATGGTTATCAAAACGTCACGCCAGGTTAAGCCTACACGAAAATCCCCTATGGGGAAAAATGAATGGTGGAAAAACAATTGGAATCATTTCCCTGTTTGACTGCTAGGTTTTATAGGTATTATGACACCTCCCCTATGGGGCTCTATAACAAAGGGGTTGAATCCTTATTGACTCAAGACTTTAACTTTTTAATTATGAAAAACATAATTACACTTTGACATTATAGGGTATTGTGTGTAGGCCAGTAACCAAAAATTCTAATTTTATCAATTTAAAATTCAGGCTGTAATACAACACAATGTGGAAAAAGTAAAGTAGTGTGAATACTTTCTGTAGGCACTGTAATACAGGAAGGCACAATTTATAGTCCAATATTTACACATGATTGGGGCACTGGGGGACAACTTAATTGTACAGTATTTTACAATCATAATAAGAGTCTGGTAGCAGCAGTGTGTAGCATGAATGTATGTCTGAGCATGTGCATGTTCGTGTGCATTGCAACCATTGAAGGCATCCCCCCATCACTTATTTGTTTTGACTGGTATCTGAACCCCCCCCCCCCCCCCCCCCCCCAAATTGGACTGCAATTGGTTTCTAATTGTGGCCCGTCTACTGTGGCTCCCTGGTGAAAGTGGATGCCGACCGCTCCTCCCCACCCTAGCCCCCACAGCCCGTCCCATGAGCGCTGAAAGACGAGTCCACAGCGAAATGTCAAACCCTCACCCTGTGTGTGTTCTGCTTAAGTCTGAATGATGAGGCGTGAAAGTCGAATAACGCGATCCAAATCCTACAGACGCACGGCACTCCTAGATTCCCCAGATTGATTGATGGAGGGAGGAAGGGAGACAGAATGAGCGGGACCTCCCCTATTCTGGTGCCCCCCGCTAGCGGGTTTACCCACATGTCCTTCAGGGACTTATTGATTCTGGTGACCGTTGTCGGCGGTGCGAACCGAAATCCCCGGCGCAGGCGGATGCCAAGGACGACTCCACCTCCGCCCCTACTGCTTCGCCCTCCTCCCTTTCACCACCGTCTCTGTCTCCCCTCGCAGCTGTCTCGTTGCCGGAGGGGCTATACAAGGCTGGGCATTTATCCCCGTGTACATTTTCAGATAATCGTCTCCACGTATCCCATGAAACGCTAATTGTATTTCCAAAGCTGCTAGTGGTTCTCGTGAGGTTACAGGACACCGTGTTGTGTCTAGGTTCAAATGGGGTGTGGATTCAGCCTGCAGTGCAACCCTAGAGAGTCAGGTTCTGGTCTAGCAGGAGGCTGTGGGCATAGGGGTTCATTTAAGAACCTACTATTAGACTTGCTATCAAGAGAATTTGACACTTGATACAACTGAGTTGAACTGAATTCATTTATCCCATTTTTACATTGAAGGACTCCAGTCAAGGGATACAAGTAAAACATTAAAAACAAATAGACTACAAACCTCAGTGGACATTTGTATAATAAATAATACAAAACCATATGGTAAAAAAACATGAACATTATTCTGTACTGTAAATATTATGCAGCTAAGCTAAACTTCGCTGTATTGGCTCCTACAGGTGAGTCTGCTTTGAGTTAACAATGAGTCCCTAGCACTGATATCCTCGTATTTGGAGAAGCTTGCTGGTGTTTGAGTTATGGGTAGGCTACTTTCGCACAGATTTCCTGCATTGTGTATCATGCCAACTCTCCAAAAATAGTTCCATCTCTGCACAGTCCTCATCCTTGCCTTGATAACTGTAAGGTTCCCCTTGCACACTGTGGTCAGTGGGAAGCTGTCCTCTCATTTCCACATCACTTCTTTGCGTCTGTCAGTCAGACCAATCCAGAATTCCGTTGTCAATTCATTCATGGATAAATACCTCTTACCCTCTGCTGTTTATGATCACTAGGCATGCTCCTCTCCTTAGACAGTCTTGTCGGCTTTGCCCACAGGATTTTGTCTCAGTAGAGATGTAGTACACACTGGAGCTGAAATGGCTCCGTCCAGAATATTGCGCTTGCCCATAGAGCTGAAGATCATCTCTCATCTTGCATCTGATCTCTTGGTCGGCTCTTTGATGCTAGGACCATGACCCCTGAGGGTCTCTGTATTAACATGGAGATCCATCATCTTTTCCTCTGCCTCACCACTGTCAGTGGTGTCATAGATACTCCGATATCTCCAGTACTTATGTCACTGAGTTACCCCAACAACAACAACAAAACATCTGCACTGTACTCTTGCATGGTTCTCTGCTCAACTCTAATTTTATTGCGCACGTTCACATAATTTGCAGATGTTATTGCTGTTCCTAGCTCCAACAGTGCTGTAATACCTAACCATACAAAGCTCTGTGTGTCTGACAGTATTGTCCAGTTAGGTAGTACGATCCATATCTCCCTCAGTAAACAGGATACTGTGATAGGAAGACACTGACTTTGTGAGTGTTTGTGGCTGAGGTGGAGCCTTGCTCTGCAAAAAAATAGCTTTGACCTTTTGAAAACAATAGCAAAAAAAAAAGTTTTTTAAATAATTTCCCCACATTTTTAAGCAAATGTTCAAAATTACTGAAACTCATTCTTAAAAGCTCATATTCTGTTCAATCATATTCCAATATCCCTGTTACTTCCTAATAGAAAGTTACCTCACTTTAAGGGCTCTCCGGGGTGACCATTTTACTCCCATATGTGCCTAAATATTTTAATGACCAGTAGTTTTGTTATCCTCTCTTAAGTGCGGAGACAAGTTGAGAGTAGCTGACTCACTTGACTGTTGACGTTGATTTGAGAGAACCACCAGTGTAATGGAAAGCAACAGTTTCCAGTTTTTAGAAATGTTAGAAAATAGAATTTACATAAGTGTTCAAACCCCTTTGCATGACACTCCAAATTGAGCTCAGGTGCATCCAATTTCATTTGATCATTTTTGAGATGTCACTACAACTTGATTGGAGGACACCTGTGGCCAATTCAATTGTTGGACATGATTTAGAAAGAAACACACCTATAGAAGGTCCCTCAGTTGACAGTGCATGTCAGAACAGAAACTATACCATGAAGTTCAAGGAAATGTCTGTAAATCTCCAAGAGAATTGTGAGGAGGCATGTATCTGGGGAAAGGTATAAAACAATTTCTAGAGTGTTGAAAGTTTCCAAGAGCACAGTGGTCTCCATCATTGGGAAATATGGAACTACCCAGACTCTGCCTAAAGCTGGCCCTCTGACCAAACTGAGCAAATGGGCAAGAAGAACCTTGGTCAGGGAGGTGACCAAGAACACAATGACCGCTCTGACAGAACTACAGAGTTCCTTGGCTGAGAAGGGAGAACCTGCCAGAAGGACAACAATCTAAAGCACTTCGCCAATCTGGGCTTCATGGGAGAGTGGCCAAACGGAAGCCACTCCTGAGAAAAAGGCACATGACGGCATGCCTGGAGTTTGCAAAAAGGCACATGAAAGACAGATCATTAGGCAAAAGATTATGTGGGCTGATGAGACAAAGTAACTCCTTGGCTTGAATGCGAAGCACTATGTCTGGAGAAAACCAGGCACAGCTCATCATCCATCTAACACCATCCCTACCGTGAAGCATGAGGGTGGCAGCATCATGCTATGGTGATGCTTTTCAGCGGCAAGGACTGGGAGACTAATAAGGATAGAGGGAACAATGAATGGAGCCAAATTTAGGCAAATCCTTGATGAGAACCTGCTTCAGTGTGCAAACGACCTTAGACTGGGTAAAATATTTACATTCCAACAGAACAATGACCCCAAGCATACAGCCAAAGCCACGCTGGAATGGCTTCAGAACAAGAATATGAAAGTCCTTTAGCAGTCAAGCCAAAGCCCAGACTTGAATCCCATTGAAAATCTGTGGAAAGACTTGATTGTTGTTCACCGCCGCTCCCCATCTAACTTAACAGAGTTTGAGAAATTCTGCAAGGAAGAATGGGAGAAAATCACTAAATCCAGATGTGCCAAGCTGACAGACATACCCAAGACGACTCAAAGCTGTAATTACAGATGACTCAAAGATGCTTCTACAAAATCTATTTAATCTATTTTTATTCAGGCTGTAACACAACAAAATGTGGAATAAGTCATGGGGTATGAATACTTTCTGAAGGCACTGTAAGTACCCCAGTAGTGTTAGGTCATTTTATCTTTGAAAACTCAAACATTGAACAGATACTTTAAATTCAGCAATAGTGTCTCCAATGGATGTGTTAAAAGTAAATGGTGGTACTTCAAACCTAAATGTACATGTGAGCCTGCTTTGACTTAGCAGTTGACCCCTTAGCAATGATGGGTTTGGAGTTTCAGTTAATCATATGCTACTTTCTCACAGATCCAAAGGTGCATTTCCCTGCATTGTGTATTATGCCAGCTCTCCTCTGGGGCAGAAATAAAAGTCCTTCGCTCCACGCAGTCCTTTTCCTTGCCCTGATAGCTGAAATATCTCCATCCCCGTTGAGAATATTGCTCTAGCGCAGAGCCCGTAACTGGTCTTTCTCAGCAGAGCAGTGGTTTTTAAAAACACTCACCCAAAAAATCATTCCATTATAGTGGACAGGCATGCCTGTGATCCCAGCCAGTAGAAGTATACACAGCAACCCCAGACACACTGCAACAGCTCTTTTCACTGAGATCTCCGAAACTATATACTTGTTGTCTCCTTGGGGTGTTTCCCTCTGTCTCAGTGCTGGGGTCAATGCCTCTGAGGCTGCCTGCACTGCACACACACACTGCACACACACAAGTATTGACAATATGTTGCTGTAGCTATTTACGCTCCTCGGCCTCACCACTGTCAATGCTGTCTTTTGTTGTCATAGATACTCTGACATGTGCATGTACTACCGATGGCTTGCTGATTCAACCAAAATGTCTTTACTGCTCTTTAATACATGTCTCTGATCTGAATGTGTGATTAAACTGTGCGGTTATGGACTTCCTGTGTTGTACCAGAAAGAGAAAGTCTAATATATGTGACTGGCTGTAACACGGTTATTGTCAACTTGAGGCGGCCTCATCAGTATGAGTATTTGAAAAGCCTGTTTCAGTCAACAAGCTCATGTCCATTATTACCTGCAGTTCCCTTCTTAAAGCGTGAGTTACTTCAGCACCAGCTATTAGATTTGCTTTCAAGAGATCTTGATACAACTATGGGTTAAACTGAATGTATTAATTTTATTTTTAACATGTTAAGTATTCAGTCAAGGGGTACAATTCAAACATTAAAAGGAAATAGAGTACTTCAATTGACATTGATAAGAAATCCATACAAAACCTTTAGGAAAACAAAACATTAACAGCACTCAATGCAGTTAAGAAATGCAGCTGAGCCATACATTGCTGGCTTGGTCCCTACAGGTGAGTCTGCTTTGAGTTAGGAGTTAGCCACAGGCATGGATGCCCTCCTATTTTGAGAAGCCAACTTATAACTTTTGTGTATGGGCTGGATACCATCTCACAGATCCAGAAGTGCAATTCACTGCATTCTCCTCTCGGGTAGAAAAATGGGTCCATCACTCTGCATAGTCTGCATCCTTGCAACGAAAACTCAGGCTCTCCTCTTGACAAGTACCCTGTAGACAGAGTTTTGTCATCCGCCAATGTTTATGATCACCAGTTCTGCTTTCCTCCCAGGATTTAGTCACAGTAGAGATGAAGTACAAACTGGAGCTAAAATGTCTCCATCCCAATTTCTCTAGCCCAGAAAGCTGACAATCACTTTATTATAGTGGACACTCAGGCCTATGATCTCAGCCAGAAGAACAACAGCCCCAGACACACTGCAGCAACTCTGGACGGTCTGGAGTGCTGATCTCCTGCTCGGCTCTGGGGTGTTGCCCTTTGTCTCAGTGCTGGGATCATGACCCCTGAGGGAGCCTGCACTTCTGTAGACATTGACAAGATGTTTCTGTATATATTTTTATTTACTCTCCTCTGCCTCACCCCTGTCAATGCTGTCTTTTGTTGTCATAGATACTGAGACCTCTCCATGTACTACCTATGTCCTTCTGATTCAACCAGAATGTCTTTACTGCTGTCTAATACATGTCTCTGCCATGTGTATGTGCAGAGACATGTGAGGTTGGGGACTTCCTGTCATACCAGGAAGTGTGACTGGCTGTAGCACGGTTATTTTAAGTTGAGGCGCCCAGATTGCTCTGCCAAAAAAGCGGTTGAAGAGTGGGCCTAGCACATTCAAATCATTTAAAAGGATGGCAAAAAATACTAGTTCTGTATACACAGTATAACTGCAGGAGTGAGACATCTAACTTTTTTATATTTTTTTTTATTTATTTCACCTTTTATTTAACTAGGCAAGTCAGTTAAGAACATGTTCTTATTTTACAATGATTGCCTACCCCGGCCAAACCCTCCTCTGACCCGGACAACGGTCAGCCAATTGTGCGCCGCCCTTTGGGATTCCCGATCAGGTCGGTTGTGATACAGCCCTGGATCGAACCAGGGTCTGTAGTGATGCCTCTAGCACTGAGATGCAGTGCCTTAGACCGCTGTGCCACTTGGGAGTCCAAAACTTCTATCTAACATGTGGTTCTTCAATTGACCAATAGGGTTTAAATAGGGTTTAAAAAATAAACTGTAACCTTTGCTGTCAAAGGTAAAATGACTCAGAAAAGCACTGTATGAGTTTCCTTTTATTATAATGAACAAAAATACAAACGCAACATGTAAAGTGTTGGTTTCATGAGCTGAAATAAAAAATCCCAGACATTTTCCATACGTACAAAATCCTTCTCAAATTTCGTGCACAAATTTGTTTACATCCCTGTTAGCAGGGGCGAAAATCTGAGATCAACCTTGGAGGGGACAATTACATTAAATTTTCTCAAAAGCAATTCCTGAGGGGGACACCAAAAGTAGTGCTGTAACACATAGCATACGTTGTTAAATGTATATTGAGGAACCATAATTCCTACAAGTGTTCAAATGTTTAAATCATTATAATTCTACTACTAATAATAGTTATAGCAGTGCTCCTTACCAGTCCAGTATGTATGCAGGTATTCGTACTTACAACCAGCAATATCAAGAAAGGTCAGTAGGTGACAATGGTACTGTACACTGTATGGGTGTAGTTTTCATAAATACAATGAACATGGTGTGATCACATCTAAAAGAATCTCCATTGAGAACCATCACAAAGTTGGTCTCAGTATTGAATTGACCTTTTAATTTGACTTTTTCTGATACATTTATATAGTCATTAAATATGTGCACCTGGCCTGAGTCTACAATATCTTTGCAAGAACAAAAAGCTTAAAATAAGTACAGTTCTAAAAGCAAAATAACTACTTCAATGAAAAACCCAAATAAATCAAACAAAATATCCTTCAGTGTCTCAACTCTTCAAACAGCAGCTATGGACAAGTATGTCGCACAAAGTATGCCATTTTAAATAAAATAACATGAAATAAATCATTTGTAAGTGTACTGAAAACTACTAAACAAAAGAACAACTATCAATTACACCATGGGTTCTCAAACAGGGGTCCATGGACTAATTGCAAGGGGTCCGTGAAATAAAAAAGTGTAATGAATGTAGTCAGTACCACAAGGTTTCCAGTAAGTTTACATATAATATAGAGGGGGTGGAGGTCCCTGAGGACCGCTCAAAACCTTGCCTGCCTTGCCTCAAAATATGCAGGGGTTCCAGTACCCCAAAAAGGTTGAGAACCACTGCTATACACACTACTGAACAAAAGAACCGAGCATATGTTTGCGGGTTTCCTCAACAACACATCAGTTGGCACTTTCGCAATGCCACGCCTGTTGTCTCCGACACCCTGTATAGCCCAATAAACTCCTCGTGAGGGACAAGGTCATGGTCAACATAACGCAGACAGACATTCTCCTGTTCAGCACCAGAGACATCTTGAGTACCATCAACAATTAATGAAAATTGTACAATCGGAAGAGACCTAATCTCAGCTGCAATGCCTCGAATGACTATTGGCCATGATGTTCAGAATTTCATTCTGTGCTTTTGGGCCTGTGTACATTGTGGTACGCTCTGTTAACCACTTCAGTAAAATGGGATCATCCTCTTCTGCCCTAAGTTTCAAAATCTGGTATAAATTCCCACTGTCATCCGTGTGGCCTCTAAAGGCTTGTCCCTGTCTTACTACATGCCGCACCGAACTAACAATTTTCATCAAGCAATGCCTTGCGTCATCCTGCTGTTTACCCCACGCGCTGGACATAACTGGACACTGATTGGATTTAGCTGGTGTGCTGTTACAATTACAAAGTGGCGGTGGGTTTGGCAATTTTGATGTGCTGTGAATTTTTCAATGCCTTTTCTCCAGTTCCTAAATCCTGCACTAATGAAGGCAGCATCAGCTCTTTGGCCAAAAGATGGCTGGCTTGAAAACCCTTGGCTACAGTGAAAACACAACACTCCTTTTATTGATGGGTTAAAATGTAGCCAGGGGAAATCGCGAAACCATCTCTCTTGAAACGTCAACACTCTGTTGGCAAGAGTTTGCGGTTCTATAAATTGTGGGTGTGGCTGATATGGTTTTGTGCCATCACTGTGGTAACTGGACAATGCTGTGCCACTGTCCCCTATACTGGTGCTGCTGGCAACAAGGGTGACACTTGGTCCTGCCGTGGCTGTGACACTGTCCTCTGAAGTCTCTCTCCCTGGCTCTTTCCCTTTCACCACCCTAACTGACTCAGTCTGTCTCCTAGAAAATAAATAAGGTGTTTGCCGTACTCCTAACTACCGGTACCCAAAACTACACAATTAATCACAACAGCAATACCATTGCCGTAAACAAATCTTAGTTTAGTCACCAGTTTAAGTTGAGAGTGGGGGTATCCATGGCATTTTCCAATTATGTCCCTATTTTACAAGTCAAAAAAATTGAGAACCTTTCATAATGTTGCCAAACAAAGACTCAACAAACTTACCTGAGACTCCCTGTCTCTGCCAGTCTGTCCCCAGCTCTGCTGTCTGTGTGCCATCTGTTGCCTGCTCTGCCTAATGACATCATTGTGAAACATTTCCATTAGCATTTCACTTCTTTCTTATGAACATTTTATCAACTAGTCTTTGAGATATTAGGATACTAGAGTTCTTACTATGCGTTTTGGTGTACTGACAAATACTCTGATGTCCGTCTTCTTACTTTTTTCTGCCATTTTTCTACCTGGCTGGCTGGCTGGCCTAGCTGCACACACACACATTTACACAACACATGCTGCAACCTTTTGTAATTTAAATAGTTTGTTTCATATTGGCTGGCTTCCAACAATAGCTGAATTTGTAAAGCTAGCGAGCACCAATTCCGTTTCTGTGTGTTTGCTATAATCTTTGCTACCTGGTTAAATAAAGGTAAAATAAAATAAAAAAAGTTCACTGTTAGTAAAACGTTTACTGTTGACAGGAGAACAAGAGGAGACAATAGGTGGATAATGGTGGACGAGGTGGATAATTTTATAATAAGGCCGTTTAATCACATGTAAAGATATCTTAGTAAAATCTTGCAGCAAGGCTCTTTCTGTCTGATTCTTATTGAACCGTCCGGAAAAGAGGTAGTTTCAAGAATTGTACAGTATTATATAGACAACAAGCAAAGTAGGTAGATCTGCGAGTCTGGCCTTCCGATTGGTCGATCTGGGTCTTGGGTAGTCCTGAACAGGCCTGGTGTCCACGTTCCATTGGTTCCTGAGATAGTTCTTTGTCTTGAGCTCCAACCCTGAGTTGTGTATGTCTGTGGTTATCATGGGGGAGGGGAATTGTGTGTATCTGTAGTTGGTGTCTTAATAAGTCCAGCATATGTCCAAGAGAAATGAGGAGTATGTGTATTTTGTATAAAATATGGCTTATGTTGAAATGTAGTTATTACTAGTTTCCAGTCTCTATTACAATTTCTTACATCACTAGCGACAATTTATCTTTTGCAACGAGACCATTATATATATTTAAGACAATGGTAGAAGAGAGTGTAGTTCTGTTCTGTTCAGTTTGGACTTCAGTTTATTGCTAACCTTATCACAGGGACGTCGAAGCACTACAGCTGCATGCTGATCTTGGAATAAACTGACGATAGCAAAGATTCCATCTTTGACGACGCCACATAAATGGAATAGGTACTAGCTAGCTTGATAGTTAATGTTTGCTTTAGTTTGCGCGCTAGCTCTGCAAATTCCCCTAGTGTGTGAACCCTGCCAACATAAAAATAAATAAATAACATTGCTATGGACCTGCTATGGATTGACTGGATTAACCTCGCGTCAGTTACGTACATGTCCCTTTCGGACAGTAGATACGAACTCTCTATTACCTTGCCAGCTAAAGAACTGGCAGTGGATCAAACCATTGTGAGGCAAAGGGCGGGGGGGGTCGCAATCTTTTGAAATTTAAATGCGCTATTAAGTGTCTATAATCAGCACAAGTGCTTTCATTGCGTATTATTAATATTATTGAAATTAAATAGTTATGTTTACAGTGATATATTGGGGGGGACAAATCATATTTTTCCCAAGATGGGGGGGTCGTGTCCCCCCCGTCCCCCCTGGGATTTCCGCCTATGCCTGTTAGTAAGCATTTCTCTGTTGCCAAGATATTCCATCCACCTGACAGGTGACCTGACTGCAGTTTGGCGTCGTAACCGACTTCAGTGGGCAAATGCTCAACTTCGATGGCCGCTGGCACGCTGGAGAAGTGTGCTCTTCAGCGTTTTAACTGTATCAGACAGAGATCCTGAGGCCCATTGTCGTGCCATTCATCTGCCGCCATTACCTCATGTTTCAGCATAATGCCCCATGTCGCAAAGATCTGTACACAATTCCTGGAAGCTGAAAATGTCCCAGTACTTCCATGGCCTGCATACTCACCAGACATGTCACCCATTGAGCATGTTTGGGATTCTCTGGATCGACGTCTACGACAGCTTTTTCTAGTTCCCGCCAATATCCAGCAACTTCGCACAGCCATTGAAGAGGAGTGGGACAACATTCCACAGACCTCAATCAACTGCTTTATCAACTCTATACGAAGGAGATGTCATGCTGCATGAGGCAAATGGTGGTCACACCAGATACTGACTGGTTTTCTGATCCACACCCCTACTTTTTATTTTATGTGACCAACAGATGCATATCTGTATTCCCAGGCATGTGAAATCCATAGGTTAGAGCCTAGTTTATTCATTTCAATTGACTGATTTCCTTATTATTAATTGAAATTGCTGTTTTTATATTTTTGTTCAGTGTAGCTGAAACTAAGAGCAGATTACTTCAAAAACCTGCATCAGTCCAACATGCTCATATCCATGTTTAACCTGAATTAGATTTGTCAAAGCTGGACTAGCTCCAGCAGTTTTTAATTGATCTACTACGCTGCTTGTCTTAACTTGCTATCCTTTTACCTGCATCAGAGAGATCAAGGATCGCTAAACAGAACTCCCTCCTAAAGCACAGCAACTCTTGCCGTTATTGCCAGGGACAACATTTACACACACAGGCGCTATGGATATACTGTAATTCCGCTATGGATGTTTAATCTTTGTTATAAATTCAGGGTTTAGTGTTAAGACTGGACCAGCGTCAAATCTGTTAGTAATTTGTGTGGACATAAACCTTGACTTATGCTTACTTATGTTAAACATTTATGCTTACTTAAACACTTGAGCATTTTATGCTTTTATTTCTTTGCACATACAACCTTTTCTTGTAAATTTGAGTTGCCAGTGAAATCCAGTTGAGCAAGCAAAAGAGAGGAAATGAAATTTGCAATTCAAAGTGTGGCCTCTGACATGTCAAGTTTGTTCCCCATAACCTGTTTTGTTTTTAGTTTCCTCTCTTACATGAGAAGACTCACTTATTGTTACTCATTTGACCATTTCCCACACAGCCTTTGATTAAACCTGTGTAAGTACGTTGACTTGGACATAGTTACTGTATGTATTCTTTGGTCTCAATGGGTTTGGTTAATTAGTTGTAGTTTAAGAGAGTGAAACGGTATAGCTCTGTCCTTTTCCTGATTTGAGCCGTTTTGAGTTCTTGTTCTTTGGGGACATAGGCCTTTTTGGTTTGTCACTTGCGTGACAAACCCCAAAAAAGGCCACAGAAATGACATTTTATTTTATTTATTCAGATGACTGTTGCATTCGTTGCTACAGCAATAGGTACAAATCACGTTACCCCCTGCCTCAACTTGCTGATCCGAAGCAAGATTTCCTTTCTCTTCTAATAACCACTCAGCATATCATCACCTGTGTCGAAAATCTGATCCAGGAACGGCCCCTTCGAGGGCATCTTTTCCCTGGAGACGGAGGTGTTACTTGGCTTCCAGAGAACAATGCGGCTTTGGCCAAGCTTCTGTGGCCCAGCTCCCCCTTGGCTGGTGCTCCCGTGCCCCTCTGCCAAGAAATTGGATCCCCAGCGCTGCAATCTTTCTTCGGCGCTATGCTGGGTAGCATGTTACACTGACATAGCAGATTGATCTGCCATCTCCCCCGAGCCACGGCTATTCACAAAGGGCTGTAATGGATGGGGCACACAGGGTAACTCTCACTTTGGAATTGAAAGTGGTTGGTGTGCGCTCGAGGTGATGGATTGGCTTGGAAGTGGCGTCACGGCTGGGGAGTCGACTGCGGGAGGGATTTCTCTGGTCAGAGCATTGAAAAAGAAACGCACTCCCCCGCATAATATACTGTTCAGCCAAAGGGCTCGACTCCAATTCAAGTAAAACTAGTTTGTGTAGTAGTGTATCAACGTACCCTTTGTTTCCTGTAGTCAAGTGATATGTAAGCGTTTTATACTAAATGCATCGTCTGGTTTCCCAAACCCAGATTACTCCTGGACTAAAATGCATGCTCAATGGCAAATGTCTAGAAAGGGCTTTTTTTAAGTAGGCACGGTGTCAGGGATACCTACCCTCGAGGTCTGATTTTGTTTTTGGTCATTGTCCAACATTGCAGACTTTTGCATAAGTACAATACCTATGTGTTGATGGTAGGTTTGTGTCTTGCAGGAAAGTCCAATGTCACAGCTAAAGAGGCAGTGTCCAGATGGACAGGTAAGTCAACTGAAAGACAAACCTGACTAACACGCACAACATGAACAGACCGGTAGACTGTATGGACATTGCACTGGGTTGGATGAGTCAATGTGGTGGAGGCACACACTCACCATTACTGGCCATTTTCACTCAAAACACACACAAGAAATCCAGACAAACACACAAGTTTTTTTCTCCGGACATTTTTTTTGAGTCATGTAGGAAAAAAACGTTAAAGGGGCAATTCTCAGGGAATCCCATTCTGTAATGACAAAGGTCTTGTTTGCCATCGCAGAAAACAACACCTGAAGGTTCTGAAAACCCAAAGTACCTACTAACTAACTAACTGCAGCCCTAAGCACTCCCCATTGTGGCCTGTGTCAACTCCCAACATACCCTGCACAGGCTTCCTGTATACTACGTGAACCCGGCGGTAACCTGGCGCGACCAGTGACCTCAGGGTGATTATGATCGTGGGGAGTCACTACAGGGAGTTAGGGGCTGCTAGGTGGTGTGTAGTGAGGAGCAGGGTTAGTGTTTACATACCAGCTGTAGTGTTGCAGTGGATAACTCCCCTTAATCTACGGCCCTTTCACACTGGGTGAACAAACACACACAGGCTTTCCCTCTCACTATCACACACAGCCTTGCATGCACACACACACCCCCAGGGTTCACACCACCACCCACTCTGTAAATACAGTGTCATTACATGACGTTAGCGATTCAATGTTATCCGGCCTGGGTTTATTGTTAAGCCTGACAAGTGAACTTAAAGGTGCAATTAGACCTATCCATTGATCCCGCGGGCCCCAGGGAGGAAAAGTGCTCTGCTAACCTTCTCATATTGGATCAACATTTACTCACAACAAATCTCCATTTGGCAACATTGAGGTCACGTCAGAATTGTTTAAATTTAAGTTATATTTGTTGTTGATCTGTTTGATGAATGATAATGCGATGCATCAAAGTGAGAACACCAATATGCGCTGATCCCATTAGTCTAATTAGTCAAATTAATTAATTTCACAGTCAGTTATGAATGAGATCAGTGAGAAATATCAGTTAATAAAGTAGTTCTCTAATCATTGTATTTTTCTCCGCAGATAACGTCTTTGCCATCAAGTCGTGGGCCAAGAGGAAGTTTGGTTTCGACGACGGACGCATCGATAAAGCCTTCGGGATTCCTGAAGATTTTGATTACATGGACTGACTGCACAATCTGTAATTTCAATGAATTGTTTTTGTTAATTGAGTGACCTCCATTGCACACAACGACAACGCAAGTCAAACATGTTACTTTATGTTGAAAGGACACTAAATCCACTCAGGCAAGCCCCCCAAGCCTTCCGTAGTTGACTCGGAGCAGCTGCCATTTTGGCATTCGCTCAAGGCCCTTGCAGGTGCAAATGCTGCTTATGTGGAACCTGAGAAGGCGCTGTGCTAACCTTTGGGCTGTTCCGTGGTGGTGGGGGGGCCTACTTTTGGGACACCTGTTTGCATGAAAATCGAGAGCCCAGTGTCGTTGACGGAAATTAGCTGTGTACAGCACTTCGAACCCCCCCCCCCACACACACACACACACACACTCCACACACAGAAGAGGCGGCACATCAAACACCCATGCGATGTTAAAAATCTAATCTTCCCTGATTTAAACAGATGGAAATGAAAACATGTTGTTTTTGCTTCCCCCCCCCATGTCCCTTATCTCTCTTTTCATAATTTACTTTGACAAAAGAAGCATCTGCCACTGTGGCACCAGGACTTACTGAACTTGCCTTATCTCATGTTTAAATCAAAAGAGGGAGAGGGTCGTTGTGAACAAAAGGTGCTTGGTGATTGACAGTGCAGTGGTGTGGAGAGTGACGCAAATGGAAGCTCCACTGAAATATCGTTGAGGCTGTACAGTGGGGGTATGTTTAGAATTCACAAAATTTAGAAGCTCGATAAATTATAACTCCCTGTAAATTGGGCTTTATGGTCTTGTGGTTCTGCAGAGTCTAGACTGAGGTGTTCAGGTTTTGTTGTTGAAAACATGATGGATGATCCATTTGAATGGTAACATTTCAATAAAGTCTTAGTGTTATGTTTTATCTTACTTAACTGTTGTGTTTTCCACACGCCTACATGTACCTTAACTGATTTCATATGCCTCGAATTTCCAAGCAACAGGGTGAATGCATCACCTTTCATTTTCTGTCTGAACTGGAATGTGGCGAAAACCTCTCAAACACAAAGGGCAGCATTTTTCTGCTGTACGCCGGGATTTATTACAACATGGTATGAGCAGAAGGGGTATTGTTGTCGTGAACGGTCCAGAATTACTTTTGTGCTCTTGCTGTCTTGAAATATTTGACAGATTTTATCAAACTGCACAAACAATGGGTAGAATTTCTGTGCTCATGGAGTTGACTCTCCAGATGCCATTATACTGCTAGAGGTCAAATGTCAACCCATTCGTTCAAAATTAAAGGTATCCACACAGATCCTACCCATCTCTTCACTTTGCAGTGACACTACTTTCTTATACATGTTTTTCAAAATGTTAAATTTATTCATAATTTGATTTTCTCATTACAGCAGATTCAGCATTATAGTATATAGGGAAAGGGGGATATCTAGTCAGTTGTTAAACTGAATGCATTCTTCTGAAAACTGTCTTCCGCATTTAACCAAACCCCTCTGAATCAGAGGCGTGTAGGGGGAGACTTTATCCATGTCCATGTACTCGGTGCCCGGGGAGCAGTTGTTGTTTGGCGTTAACTGCCTTGCTCAGGGGCAGAACGATAGATATTTACCTTGGCAGTTCTGAGATTTGATCCAGCAACCTTTCGGTTACTGGCCCAACACTTCTACCAGCCAGGCTACTGCCGCCCAGTAGGACATGCTGCTACTACTATACTGAACAAAAATATAAACGCAACATGTGAAGTGTTACTTTCTTGAACTGAAATAAAAGATCCCAGACATGTTCCATATGCACAATAAGCTTATTTCTTTCAAATTTTGTGCATACATTTGTTTACATCCCTATTTGTGAGCAATTCTTATTTGCCAAGATAATCCATCCACCTGACAGGTGTGGCATTTCAAGAAGCTGATTAAACAGCATGATCCTTACACAGGTGCACCTTGTGCTGGGGACAATAAAAGGACACTTAAAATGTGCAGTTTTGTCACACAACTCAATTCTACAGATGTCTCATGTTTTGAGGGAGTGTGCAATTGGAATGCTGACTGCAGGAATGTCCACCAGAGCTGTTGCCAGAGGATTTAATGTTCATTTCTCTACCATAAGCTGCTCCCAATGTCGCTTTAGAGAATTTGGCAGTACGTCCAACTGGCCTCACAACCTCAGACCACGTGTAACCACGCCAGCTTAGGACCTCCACCTGCGAGATTGTCTGAGACCAGCCACCCGGATAACTGATGAAACAAGAGTATTTCTGTCTGTAATAAAGCCTTTTTGTGGGGGAAAACTAATTCTGATTGACTGGGCCTGGCTCCCCAGCTGGTGGACCTGGCTCCCAAGTGGGTGGGCCTATGCCCTCCCAGGCCCACACATCGCTGCACCCCTACCCAGTCATGTGAAATCCAAAGATCAGGGTCTAATGAATTTAAATCAATTGACTGATTTCCTTAAATGAACTGTAACTCAGTAGATTTGTTGCATGTTGCATTTATTTTTGTTCAGTATACTTTACCTGAACTCTCTACAGTGTGCAGATATTATTTCAAGCATAACATACCTTGTCTAAACATGTTTAGCCTAAACGTTTGAACAATGACACACCCACCATGGAAGAGTATGTGTGATATTTGTGCGTGAACCTGCTTAGCCTGTCCATTATGATTCATTAAGGTTGACCCGAAGTCTGCACCCCAAAAAATGGTGTTCATCCTTGAGCAGTAGTGACCAAAATGTACTTAATTTACATATAGGCTATTGACTTTTATGTATTACAATAATTGTCTACCAGCCATTGTTGCTAACCTAACACTGACATACAGCATATGGCCTGTTTCAATGTCGAACTTGAATACCAATGTCCTTTATAACTCGTTAGTTATAAAACTAGTATTAGATCAAGTGCAAGAAATGTGCTTTATGTGACAGGGTTCTTATGGCATAATTTGAGTTTGCAGGGACTTCATTGGTGAATATTGGAGGGACTTCTAGTACTATGAATATTGCAGTTTGATTATTCTATATGGGAACCACATGATGGAATCTCTTAACCTTTGGAGGGATCTATTGATTGGCACGTTTTTCAACCTCAGTAGTATGTGGGATTTTAAAACAATGGGTCCACAAGCGCATCATCATAACCTAGATTTGCTTTGGTTAACCGCATGACAGTTGTTTGCCCGCGCGGGAAAAAAACGAAATAGAATGTTTCGCATAAACTTTGTTTTCTGCACGATTTACTTGCGTATTGGACTGGCCACGCGATATTCCCAATGGGTTTAATCATTTGGTGCGTTTAGTTCGTCACATTCAAGTCCACCCCATTGTGCCAAAATCAGCCAACGCAGGCAGGCTGATGAATCCAACGCCTTGGCTGTGGTCGGCGCATACTCTCCACACACACAACAAGAAAGAGGGCGAGGAACAGAACAGGGTGGGAGAGTTTGCTAGACGGGGAGCGACAGCGAGAGAAAGAGAAAGCCTAGCGTAGCACAAGGCAGGCTGCTAGCTGAACAGGGCAGCATGGCGTTGGTACGGGAGTTCCAACAAGGCAGCCGCTGTCACAGAAAAACGTGGATTAATATTATACTCGGAATTCTACCGCTACTTTTGCCCTGCGTACAGCATGGAGGGGCTCAATTGCAAGGTCTGGTGAAGTACATTTTTCTAAAATAATTAACGTTAACCACCCATTGCGAAAATGTCGGCGAGAACTGCCAGTAACGTTACTGAGTTGACAGTGAGGACAAGTCGCTTTGCGAAAACGGGAGTGCTACTGCAACCATCGTATTGTGGATTCAAATTCGGCATAATTTGCGTGATAATTTCGAATATGTTAATGTCTGCAGAAATGTTGATAACGTTAAGTGCTAAGACTATTTTATTAAGTATTTTTTTAATCAGTGGACAGTTTCCTGTGTTGGTTCATGCAAGCCATAACGTTATTTCAGTGAAGTGTCGCGTTACAGTAGCTAGCGAATTTAGCTAGAAGGGAACTCCGTTTAATGATATTTAGCTTGCCAGATGCCATTGTTTTCACTTTGGTTGGGTGTTTTTAAATGTTTAAATGTATATATTCGTTATATTATAAATGTATAGTTCGGCTTTTATAAATGTTAAAGCTATGTGTTTACAAGCTAGCAAAGCCAAAGCTAGCTAACCTAAAAGCAACGGTAATAATAATAATTTGGTGGGTGCTTATTGGCCTATTTAATACATGTACAAGTGTGTATTAATACTGCATGTGTGAATTGAAAAATGTGATATCCCAACTCTCCCTGAGCCACCTTCGGAAAGTGGGATCATGGACAGTTGAATACACGCCTTTGTCAGTCATGCATTTGCACAAGTTTATGCTAAACGTTGACCAATAACCGTTTGCGCTGTCCCCCGTTATAAACATTGGGTAAAGCATTTTATCTAGACATTATTTATTTGACCGCTATCTGATGTGTTTCTGCTCAAGCTTTCACATTTACACCTCTTCCCCCTCTCTTCCTCCCACCAAGCCCTGAGTCAAATGTCCAGCGTGGTCGAGGTCTGGCAAGCTGAGGATGCTGACCCAATGCTCCCAACTCAGGTAAATGCAATACACAATTTATTGAGCTGGTATAAACCTTGATTGCAGATTACATAAAGATAGGCAGGCATTTATATTTCTTTAACAAAGCATACCACCTCCCACGTGCATGGGTATATTACCCCATTGTTTATGTTTGCACGTGCCTTGGAGCGCAATGACATCAAGGAGATTAGTTAGGTACTGCTACATTCTATCACTTTTGTGTATTCTCTAATTCGTCGAACTGTTAATTATTGTTCTATTTTGCGAAGTCAGCTAAACGTGTTCCTGTTCTCAACGTGAGGATTTATGTTTGAAGCGAGGAGTCCAAATGGAGACGGGGAAGAATTTGCCAAGGCCACCTGCTAGACGAATAGAGGGTGCCATGTGGCCTGCCCTGTTACTTGTCGGAAGTGTGCAATAATAGCGTGTCCATGAACAGCATAGCAAAGCCCTGTCTTAATTATCTCCATCTCATACATATCTTACCAATTTTATTTGTCACGTGCAGAATACAAGAGGTAGACCTTACTGTAAAATGCTTGGTTAAGGGCTTTTAACGAAACATTTCACAGTAAGGTCTGTTGTATTTGGTGCATGTGACAAATACAATATGATTTTATTTTAACTCCATCTCATACATATCTAACATTACTATGCTACAGAGAAAATAGCCTAGCTAGTCAAATCAATGAAGTTGGCGAAATAGATGTAAATATGATTTAATTCACCTGTATTACTGGCACTATGATGCAAAAGTTTTTCTCATGACACCTCACAAACACCTCCCGGATTTCAAGTAATGCGTTATCAGTGCTGCAGTGTGTTTTGCATTTTGGCCCTGTCTGCATTTTATGCTGCAGCTGTTATGTTTGACTTTTTATGTAATCTAGGAACACCCTATATATTTTGTTTTACTGATAGTCAGTGAAGCTACGAAGGACTGTCATGTTACACGACGGACTGTCATGTTACACGACAGACTGTCATGTTACACGACGGACTGTCATGTTACACGACGGACTGTCATGTTACACGACGGACTGTCATGTTACACGACGGACTGTCATGTTACACGACGGACTGTCATGTTACCTGCAGATAAGAAGCATATTTTAATTGAACCTAGGATAAAAGATATTTGAAACCTTTTCAAATACCTGGTCATTTAGGTTGTGTATACCTTTTGACAGTCGACGCAGAACTAAAACATTATGCTTTCAATTGTCTATTTGAAGGGAAGTAGAATTTGCCTAGTTCCATTTTCACATAGAAAGGGTGTACATTTCAGAACCATACCCTGACATATAATGTCACCTAAGTTAGACCAGTTGTTTTGGTTCGTATTCCCACCAAAAAAAGGGTGTGTACTGTACATTGCAACTTAGTTAGGCGTACAGCTGCTCAGTGCAATGGGGAACCAAGGTAATCCTGTCAGGGTTGCAAATTATTTGGACCTGTTGATAGCGGGTTAAAGTTAATGACAGAATGCTGAAATTGTTTACATTCTTCAGTATTTGTTAGGCTCAGGTAGGCAGGGCTGTGCTGTCAATGGAATAGCTGTGTCTCAGCACTATGATTTGTGAAATGTAGTAATTATGTAATCTGTCTGCACTTGGCTGTGTTTAGTAGGTTCACAGTTTAGCAAAATATTTCTTATTGGACAAGTCCAGGTAGCCCTTCCCTGTTTCATTATCTTTTCTTCTGTTTGGTGCCTAATGAGTATAGTACTTGTTTAAGGTAGTTGTTGGGTGGAAGATGTTAGCAGCTCACTGAGGTGATTCGGTGCAAAGATATCACAGCTTGTTTTAACCGTGCCACAACAAACCACTCCCTCTGTAAACCATAACTGGTTGATCTTGGTTGCGAAATATTTATTTTTATTATCAGGATCAGTCAGTCCACCTTTTGAGTGTAACTTGGTCCAAAAAACTTGATTTCACATCATTTTAACATTCTGACATAAAGAGCACATGTTCAACTTCATTTAACACACATATATGTGCCAAATAAAGTAACATGGTTGACTGTAACAGGGTTGACGATTTCATCTTAAATCAACCATAAATCTCCTTGTGACAGGGGTTATGGAAGTGTGTTGTGTGCAACAGGGAGTGGCAATTGAATGCAAGCTTCACAAAAAAATGTAAATTGTTAAAACAATACTAGCCTCTCTATCTGTTATGCTCGACACGCTCAGTTTTCCACCACAAAACACCAGAAAATGGCCAAAAAGTGTAGAAACAGATCAACTGCTTTGACTATTAGATGTTCAATGTTTCTTTTTATAAATCTTTTATTAAGAATAAAACACTGATCACATTTACTTAAGTATTCAGTCCCTTTCCTCAGTACTTTGTTGAAGTACCTTTGACAGCAATTACAGCCTCAAGTCTTGTTGGGTATGATGCTACAAGCTTGGCACACCTGTATTTGGGGAGTTTCTCCCATTCCTCTCTGCAGACCCTCTCAAGCTCTTGGGGAACGTCGCTGCACAGCTATTTTCAGGTCTCCAGGGATGTTCGATCAGGTTCAAGTCCGGGCTCTGGCTGGGCACTCAAGGACATTCAGAGACTTAACCCAAAGCCACTCCTGCATTGTCTTGGTTGTATGCTTAGGGTTGTTCTCCTGTTGAATCTTCACCCCAGTCTGAGGTCCTGAGCACTGGAGCAGGTTTTCATCAAGGATCTCACTGTACTTTGCTCCATTCGTCTTTCCCTCAATCCTGACTAGTCTCCCAGTCCCTGCCGCTGATGCATGATGCTGCCACTGTCATGCTTTACAGTGGGAATGGTTTCAGGTTTCCTCCAGACGTGACGATTGGCATTCAGGCCAAAGAGTTCAATCTTTGTTTCGTCAGACCAGAGAATCTTGTTTCTCATGGTCTGGGTCCTTTAGGTACCTTTTGGCAAACTCCCAAGTGGGCTGTCATGTGCTTTTTACTGAGGAGTGGCTTCCGTGTGGCCACTCTACAATAAAGGCCTGATTGGTGGAGTGCTGCAGAGATGGATGTCCTTCTGGAAGATTCTCCCATCTCTACAGAGGAGCTCTGTCAGTTACCATCAGGTTCTTGGTCACCTCCCTGGCCAAGGCCCTTCTCCCCCGATGGCTCAGTTTGGCCGGGCGGCAAGTTCTAGGGAGAGTCTTCGTGGTTCCAAATTTCTTCCATTTTAAGAATGATGGAGGCCACTGTAGGGTTGGGCGGTATACCGTATTTTATGATATACCGGTATTGATGCAGGGACAGGTTTTGTTTTTTTCTTTACCTTCTATACCGGTATTTGAATGTTTGGTTTGTTAAATGTGATACGCCATGTGTTATGTACATTTTTATGGTTTACTTCTTCCTCAACCACCTGCATTGCTTGCTGTTTGGGGTTTTAGGCTGGGTTTCTGTATAGCACTTTGAGATATCAGCTGATGTAAGAAGGGCTATATAAATACATTTGATACTTCGCTACTTGAATCATCTCTTGCCGCTCTTTCTCTCCATGCCACTTTCCACACAGACCTAGCCATGCCCCCTGTCACTCAAGGAGCGCATTTGATGTTCCTCAACCACGAGACACCTGCGTTCAGTCTGCATGGTCAATGCAGCATATGCAACAATGTTCATGACAACAATGCTGTTTTCACTTTGCTTCTTAATATAAATCTGCTAGTGTTCTAAACTCAGCAAAAAAATAAACCAAAATAACCAAAATCTAAGTAACTTCACAGATCTTCATTGTAAAGGGTTTAAACACTGTTCCCCATGCTTGTTCAATGAACTATAAACAATGAATGAACATGCACCTGTGGAACGGTCTTTAAGACACAAACAGCTTACAGATGGTAGGCAATTAAGGTCACAGTTATGAAAACTTAGGACACTAAAGAGGCCTTTCTACTGACTCTGAAAAACACCAAAAGAAAGATGCCCAGGGTTTCCGCTCATCTGCGTGAACGTGCCTTAGGCATGCTGCAAAGAGGCATGTGGACTGCAGATGTGGCCAGGGCAGTAAATTGCAATGTCCGTACTGTGAGACGCCCAAGACAGCGCTACAGGGAGACAGGATGGACAGCTGACCACCTCGCAGTGGCAGTTCACGTGTAGCAACACCTGCGCAGGATCGGTACATGTGAACATCACACCTGCGGGACAAGATGGCAACAACAACTGCCCGAGTTGCACCAGGAACGCTCAGACTGGCCGCAATAGGCTGAGAGAGGCTAGATTGAGGGCTTGTAGGCAATGTTGCCTATGGGCATTTTTAGCTAATATCGGCTGATTCCGATATCTTCACCGATATATCGTGCATCCCTAACCCTGGCATTTTAATTTGTTGTCATCTCAAAAGCTGTATTCAAAGTACCCACTATTATATTCTAACTATAGATTTAGAATAGTCATTCAACAGTTTTTCTCTAATTCGGAAGGCAAATCGCATTTGTAACATTTGGTTAAAAATAGGTCCTATATTATTTGCCCACATTGTAAAGCCCTATGTGGCAGTGTGGAAATTCTCAAATGAGCAGTGGTGTATAAATACTTTTAAGTACCACTTAAGTCATTTTTTTGGATTCTGTACTTTACTGCTTTTTATTTTTGGCAACTTTTTACCTTTACTTTACTACATTTCTAAAAGAAAATACTGTACTTTTTACTCCATTTTTTCCCTGACACCTAAAAGTACTCGTGACATTTTGAGTGCTTCGCAGGACAGGAAAAGGGTCCAATTCACGCATTTGTCAAGAGAACATCCCAGGTCAACTACTGCCTCTGATCTGGAGGACTCACTAAACACAAATGCTTTGTAAATTATGTCAAAGTGTTGGAGTGTGCCCCTGGCTATCTGTAAATATATATATTTTTTGAAATGGTGCCGTTTGGTTTGCTTTATATAAGTAATTTGAAATGATGATACTTGATACTTTTACTTTTGATACTTAAGTATATTTAAAACAAAATACTTTTACTCAAGTAGTATTTTACTGGGTGACTCACTTTTACCTGAGTAATTTTCTATTAACATATCTTTACTTTTACTCAAGTATGACCATTGGGTAATTTTTCCACCACTGCAATTGAGTGCAGGAAATGCAGAAATGATAAAAGTGCTGACATTTGCTGAAGTTTAATTGTTTTATACTGTTCAATAAGAATGGAGAGACTCATTTGAAATCACTTAAAATATGTGTTGCCACCCTAGCATCACTCACTACTCATAAAGCAAATGTGTAACTTTTAGTATAAAAACATTTTTAAATACCGCCATATTATTTTAAAAAAATACTGTGATATGATATTTTGGCTATATCGCCCAGCATTAGGCCACTGTGTTCTTGGGCACCTCCAACGCTGCAGACAGTTTTTGGTACCCTTCCCCAGATCTGTGCTTCGACACCATCCTGGCTCGGAGCTCTACAGACAATTACTTCGACTTCATTGATTGGTTTTTGCTCTGACATGCACTGTCAACTTTGGGACCTTTTATATAGACGTGTGTGCCTTTCCAAATCATGTCCAATCAATAGAATTTACCACAGGTGGACCCTAATCAAGTTGTAGAAACATCTCAAGGATGATCAATGGAAACGGGATGCACCTGAGCTCAATTTCGAGTCTCATAGAAAAGGGTCTGAATACTTATTTAAATAGGATATTTCTGTTTTTATCTGTAATAAATTTCTAAAAACCTGTTTTCGCTTTGTCATTATGGATGGGGTATTGTGTGTAGATTGAGGGGGGTGGGAATGTATTTAATCCATTTTAGAATAAGGCTGTAACGTAACTGTGGAAAAAGTCAAGGGTTCTGAATACTTTCCGAATGCGCCGTATATCCTCAACACCAGCTTCGAGGGCATTGATCACTTTTATACAACTGATTACCACATATTCAAATAAGGATTGACATAATTAACTTTTATTTTGATTAATTTATTGATACTACTTAATCCTTCGACAAGATATAGTCCCAACACACGTCTAAGAATGCTACACAAGCAGGCTGGTCGTTATTTCGGTTTCCAGAGATGCGACCCAGTCATTCCGTCTTTTGTTCTGTGTCTATGGACTCGACCTTGTCGTTCGTTCTAAATGTTCCATTGCCATACTGGCTGGCAACGTTGTTATCCCTTGCTTGCTAGCTAGCCAACTGTGGCTAACTTAGTCACGTCAAACAGTGCAACCAGAATAACAGTAGCTGGATTTGCATTTGTTTAACCTCTTAAATGTGGATTCCCCATATTTTGGGATCCTATTTTCCAATTCAGTCTGGTGTCTGAACGGTAGCCCCTATCTGCAGGGTGTCTGCGGAAAGCTGAGTATCTTGGCTATTGATTGGTGTGACTTACTACCATATATGGGCATACGAATATATAAGGCAGCAGGTAGCCTAGTGGTTAGAGCATTGGGCCAGTAATAGAAATGTTACTGGATCGAATCCATGAGCTGACAAGGTAAAAATCTGTCGTTTTGCCCCTAAACAAGGCAGTTAACCCACTGTTCCCTGGTAGGCCGTCATTGTAAGTAAGAATTTGTTCTTAATTGACTTGACTAGTTAAATAAAGGTTAAATTTGAAAAGGCCAGGCCGAGCTCATGACCTCACTTCAAGATCGCTGCTACCTACATACCGGTTAGCGTTGTGAAGCATAAACAAAATAAACAAGGAATATGTTGATAAAAGGGTAAGCCAGACCTCCACAGATCATGAGGATATATTATTTGTCTGCTTGTGACCTACCGTTATTGATCATGTTTTTACCAACAAGGTAAGCTTCGATTTGGTCTGTGTTTGAGCTATAGCTACATGGGGGTATAACATTTATTATTAGGTTGGTAGGAACAAACATTGGCAATAGGCTAGATATCTGATGTATAACTTAATGGTAACATCGAATGTCCACGAGTGATCATATTTTTGATGCGCAAAGATATAATTTTGCCTGCTTAGGCACCGTTGGCATCCATTACACATGGGATTGGCTACTATGGCACCTTGACAGTCTTGTAGCCAATGAGAGGCTTTCCAGGGATATGCAGTTGACCTGGGTGGGACAAAGCAAGCCGTATAACTTTTTTTAATGCGTTATGTGAAGTATTGCTACCTGGCTCAGAGTCAAGACGCACCAAACACGCTACATTGCATTGTAAACAGATTCCATTGCTTTTAATTTAATTGCTTTAGCATAAAAGAGATGGCTTCTCGGGGGGGGGGGGGGGGGGGGTGGTGGTGGTGGTGTGTGTAACTAAGCATATCGAACAGGAACCTAAAAAGACGGTATACCGAACATAGAAGCTTTGAATAAAATACTGGAGTCGGACAAAGAGGATTCCGACTCGGCCGACGAAGATTGCTTTCTAGAGGGATTGGATCCATTTTAAGATATGTAAGTCAATTATTTTCTTGACTTTATATCTAATTTACTATATTGTTTTTTATAAGTTGTCTGCTTTTTGTGATTTGGATTTAGTTTCCATAGGCCTATGTAACAAGTCATTTCAATGTTATGTAATGCCAAAGTAGTTATTGTCTATGTTAAATATTAGTTTGCTGTTCTAAATTTCATCCTTGTAACTTTGGAGAAGCCACTAAACTCTCATGGCCATTGTTTTATTTGTGGTTCTCACCTCTCTTTGTCTCAAGTGTTATTGTTTGCATTGTGTGTGTGCTTCACACCTAATGTGAGTCACTGTCCAGACCAAGTTTAGGCGTGTTGTCTTTACTTTACAGTATTGTGGTTTTGTAAATTTAGTCAACTGTAATTCTGTGTCTCACAACAATATATCTCTTTATTTTATTCACCGCAGAGTGAAGGATGCAAATAATTTGGATGATGATGTTTGGGAGCCACCCCTCCCAGCAAGCTTCCCCGCTGCTATGTCAATCACCCCATCTGACGGTTCTACATCCACTACTCAACAAAGGCTCCACTCGTCTTCAACCACCCCCCACTGCAGTTTCAATCACCCTGTCTGATGGTTCTACATCCACTTTTCATAGATCTCTTGAAAAAGAAAATATGGGCTTGTGGCACCATTCGTCCCAACAGAATAGCTTTCCCCAAGACCAAGGTAAACGACATGAAAAATACAGCGGAGAGGGGGACAGTGCGTTGGATCAGGACTAACAAGCTGCTTTTTGTGAAATGGAAGGACACTAGGAAAGTAACCATGCTCACCACACAGCGTAAGGCCATAATGACCATGTCTCAATGAGGGTGAAAAGTGCCAATGGGCATGAGTGAGGAAAAAAGTCCCAGTTTCTCTGAAGGACTACAATTCCAATATGGGAGTGCAAACCTATCTGATGCTCTGATAGGCTACTACCAGGTACTCCACAGACCAGGAAGTGGGATAAGACTTTTATTTTTTTACCACTTTGTGGACGTTGATACAGTAAATGCCAAAGCAAAAGGTCAAACCCCTCACACCCAGTTGGCCTTCCGAGAGCAGCTGTGTTGGAAATGGCAGAATTGGGGACCCAAAGCCACCTCACAACTGTTATCAGTTGATGTTACTCTTCAATAACAGACCCCAAAGCAAATCAGGTGGAGGAAAATGGGTTTATTCTTATTCAAAAAGGACGAATCATGTCTGGAGGTAGATGTTCATGCTCCCCTGTCCTCAGGGATTCTTCCCTGAGTGATTTATCTCCTGTGATTCTCCAGTGAACAAAGGGACAGGGTGTAGTTTATAACCTAGCCTGTGGTTGACCAGTTAGAATTCCTTGCAATAAAACTGGGCCAATGGCCAAATAACAAGTATCCTGTTTCAGGCTCACTTTATAGACAAATTCCTCATGTCTCTAACGTTGCTCATTAATCCCCTATTACAGAAAAAACAGTATTTCCATTGATCATTAGTACTCTATTGAACTCTCGTACTCTGCGTTGTGTATTTATCTTAGAAATATTCTTACTCTCTCCTAGACCATTTTGAAAAGAACTGTACTTAAAAGGTATTTTTAGAAAACATGAGAAAATAGACAGTATAAATAACATTAGCAGTAAGCATAAAATCATTCACATTAAACACCTTGCATTTCTATAAAACACAAAGGGCATATTGTGCTTGCTGTTACAATAAGAAATAGATTTCAAGCAAAGTTATTAGTATTAACAGGTGTAATGATAATGTTCCTTACAATTCCTACCACATCCTGTATTAGGAGGAAACTCGCATAAAAAAATTGGTCTGCAAGACAATAATATTCAATTGTCCTATTGGCAATTCACCAAGTCCTTTTAAGTGACCAGCTCTTCCACACTGGTATCAGTCCCACATAGATAACTATTAGAAATTATGTTCTGACAGTCTGCCAGGACTGAGGAATTCTTCCTCTGTTCCACTGGTTGATAAGGACTTTTCTAATGAACACTTCACCAGTGATCTTGTATCATTTCAAGTACAGTCCTTGGATCAAGGGATATTGCTTCAGACTGTAGATTCTCATAACCTGTAAAGAAGGAAACAAAAAAAGTGAAAGTAACTTGTCCTGGTTTTAAGAATGATATTTCACATAGATTTCCGTAAGTAAGCATGTCCCGAGTTTCAGGAAAACGGACATTTCACCTAGATATCCAGCCAACATGTCTGATTTCAAAAAGGATTTACGGGGAAAGCACACCAAACAATTATGTTAGCTCAGTACATAGCCACAGAAAAACACAGCCATTTTCCCAGCAAAAGATAGTAGTCACAAAAAGCAGAAATAGAGATAAAATTAATCACTAACCTTTGATCTTCATCAGATGACACTCATAGGACATCATGTTACACAATACATTTATGTTTTGTTCGATAATGTGCATATTTATATCCACAAATCTCAGTTTACATTGGCGCCATGTTCAGAAATGCCTCCAAAATATCCAGAGTAATTGCAGAGAGCCATGTCAAATAACAGAAATACTCATCATAAACTTTGATGAAAGATACATGTTTTACACAGAATTAAAGATACACTTGTTCTTAATGCAACCGCTATGTCAGATTTTAAAAAAAAACTTTACGTAAAAAGCACACCATGCAATAATCTGAGACGGCGCTCAGATTTAACAACCTTTCTCCGCCATGTTGGAGTCAACAGAAATTACATCATAAATATTCCCTAGAGGGGGTCTATTAGTTGCCCTCTACAGCATTCAGCAAACTTGCTGCTGAGCCAAACAGAGCTTCTTAAATTTCTGCATCAGCATTGTATCATTGTTTCCGTTTTCCCTTAGACAGACCCTGCTTCTCCTCGCCATTCCTCATAAGAACACGGTTTCTTTTCGGACATTCTCGTTGCCAGTGACAAGAAACCTGCAATAATGACATACATTGGGGCAAAAAAGTATTTAGCCAGCCACCAATTGTGCAAGTTCTCCCACTTAAAAAGATGAGAGGCCTGTAATTTTCATCATAGGTACACTTCAACTATGACAGACAAAATGAAGGAAAAAAATCCAGAAAATCACATTGTAGGATTTTTTATGAATTTATTTGCAAATTATGGTGGAAAATAAGTATTTGGTCACCTACAAACAAGCAAGATTTCTGGCTCTCACAGACCTGTAACTTACTTCTTTAAGAGGCTCCTCTGTCCTCCACTCGTTACCTGTATTAATGGCACCTGTTTGAACTTGTTATCAGTATAAAAGACACCTGTCCACAACCTCAAACAGTCACACTCCAAACTCCACTATGGCCAAGACCAAAGAGCTGTCAAAGGACACCAGAAACAAAATTGTAGACCTGCACCAGGCTGGGAAGACTGAATCTGCAATATGTAAGCAGCTTGGTTTGAAGAAATCAACTGTGGGAGCAATTATTAGGAAATGGAAGACATACAAGACCACTGATAATCTCCCTCGATCTGGGGCTCCACGCAAGATCTCACCCCGTGGGGTCAAAATGATCACAAGAACGGTGAGCAAAAATCCCAGAACCACACGGGGGGACCTAGTGAATGACCTGCAGAGAGCTGAGACCAAAGTAACAAAGCCTACCATCAGCAAGGGCATTGAAGATGAAACGTGGCTGGGTCTTTCAGCATGACAATGATCCCAAACACACCGCCCGGGCAACGAAGGAGTGGCTTCGTAAGAAGCATTTCAAGGTCCTGGAGTGGCCTAGCCAGTCTGCAGATCTCAACCCCATAGAAATTCTTTGGAGGGAGTTGAAAGTCCGTGTTGCCCAGCAACAGCCCCAAAACATCACTGCTCTAGAGGAGATCTGCATGGAGGAATGGGCCAAAATACCAGCAACAGTGTGTGAAAACCTTGTGAAGACTTACAGAAAACGTTTGACCTCTGTCATTGCCAACAAAGGGTATATAACAAAGTATTGAGAAACTTTTGTTATTGACCAAATACTTATTTTCCACCATAATTTGCAAATAAATTCATTAAAAATCCTACAATGTGATTTTCTGGATTTTTTTCCCCTCATTTTGTCTGTCATAGTTGAAGTGTACCTATGATGAAAATTACAGGCTTCTCTCATCTTTTTAAGTGGGAGAACTTGCACAATTGGTGGCTGACTAAATACTTTTTTGCCCCACTGTACACCAGGTTTCTCTTCTACTGAACAAATAACGTTGTTAGTTTCACTCGGAACCTGCACAACTCTTGATACCCGCGTCTCGTGGATGCATCAAAGTTTTTGAACATTCGTCCAACTGTTTTGGGGATGCTGATTTATGTGTGATTACTGTCACCGGAGGTTTGTCTTCACTACCTTTTACAGCCTGTGTTCTGGTTGGCCTAAGATGTCATTCGTCACTGCTGTCAGATTCTGTTGACTCAAAGCCATGCAGTGCTGACCAGATGCTTGAAACCCGATCATCCTTGCGCAACTCAGCCTGAGGATAGATTGAGGGAACAAAGGGTCCACTTGTGGGGGTCAAGTCTATTTTTTACAAACCTTGCCTGTAATTGTTGAATTTCTTTTTTTAAGGTTTTGATATGTTCACCAAGAGCTTTCGAACTATCCTTATCTTTCTGCAATATCCTGTCATGATTCTCCAGAAAGAATTTCTCATCCCGTTAACCTACTTTGGCTATAACAGTCAACGAGTTAGACATCTGTATTTTTCCTCAAGCTTTTTGTATATCAGATTCCATATTCCATCTTTGTCAACAATGACGGAATATTTCTTTATCTCTTTCTACACTTCTCTACTTTGAAATGGTTCTTCATATCACTAGACAGTGAATTTAAAATCTTTTTCATTCTCACATCCGGAGGAGCTGTTCCATACTTTTCCAGAGTGGTTTTCTCACTTAACAATGGCGTTATATTAACTTCAAAAGTTGGATCATATATCTCTGTTTATATATTAATTTAACCCCAAAGGATGTGTGTGTAACCCCTTTTGAGGACTCATCTCTTCTAGAACACACAGTCTCTGTAGGGCCTGGCTACCCATAAAAGTTATGTTCACTTCAAAAAGCTTGAAGGCTTACATTAACCACGTGTAAAAATTGCTACTCTACTAGCAACTCCTATGCAACAGGGTTTCACAAAAAGAAAGGACTCTAACCATTTAATAGAGGACTTGAACCCCTATAATAGAGAACAAAGACAAAGGACTTAAACCTTATACATCACAGATACGTATCACTCATTGCATGCACTAATTTTAACCTGATTTGGTTCTTTTAAAATGGTATTGGTCTAGACTCAGCCAGCACTATGCCATCAATCAGGAGATTAAGAGGTGACTCCCAAAGTGGGTTGCGCTCAGCCTTCTCTCTTCTGGATCAACACAGTTGAGTTTTTCTTGTTCAGACAATTCATCCGGGTCACGGCACCAAATGTTAGCATTTGTTACTCTTAAATATCACAGATCTTCTGTCAGAAATGCCAGTTCGCTTTTTGTTTCCTGGCAGAGAGGGACTGCTTCAGACTATCATGACATGCACAAGCTACAGTGAAAGTGAAATCTAATCATCTACACCTGGGTTGTAAAATGAACACGAATGCCATTTGTAAATAATACAACTTATTTCAGCTAATGTCACGTGTGTAATCAAGTTTGTTTGAGAAGACAATTTTGTATTTTTTTTGTTGTTGTATATCTGTTGCTTTTATATTGTTTTTGTAAGTAGTTCATTTGTATGTAGAACCAATACATTGGATATGCATAGGCTAAACGTTCAGGCACTTTAGAGAGGTTGAAATGACACTTGAATATCCCCTGTATGTCCCCCGACACCACCACAATGTTTGAGAGCGGCTGGTGTAAGAATTTTTATTTTTTATAGTGAACAATATTTTTTAGGCACATCCAGTGTGCAAAAACAGTACAGTTACCACATTTGGACACTTTGGAGAGGTTGAAAGAACAGTTGAATGTAGCCTGGATACCCCATACCACCACAATGTTTGAATGAGGTTGATATGATAGAACTTATGTTTTAATACTGAACAAACGGCAATTAGGGATTGCAAAATATGTAATAGCACTGGATTTATCTAATTTACAGACATATGCCAATTTCGAGAGGTTTAGGAACACTACTAAAACATCTGCCCATTTCTAGTAGTTAGGTGTATCAATTCCATTTTTTTTCTGATGTTGTGGAAGCCATCGGATGTGTTTCCAGCTCTGGGCATCAATAATTCACGTATAGCTTGTCAATGAAAGATGACTTACAAAATATATATATATTTTTTTAAATGGTTCTTTTGTGTGTGCTTGATCTTTTGTGTTCTGAATTATGTAACTCCTGTCTATCTTCTGATCATATTCTCCCAGATGTCGTGTTTCCAAATATACCAAGTTTTGGCATGTCAGAATCATGTAAGCACACATGAATAGCAGTTATTTTGGTGTATTTCTAGTTAGGTGGAAATCTTCATTTTGCCATTACATTTAAGAGGTTAAGCTGTTTCGCCTGGCATTGAAAATGTGCGCTCTCGTCAGGACACTGTTGTTCGGAGGAGCTAGCCAACAGCACCGCCAACACAATCTCTTCAAAAATTATGCCAGCTGATTCATGATTTAGACAGGCAGGCAGCGTTTCTCAGCCAATCTGTCTCGTCCCAACACCTTCATTACTATGGGACAGCTGGAGATCAAATTTGAATATTGAAACAATGTTGCACATGTTGGAGAGCTGGCTGGTCGTTCATTCTATCGGTTCGGTTGCTAGAGACGCGACCCAGTCGTTCTGTATCTATGGATGCTACAGTCGTTCGTTTTAAATGTTCCATTGCCTAATAGCTGGCAACAGACTGACAGCAAGGATTATTTAAAATCTCCGATGTTGAAAACTAAATGTTAGTCTAAATTAAATGATGTCTGTATGCTTTTTATAGTGGCGATCAACTTCATAAATTGCCTTGCTGGTCTGATGAGACAGTGGATTGCGCAGTCAGATGGAACAGAGTAAATAGGCATTTTAATGTCATAGATTTAGCCGGTGGTAACTTGTGGAATAGACACCGGCTGGGATGTGGTTTTAACCAATCAGCATTCAGGATTAGACCCACCCGTTGTACAATTAAACATATTGCATTACATTTCATAACACTTTTCACAACACACTCAGGCCACTACTCTACTACCACATATCTCCAATACACAATCCATATGTACTTGTGTGTAGAGTGCTTGTGTTAGTATGTGTATGCAAATTGCAAGGGGTGAACAGATTGCACGTCTGATTTATTGAGTTCTCCATGTTGTCGCTATTAAAGGGAACTTCATTGAATATAATAGTCTTAAATTCAATAGCGATGCACAATTTCTTCATAAAATGTCAAATGGGTGCAAAATGCACTTCGTGGAACAACCTATTATCTGTTGTAAGATCTTGTCTTAATGGGAAGGAAATACATCTGTTTTGTTTCCTTGATAGCGTTTATGCCTAAATGCTCTGATGTCCAAACTGTATTTTCTACGATAGATTGGCCTAGCCTAATCCGATTTTAAGAAGTCTTAACTTCCATTGTAATTGTCATAATATCTGTTCAAGATGAGTCAACTTGGGCTGTCTCTTTGGCTCCATTTAGATAGGCAGCCCAAATCTATTTTTTTTCCCACCAATTGGTGTTTTGACCAATCAACTCTGAATAGATCTGACGAGAAAAGATATAATGTGATTTAGTCAAAAGACCAATTGGTGGAAAAAAGCTCAGAATTGGGCTGCCTGTGTCAATAGTCGAAGAAACAACAATATATTACCATTTCCATGCTTTGTTAAATGTTTAAATTGAGTTTGATCCATGTGTGACTAGGCGTATATGCATGCAACGTCATATAGGCTAGGTAGATTAACCTATACTGAACAAAAATATAAACGCAATGCTTTCAATGATTGTACTGAGTTACAGTTCATACAAGGAAATGTCACTGGAAATAAATTCATTAGGCCCTAATCTATGGATTTCACATGACTGGGAATACAGATGCCTTAAAAAAATGATTGCCTCACAATAGGCCTCAGGATCTCATCACGGTATCTCTGTGCATTCAAATTGCCATCGATTTAAAATGCAATTGTGTTCGTTGTCCATAGCTTATGCTTGCCCATACCAGAGCTCCACCGCCACCATGGGGCACTTTGTTCCCAACGTTGACATTAGCAAACCGCTTTCCCACATGACGCCATACACGTGGTCTGAGGCCGGTTGGACTTACTGCCAAATTCTCTAAAATGACATTGGAGGCGGCTTATGGTAGAGAAATTAGCATTAAATTCTCTGGCAACCGCTCTGGTGGACATTCCTGCAGTCAGCGTACCAATTGCACGCTCCCTCAACTTGAGGTGTCTGTGACATTGTGTGAAAAAACTGCACATTTTAGAGTGGCCTTTGGTTGTCCCCAGCACAAGGTGCACATGTGTAATGATCATGCTGTTTAATCAGCTTCTTGATATTCCACACCTGTCAGGTGGATGGATTAATTTAGCAAAGAAGAAATGCGCACTAACAGGGATGTTAACACATTCGTGTACTAAATTTGAGAGAAATAAGCTTTTTTGTGTATGGAACTTTTTATTTACTGGACTGATAGCCTGCGTCTGAGGGGAGGGAGGGATCAGCGGTGAGGCTGCCAGTAACCCGACTCACCGTCCCCTCTCTTCGCTGAGAAAGGGGAAACAGTCTTCCAGCTGATAGCGAAACAAACTTAAATCGCACTGCATTACTTCTGCCTCATGCACGAATTAATGTTGTTACTCCTATGACCAGAGAAAGTGAAATATTCCTCAATATTTAAAAAGACACAAGATGCAAATAATAAACTATTAATAAACTTCTCAAAACAATTTGCTATCGTTATTCATTGCTGTGCTGGTTGTAGGCTAGTATTTTATGGCTTATAAAACTGTTGAACAAAATTTTGACAGTGCTGAATAACATCTTAAACATGAACTTACTCGTAAAAACAACAGCTCTTTGCAGAATTTGTTGGGTCTCTCTTTCTAGTCATGGTTTTGAAATCTCACATTATCAACTTTGCTGTCCGAGGCTTCTTTTTACAGTCTATGGCTTGAGGAAGCTCCCATAACCATGTCTGCAGTTAACTGATTGGCCAACAGTAGGCCTATAGGTGGACTTGATTTGCTCTCTGGCCCTGCCGAGTAGGCAGAGTTCTACCTTAAGACACATTTAAAAGGTTCAAAATGAGCACACTTTGCCTTCCCGGCGCTAGTGCTGCTGAATCAAGTGCACCTACCGTCAACAGCACAAAGGGGGGGTGTATTGGAACGCAAGGCTTTATCATTGGGTTTTTACATACATTTTTGGTGATTGACTAGGAATGGCTTGGAGGTTGGTGATCACTGCTGTAAAGAATAAAATAAAAAAATCCCCTTCTGGCAACACCAACGCCTCCATTGTATAAAAGGTGGCTGCATGCACAAAGTTATTACTGTACTTTAAAACCCACTATCCCCACACAGCCACTCTCCTCCTGTTGCACAAAAAAGCCAATGTACTGCTGAGAGCTCGCCAATGTGACTCGTGTCATGGGCCCCAGATTGTTCCTATTGAAGTGAGCTGTTCAATGGTAGCAAAGAGTCCGGCTAACACTCCGGTTTACAAAGCTGTATGTCATTTTTTTTATTTTTTTATCTCTGTGGCTCCTACATTTAAGTGATAATGCCAGAGAAGCCAATGTTTAGAGGATGTATTAGTAACACTGGCTTCGAGGGCATTATTATTATTATTTTATTTAACTAGGCAAGTCAGTTAAGAACACATTCTTATTTACAATGACGGCCTACCCCTGCCAGACGGTGCTGGGCCAATTGTGCGCTGCCCTATGGGACTCCCAATCACGGCCGGTTGTGATGCAGCCTGGATTTGAACCAGGTACTGCAGTGACGCCTCTTGCACTGAGATGCAGTGTCTTTGACCACAGCGCCAATGTCATACAACGGGTTACCAACATGTTCAAATAATAATTGACACATTTTCAGAAATGTTATTTTTATGAGTTTATTCATACCATTTCAATCTTCCACAAGTCCCGACACACATCTAGGGCTGTTACCCAAGCTGGCTGGTCGTTCATTCTATCGGTTCGGTTGCTAGAGACGCGACCCAGTTGTTCTGTATCTATAGATGCGACACAGTCGTTCGTTCTAAATGTTCCATTGCCTAATAGCTGGCAAAATTCTTATCCCTTGCTAGCTAGCCAACTATGGCTAACTTAGTCACGTCAAAATGTGCAGCCAGAATAACCGCAAAGTATTGCATTTGTTATAGCAGATTTTTTCATGATTTTGACTGGCTGAGAAACGCTGCCTGCCTGTCTCTCGCCCCGACACGTTCATTACTATGGGACAGCTGGAGATCGAATTTGAATATTGAAACCGTGTTGCAAATGTCTGGGAGAGAGACAGCAAGGTTTATTTAAATCTCCACTGTTGAAAATGTAAGGTTAGTTTAAAAGAAATGTGAGTGAGATAATGTCTAGATGCTTTTTATAGTGGAGATCAGCCAATCAATTTATAAACTTGATGACAGTGGATTGCGCCGGTGGTAACTTGTGGAATAGACACCGGCTGGGATGCGGTTTCAACCAATCAGCATTCAAGATTACACCTACCCGTATAAGAAGTACATAATGTACCCGTGCACCTGCTTTGAGCATCAGTGTTGTCACAATGGGCCACCATTCACCTTAGGAGAATTTAGATAGATAGTCATTTTGTTGTTGCGTCTTTTTTTTCATACGGCATTCCTTTTATCCAAAACTGTACGTTTATAACATTTCTAACTTAGACGGCAGCTAATTTGTTGACGCATTTGGGTTTATGTAAGCCTAACACTCTTGATTAATTATATTTGTCTATTGTTTATTCATTATCAAGTGCTGAAATCCTACTAATGATGCTCATCATATACTAATTTGCACTTTAATACAATGACTCAATATAGAAACTATTAGGCTAAACTGTAATTACAAGACAAATATACATTCTTTAACCTGCTATGTCTTTATGGAGGTTTAGTTGTTGTTTTGTAATTTAGTTGTTTTGTTTGCTTGTCTACGTAGGTGGAAGAGCGCAGCAAAGACAGTCTTCCACTGGAAGAGAGGTAAGATCTTCTAATCCTTGATATCCCTTGGCGACGACAAACCATCATTCTTGTTATGTTACTCATTTGTTTCACTCACACCACGCCCCACAACAACCATAGGTGAGGAAAATGGCAGATAAATAATATCCCACCATGATCCGAAAGGATTTGATCTCTGAGTGGAGAGATCGTGTAGAAACAGCCAAGTGTAGGCAAGTTAGCACTATGGAAACAAGCCACAGGAGCAGTATGCAGTTTAATTGAAGCTTGGATTGTGACAGGGTTGTATCTTTCAGATGAGAGAACCAACGTGGGCGAAAGACAGAAAAGTGGGGGTGGTGTGCAGAGTGGAATAAGATTTGTGTCGTTAAATCAAGCATCATTTTGACTTGTCACACACATTCACATCCACTGTAATGTGTAGACTACATGTATTCAGATGCATTTATAGTAGGGATGCACGATATATCGGTGAAGATATCGTAATCGGCCGATATTAGCTAAAAATGCCCAAATCAACATCGGCCCGATGTCTAGTTTAACGCCGGTGTGCAAAACCGATGTCAAAGGTGACGTGCATATCTTTATAACGTAGGTACATGACGTAATGACGCCACATAAATTCCTAACATTCCAGCATTCCTAACCTAGCCCACAATGTCTGCTGTGTGGATCGAGCAGTCAACAAGTCCAGGAGTCATTTGAAAGTGTAAGAAAATTTCAGCGAGACAACTCAAAGGTGAAATCCATTAAACGCCAAGATAATGGAATTCATTGCCCTTGACAATCAACCGTTCTCTGTCGTGGGTGATGTTGGCTTTCGCCGACTGGTCGAGCACCGGTACACACTACCAAGTGCTCTATTTTTCAGATGTTGCCCTACCGTAGTTGCACAGTAATAGCATCACTGCTATTAGCTTCACGACTGACATTTGGACCAGCGATATCAGCCCCATGAGCATGATGAGTCTGACAGCACAGTGGGTCGTCGAGGATTTCGTACTGAGAGAAGTCGTATTTCATTCTCATGAATCTGCTGGTTGTCATACCGCTGCTGCCATTTCAATGGCATTTGCGAACATGTTTGAAACTTGGAAACATGAACACACTAGCTAGCTCCATTCAAACAACTGACTCGGGGAAATAAGCTCATCAACTTTGCTTGCAGCAGACGTGATACCCTCTGTCATGGCATTGAAACGCCTGCTCAACAGGCATTCTCTCTTTACTGTGTCGCCACCATGCTCGATGCTATGTACAAGGACCGCTACTTTGATGCAGACAAGAAACAGGGCTTACGTGAAATGTTACATACACAGCTGGACATGATGGAAACGGAGACAGTGACAGTGCGCACCAAGGAAGTTAGGCCACGGACAGACAAACAGCTGAAACTTCACTGCTTGACATGTATGATGAAATCCTGGTTGAGAATGAAACGACTGAACAAATGAACTACGAAACAGCACAGCAAGTAAGTGAAAGAAATAGGTTTTGATTGTTTTACTGGTAATGGGGACATACGTAAATGCCAACAAAATTACTTTTAGGTCAGTGTGTGTGTGTGTAACCTTTATTTAACTAGGCAAGTCAGTTAAGAACAAATTCTTATTTACAATGATTGCCTACCGCTGCCAAACCCGGACGACACTAGGCCAATTGTGCGCCCTCCTATGGGACTCCCAATCACGGCCGGATGTGGTACAGCTTGGATTCGAACCAGGGACTGTAGTGATGCCTCTTGCACTGAGATGCCGTGCCTTAGACCGCTGCATCCGTGTGTGTGTGTGTTTAACTGTTGAACTGTACTAGAATGCTTAAATGGCCGCTAGAATTTTAATTATCGGTATCGGGTTTTTTGGAAGGAAAATATCAGATATTGGTATCGGCCAAAAAATGTAATATTGGCGCATCACTCATTTTATAGTGTGTGTATGTATTCCGATAAATTGTATGTATGTTGTGTGCATTTATTCATTGTGTACTGAAGTCTATGCCTAGGCTAGATGTTTTAGATACTGGAGTTCCAGAGGGGATTCTAAGAGGGCCTTATTGGGGCCTTTTCAATATGATGTGGTGTTTATGTTGGTATGAGTGTGGGGGGCGTGAACACGAGTGGCAGAGAGCGAAAGAGCGTCACGGTAATACATTCCAGACTAATTTTAGAACTCCTTTAAAGAAAATGCAGTCAAGGTCCATCTGACCAGAGTTTTTTTGTTTCATTCCAAATTGGGAAAAGTCTCCTTTCTTAACGAATAGAACATTGATATGTAATACATCTTGACGGCAGTAAAATGTGTTCTTGTTACATGAAAGACTGGAAGCATAGATGCCAATAGCTCATTTGAAGTGTTGACCCTGGTGCTGCGTTTAAGATAACAAAATGAACTGGTTTGGCAATGAGTGAGGACATTCCACATTCAAGCACATTCATACTGTGAATATAGGCCTATTCTTTTGTGTTTTCTGGTTAGCCATAGCACTAGTGACTAGAGAATGACATTACAAGAGATGATAAGTCAGAACTGCGACTTCTTTTGCTATCAAATTTCTTTGATCTAATATATAGCTGGGACTGTCATGGCAGCCACTGTTGGCTAGCTACGTGCTGCTGGTTAGTGTCAGCTTCTTCTAAAAGCCCCCTGACAGTCAAGAAACAGAGCCCTGAGTCTCCTGTGTGTACTCAACTTGTCACTGTGGCACTGTAAGTGGTCCCAGTTGCTCGCTCACAAAGCCCTGAAGGGAATTATGTTTTGTATGGGAAGTTGGCATTTGATTTACTAGCTAACACGTAGCTAACCTAGCCTAGCCTACATCTTAGGCTGTTGCTAAAAATGTCCCCCAGTATAAACACACTGGGAAGGTGTGGAGTCCTTGGACAGAGCTAACATTCAACAACACTGAATTTAATACTAAACAGTGCCGCGCTCCTCAGCGCATTGGTAGAAAGTGTCACTTGATGACTTCCTACAATCTCCTTATCAGTAGCTATACGAGCTAACCGTGTGCTAGCAGGATGCACCATTTGATTTTAACTTCAAATAGCTGTTGATTGATTTCCTTAGGCACATTCCCTGCAGACCCAGTGTGGAAGTGTCTCTGAGCCCAGAGAAGTGATAGGAAAGCGGGGACAGGCAGGGCTGGTTGAATCCCCTCGACCTGGGGACCAGGGCTCCAGGGCTTCTTGTTCCTGGGCTATCGTACCTCTTGACGCAAGGTGCCATCACTCTTCTCCCACCTTGAAAATAGGTTGGAGATAGGGGGAGCGGGTCTTGGCCAATGACCTCGCTGTTTGTGTCTGTCAGGGATAACAAACAATTGCCTGGTTTCCCCCCCAAAAAATAGAATGAAAAGCTGATAAATAAAACTGTTGCCTGCCAAAATGCCTGGGAGAAAAAAAATACCATTGCAAGATATGCCCATCAATGAATAAAAAGTATTATCAGTCAATGTTTTAAATTGGCCCGTGTTTTTTTGTTAGTTGTGTTTGATAAATAAGATAAATGATGACTATCACACGTGCACAGCATGCAGAGCCTATTTTGAGTGGTATTTTTCCTGCAGTTCCTCAGTTGGTTGCTGCTGGAGTAAAAAACAAAAAGTGCTTTTATAAGCCCATTCTTTGCGCGACAATTCTAAATGCAATCTCAGGTTAACAGTTTTGGTGAACGATTAAAACAAGCTACTATTTTTTTCAACTGGTAATTGAAGTGCCCCTCCCATTCAAGTGCAAGCAACAGGCTATCAGTGCATCACCCAACACATTTTGAAAACATCCTTTATTGTTTGAAACCTGAATGTTTTATTTCATATTTTGAGGCATGTCTTACCTTGCTTCAAAGTAGCCTATAGGCTAAGTCCGACCATGCAATTATTCTATAAAGACTTCATAGGCTAGGCGGCATGTGAGTTTAAAGTTTGGTGAAGCTTACAATTTATTTTATTTATTTTATTTTTATTTTACCGTTATTTTACCAGGTAAGTTGACTGAGAACACGTTCTCATTTGCAGCAACGACCTGGGGAATAGTTACAGGGGAGAGGAGGGGGATGAATGAGCCAATTGTAAACTGGGGATTATTAGGTGACCATGATGGTTTGAGGGCCAGATTGGGAATTTATCCAGGACACCGGGGTTACACCCCTACTCTTACGATAAGTGCCATGGGATCTTTAATGACCTCAGAGAGTCAGGACACCCGTTTAACGTCCCATCCGAAAGACGGCACCCTATACAGGACAGTGTCCCCAATCACTGCCCTGGGGCATTGGAATATTTTTTAGACCAGAGGAAAGAGTACCTCCTACTGGCCCTCCAACAGCTTCAGAAGCAAGCCAGCAGTGGTATGCAGGGGGGTATGCTGCTGGATATCCTACCGTTCTGCGTACCACTTATAATGATTTTCATATAAACATTTTCGTGGAACAGTTTCATTTCAATAATGACGTTTTACCTTTCTCAAAATCATTGTCATGTGGTTAATCATAAATATCTGGATTAAAATGATAAAAATCTCAATGTCAGCTAATGTGAGATAACCAGCCTCTGCCATGTGGACACATTGATACTAGGGATGCACCGATATTACATTTTTGGCCGATACCGGTATCCAATATCCCCCCCACCGATAACCGATATTTAACATTTTAGCTGCCTTCTAAGCGTTCTAGTACAGTTTAATAGTTGACACACACTGACCCAAAAATTATTTTGTTGGCATTTACGTATGACCCCATTACCAGTAAAACCTATTTCTTTCACTTACTTGCTGTGCTGCTTCGTTGTTCATTTGTTCAGTCTCAATTAGGATTTCATCATACAGGTCAAGCAGTGAAGTTTCATCACTGTCTGTCCCTGGCGCCTCTTCCTCTGTACGCAACTCCCACTGTGTCCGTTTCTATCTTGTCCAGCTGTGTATGTAACATTTCACGTAAACCATGTTTCTTGTCTGCATTGAAGTAGCGGTCCTTGTACCTACCATCGAGCATGGTGGCGACACAGTAACGAGGCTCTGACAGAATGCCACCGAATCACTTGTTCACAGCCTCTTGTAGAGTACTTTTGTAAGTTTTAACCCCACGGTCTGTGTCGGCAGTTTTGTTGAGCAGGCGTTTCAATGCCATGACAGAGGGTATCACGTCTGCTGCAGACGAGCTTATTTCTCAAGTCAGTTGTTCGAATGGAGCTAGGAGTGTTTTCAAGTTTCAAACATGTTCTCAAATGCAATTGAAATGGCAGCAGCGGTATGAGAACCAGCACATTCTTGAGCATGTAATACGGCTTTCCTCAGTACGAAATCCTCGTCGACCCATTGTGCTCATGGGGTTGACATCGCTGGTCCAAATGTCAGTCGTGAAGCTAATGGCAGTGACGCCCATAGCAAGTAGCTCATGGATGTGCGTTCCAACAATACTGTGGAACTCCGGTAGGGCAACATCTGAATAATAGTTCTTGCTTGGTAGTGTGTACCGGCGCTCGAGGTACTCGACCAGTCGGCGAAGCCAACATCATCCACGACAGAACAGTTGATTGTCAAGGGCAATGAATTCCATTCTTGGTGTTTAATGGATTTCACCTTTGCGTTGTCTCGCTGAAATGTTCTTACTCTTTTCAAATGACTGCTCGACTTGAACTTGTTTAGTTGTGGGGATTGTGCGATTAGTATTTTTCTGCTTTTGTTCTGTGTAGCGTTGGATGTTTCGTGGCGTCAGTACGTCATCTGCCTACGTTATATAGGTATGCACGTCAGCTTTGACATCAGTTTTGCACACCGGCGTTAAACTAGACATCTAGCTGATGCCAAAGTTGGCATTTTTAGCTAATATCGACTGATTCCGATTTTCTTACCGATATATTGTGCACCCCTAAATAATACACCTGCTGGAGGTCATTTTGCAGGGCTCTGGCAGTGCACCTCCTTGCACAAAGGCAGAGGTAGCGGTCCTGCTGCTGGGTTGTTGCCCTCCTACGGCCTCCTCCACATCTCCTGATGTACTGGCCTGTCTCCTGGTAGCGCCTCCATGCTCTGGACACTACGCTGACAGACACAGCAAACCTGTTTGCCACAGCTCGCATTGATGTGCCATCCTGGATGAACTGCACTACCTGAGCCACTTGTGTGGGTTGTAGACTCCGTCTCATGCTACCACTAGAGTGAAAGCACCGCCAGCATTCAAAAGTGACCAAAACATCAGCCAGGAAGCATAGGAACTGAGAAGTGGTCTGTGGTCACCACCTGCAGAACCATTCCTTTTTTGGGGGTGTCTTACTAATTGCCTATAATTTCCACCTTTTGTCTATTCCATTTGCACAACAACATGTGAAATTTATTGTCAATCAGTGTTGCTTCCTAAGTGGACAGTTTGATTTCACAGAAGTGTGATTGACTTGGAGTTACATTGTGTTGTTTAAGTGTTCCCTTAATTTTTTTGAGCAGTGTATATTATTTCCTACATTTCCACGCAGCAAGCCAGGTACATCCATGCATGCTCAGGCGCACGCACTCCCTCAACATTATCAGGACAGTGAAACCAGACACATACTCACATGATTACTCCAAACAAAAGATAATACAAAAAATTGACAAATCTCGTAAATGATGGTTATGAAATAAACCAAAACTTGTTTCTCACAAGTGTAGCAGGTTGTGAACTATGCGAAAGGTAAATGACTAATTTATACAGGCATTAACAGAAATGTACAATGCCTTCAGAAAGTATTCAGACCCCTTGACTTCCACATTTTGTTACGTTACAGCCTTTTTCTAAAGTTGATATATTTTCCTCAGCAATCTACACAATACCCCATAATGACAAAAATAAAAACCTTATTTTACATAAGTATTCAGACCCGTTGCTATGAAACTCGAAATTGAGCTCAGGTGCATCCTGTTTCCATTGATCATCCTTGATGTTTCTACAACTTAATTGGAGTCCATGTGGTAAATTCAATTGATTTGACATGATTTGGAAAGGCACTCACCTGTCTATATACTTCCCCACAGTTGACAGTGCATGTCAGAGTCAAGGGGTCTGAATACTTTCTGAATGCACTGTATTTAACCAAATTATGGGGATTAATGGTACAGATACTACTGGTGCCATATATAATGGGGAATTGATAAAAAATTGAAGGTCGAACAGTTCACACAATGAATGCAGAAAAATTGGCAGAAGACAGCTCATCGATTCTGGAGCGAGTCGCCTATATCTTCGCCCTTCTTGTCTCAACATTTGAAATTAAACTCAAGACACATTATCTTCACACATATTTTAGATGCTTTTCACTGACAGCCGCAACTCAATAATCAGTTAGGCCTATTGACCCACACGCTGCTCAAACTGTGGGATTCCCAAATAGGCATAGGTTTTGAAAAATCCACAGCAAGCTTTTAAAAGAAGCTAATGATCCTCGAATCCTCTTGTTAAATCATGCTTTTGAATGATTTTATATGCAGGTGTAATTATATAATTTTGGCAAATTTAATTTCCATTTACTTCTCTATTTCCTGTTGGTTTTCATATCAACTTTCTTTCGTTGTCCGGAAGCCAAAGACACAATCCTTGTCATATTAGCAGATTTTCATCTAGATTTATCTTTCATCTAGACATTTCATGAAATTAAAATCTTCCTGGTCATGTTGTCCTGCACCACATTTTCCTAACGGAAACCTTGGTGTGTGTGTGTGCTTCTTTCTCTTGCTAGCTCTCGGCCTGTGTCACTTGCTACTGTGTTTGTGTGTGTCTACCTGTCTGTCAGCTGGTCCCAGTCCCCTTGGCCCTAACCCATATCGCTTACACCATACAGATCTGCAAACATTAAAAGTATAGGGATCGAGCTAGGACCAGCTGTGTGACACTTTCTCTGCTCTCTCCACTTCATTGTTATGTTGTTAGTCCTCTTTCCTCCCATCCACTTCAGTTAATGGAGTAGCATCCGTTGCTCAGAGACTGAGAGCCTTGACAATGAGTGGTCGTCATAATCTTAATTCAACTCATTGCTATCGTCTCCATGGCTTTGATCAACATTCTAGAGAAGGGCAGGCTTAGCAGAAAGTTTCTTCCCTTCTTGCTCCTTGGTCGGTCTTGTCTGTACAGTCATACATAGCAGTACTGAGCAAAGCTCGAGAAGGAATGCAGTAGTGGTAGCCGTCTAGTATAAGACTATCTTGTAGGTGCATTGAATATGCCTGCCACCCACTGCTCCCTTGCAGTCTTACTTATTTCAGTGAAAGCCACCTTTGGTTCAAAGCTGAACACCAAACTAAACTCCCACCCTGCTATCATCTCATAGCAGATGTGTGTTGTGGGTAGTGCACTGTGGTTTTACAAGGCTCTAAAAGCACACAGAGGCCTTATCAGCCTGGTGCAGAGCTGACTTACACTAGACAGCCCTCTCACGTTTAGGAAATAGAGCTTACCCATAATTACAGCCATTTCTGACTGAAAAGTTGTTACTGAAATCCCTAATTTGTTTAGGAAAAAATATTTCCTATTCTCTCTCTCTCAACCCTTGCTCTCTTTAAGTGACACATGCATCACATACACGTGACCAATGGGGCCTGACCTATAGCATATAATCACATCAATAAATTGGTTATAACAAACTCTGAACACTGTAACACGCGACAGTAAAATAGTTGCAGAGCACGTGACAAACTCGAAATGGGGGAATGTTTACTGGTTGCTCAGGAGGTAAAGGGGAAGTCAGATGTAGTTGTGGATTAGTTGTGGAAAATACTGGAGATATAGAAGGGGAAAAAATGTAAGGAGAAAGTGCTGCCTGCATATTGTGTGTGCCAAACAGATGCTGTTAGATTATACTTTTTCTGACTGTTTGGAACAACACTAATTATAAGCGTACCAGATTCCGTAACGTTTTTTTTGTCAAGCTATTATTACAGCAAATACTAAAGAGTCATATTCATTCGTTAACCTCTCTGGGATATGTGGGACGGTAGCGTCCCACCTGGCCAACATCCAGTGAAAATGCAGAGCGCCAAATTCAAATAAATTACTATAAAAATGAAACTTTCATGAAATCACACATTCAATATACCAAATTAAAGCTACACTTGTTGTGAATCCAGCCGACTTGTCATATTTCAAAAATGCTTAACGGCGAAAGCAAACAATGCTATTATCTGAGGATAGCACCCCAGCTAACAATCACACCATTATATTTCAACCGTCCTGGCGCGACACAAAACACAGAAATAAAGATATAATTCATGCCTTACCTTTGACGAGCTTCTTCTGTTGGCACTCCAATATGTTCCATAAACATCACAAGTGGTCCTTTTGTTCGATTAATATATATATATATATATATACTGCTCAAAAAAAATTAAGGGAACACTTAAACAACACAATGTAACTCCAAGTCAATCACACTTCTGTGAAATCAAACTGTCGACTTAGGAAGCAACACTGATTGACAATACATTTCACATGCTGTTGTGCAAATGGAATAGACAAAAGGTGGAAATTATAGGCAATTAGCAAGACACCCCCAAAAAAGGAGTGATTCTGCAGGTGGTGACCACAGACAACTTCTCAGTTCCTATGCTTCCTGGCTGATGTTTTGGTCACTTTTGAATGCTGGTGGTGCTTTTACTCTAGTGGTAGCATGAGACGGAGTCTACAACCCACACAAGTGGCTCAGGTAGTGCAGTTCATCCAGGATGGCACATCAATGCGAGCTGTGGCAAAAAGGTTTGCTGTGTCTGTACGCGTAGTGTCCAGAGCATGGAGGCGCTACCATGAGACAGGCCAGTACATCAGGAGATGTGGAGGAGGCCGTAGGAGGGCAACAACCCAGCAGCAGGACCGCTACCTCCGCCTCTGTGCAAGGAGGTGCACTGCCAGAGCCCTGCAAAATGACCTCCAGCAGGCCACGCAGGATCTGTGTTATTTCTGTAGATGTATATGGATGATTTATAAATCCAGGCACCTTTTTAAGTTAGGCTATTGATTATAGACCTAAGTTGGTTTCCTCTCTCCTCACTTTTCTTAGGTAATTAAGGCAAGGGCTGTATTCTCGTCTCGTAACTCCGCTGCTACCTCCACCGCATTGTTCTCAACACCAATAGGCTGGTTAAATGGTGTAGGAAAAGGGGCAAAATTCTGATGCATTTCAGAACCACGACAGCGACCACTATCCAACGCGGGAGAAAGCGCATTTCTTATAAAATAATATCAGTTTTTATTTGTGTTGCACTGTTGTTCTTACATAATGTAACCATATGTAATTTCAGTAGCACATGCCATAGACTGATGGACTCTGCCATCCCCATGGCTTCCACAATGCAGCAGTCCTTTAGACTTTGCTACTGCTCGACTAAAATCTCTGATAACCAACAGCCTATCGACCAAACAATCGACTAGTCAATCAAATGGGGTCAGCCCTAACCCACATCCATCATTTTAGGTTCTGGGTTTAAAAAAAAATTATAGAATGCATAGTCTCAGCTATTTTCCTACATTGCATATATTGCAATTGCCTGGAAGATTTTAGTTTGTTAGCTAGTTTTGTTATTATTGAATGGTGGTTTTGACCAACTTTACCAACCTGTTGCATGTTGCTGTGTCAGTATCTGAGGGACAGAAGTTTTCTGAACCGAAGTGATGTCTTATCACTAGGGCCTGGAGTGTTTCTCTTCAGTTCTCAAGATTAGGGCCTGGAGTTCTTCCTGATCAGGTCACGTGGTCAGGGAAACCCCCTATGTTATACTCTACACAAGGTGGAGTGTCGTATGAACAGCTGACCAATTTTCTCGGCTGGTCCTCACCTCTCTCCCTCGAAGCGTGTTTGACGGTTTAACTGGTACAAATAAGGTCACTGCAAATGTTTGCTTTATTCAAGGTAGATCCAGGGATCAAATGATGACCAAACGTAACTTATGTCTGCACTGTCTGTGGACAAAAACAAGGACTGTGGCACACACCATGCTTGCTGAGAAAGGGCTGTGGCTTTTTGAAAATAAACACGCAGCTTCGTGCAAGGGTAGCTCTGCTCTCTCCTCCTTCAACAAACAGTAGACCTATATAAAGCCACCTGACTCTGTGTGTCTGAGTGAGGGAGTGTGCAGTGTCATCATCCTAAAAGGTTTGCTTGTACCCCCTCAAGTTCACTTTCCCTGTGCACGTACCTCTTCCGCATTGACAAGCAGAGCTGGGGTTAATGCTATCTGACAGGGTATGAACTAACTAGCGATTATTACTGTGGACGGACGGAGATAAGAGGTAGAGAGCAGCCCTTATGTAATGGAGAATAACAATGGCCTGACTCACATTGATTGGTGTCCTGGGCTCGACTTGAAGTACAGCCCTTAAACTTCTATTGAAACAAGGGACATTTGGCTCCTTGTTTTGTTTTCACTTGTTACACATGGTTAGGGAGGAAGCTCCAATATTTGTAGAGCAGTGTTTCTTATTGTGAATTGGTCACTTTGCTAGTTCCTTATTGTTTGTTGCTAAATACTGCTTTGAGTCTCAGCATATTGTTTTGTACTATTAGCCTATATTTGGTAGGCACCAGAAAATATTGAAAGGTTAATTTAGACGGGGCACAACGCAGACAATATTTATACTGAACCAAAATATAAACGCAACATGTAAAGTGTTGGTCCAATGTTTCATGAGCTGAAATAAAAGATCCCAGAAATGTTCCATATGCACAAAAAGCTTATTTCTCTAAATGTGTGAATTTAATGTTAATTTCTCATACATAAGCCACCTCCCAGCGTAGTTTGAGATAATTTGGCAATACGTTCTCCTGGCCTCGATCGTGTGAGACCAGCCACCCTGACCACTGATGAAACTGATGAGTAATTATATTAGTTTTGTTAGTAATTCTGTTAGTTTTCCACACAAAAAGCCATTTTGTGTGGAAAAACTCATTCTGATTGGCTGGATCTGACCTCCCAGTGGGTGGGCCTATGCCCACCCATGCCTGCGCCCCTGCCCAGTCATGTGAAATCCATGGATTAGGGCCTAATGAATTTATTTCAAATTACTTATTTGCTTATATGAACTGTAACTCAGTAAAATCGTTGCATGTTGCGTTTAGATTTTTGTTAGTTATAGTAACCACTTCTGTGGTGTTGAAGATATCCGTATAGTTTAAATGCCCTCATCACAATTCTTTTTACATTTGTTTGACCGTCAAAGTGGAAATATTGTGGGAGGAAGTGATGCCATAGTGTGGATTTCAGCTATTTCTCAACTGGATGTTGCTGCCTAGTGTACATTTTAAGTGCTTGTGCAAAAGGGATGTTCCTTAAGATTTTGTTATAGGCTGCTTAAGACCTTATTCTCATCAACTTGGCACGTGGGGGTGGTGAATGAATGTTTTATGTTGCATGGCGGCTGTGTCATCACGCACTCCACTCAAGAAACTTTGTTCCTGACTGGGAAATTTGGAATGCAACGCGATTTAAGCAACCTGTGTTAGAAATAATGTTGCGGTTATAGTTGATAGGAAGCAAATTATAGTTGTATGCATGTTTCAATAGCGCAAATTATTTCACACAAAGCTGTTAGCTACATTAGCATCTAAGATGGCAAGCTAACATTACCACCCGCCAATGAATAATGGTGCATGTTTCTCATTACAAAATGAATGACTGGCCAAAGAAAACATCCCTATGTGTCCTACACATAGAATATCAGATTTCAGAGCGTGATGTCAATGTCATATCTGAATGAGCGTGTGAGCAGCCAGCCGCATCCCCTAACCAGCCATTTGTCTACTTATCTGCTTCTCTCCAGACCCGGCGCCAGGATAAAGTGGCTAAAGGGGCACAATTTTTAGGGGGTTCTTGCATTGGAATTATATTGAATTCTGCTTATATCACACTATACCACAATAAACATAAAGTTCAAATCTCTCTGATACAATTAATTGCTTTAGGCTACAGATTTCAGGCCAATCTCCACTGCGCTGTATCAGCAGAATTGACGCCCTACACGCTATAGAAAGGCTGTTTTGGTAATGAATATAGGCTACAAGATTACAAATGGCCTATGTAAATGCAGCCATACACACAGCTGTCTTACTAAAATAATGCAAACTAAATGCTGAAAGTAGTAGACTAGTTATTCATGCACGCAAACAAAAATACTGAATAGCAGTTTGGCTTAGAATACCAACACAGCTGCGAATGCGAACAAATGAATGCGAATAGAACAAAACAGTGGTACCAAGTAGGCCTAGAAAGCAAAATATCACATGGATGAAGGCATGACAAAATCTGTTTAGGCTAGTTACATTAACAGTAAACAAACGCAGTAAACAAAAGGCGAATGGAGATCCAAATAACCAAAATATAGACTACAACCTACTACAGTGAGAAGCAGCCATGCAGAGCTGTCTTGCCAAACAAAAAGACATGGAAAATCATGCAGCTCAGGAGTACAGCAACACGTTGTGATATGGCACAATACACTTCTATGGATTAAATTCAACCCACGTAATCAATTAAGCAATGCCAGCCTACCATGAACACGTTGCCAGAGTATTGAGATTGTTGAAATATGTATTATGTACTTGTTATTCTCTGAAAATGTGCAAATTATATGCAACAAAAAGTCACCTTTTTGAACCCTCAACAGTTTGCATCCCTGTAACTATCAGCATCCATCATTGCCTTACTATTAGGGCTGGGAATTGCCATGGATCTCACGATATTATCACAGTACGATATTATCAAGATACTTAGGTGCCGATACGATATGTATTGCAGTTCTCACGATTCGATACATGGATTTTATTGCGATTTGACGTTCCAAACATATTGCTCACCATATGTCTGCTGCAGAGGGACTAGAGAGCCATGAGAAAACAACTAGTTTTGATCAGTCATAGAAAATAAGTGCTAAAAGATGGAGAACCGTCCTCCCGTGTGGCTGTTGGTAGAGCATGGCGCTTGCAACACCAGGGTTGTGGGTTCGAATCCCCCGAGGGACCAGTATGAAAAAGTACAAAAATGTATGGAAATCGCTCTGGATAAGAGTCTGCTAAATGACTAAAATGTAAAAATCCTAAAACAATTGGTGTAGGTACAGCCAACTAGAGCAAAAATAATACTGCGATATTGTCAAAACGATACGATATGACGGGTCTCCAACAGGTTGATCGCCAAGCAACAGGTAGCTCGCCATACAATTCTGAAAGTGCATGCAATTTTATATGCGTTCCACCTCAAACTGTCATAAACAAATCTCACAAGTATCAGACACCGTAAGCTCCCAGCTACTATCTAATCAGCACAGCTTTGACATTATCCCACGCCTGTTAGCCACTATTGGCTTAAAAAGTCAAACCTTACACAATGTCTGCCATTTACTTTCCAGAAATATTGCCCGTCTATGTGATTCGTGCATTTGTTTATCACTCTGTGTGTAGCCAGTTGATCTGATAAGTCTTTTGGCTTGACAGAAATACATTCCCCTAAACCTTATCAATGAAATGTTAACTGCAAATGAAGCTTACCTGGCAGAAGTATATCATGAGTAAGTATATCATTTGTATATATTATTTGTTATTTGCACATTTTGAAATGAGCAGCAGCAGTACAGAACCATCACTAGATCGGCACATTAGACAGCACTTTCCTCACTCGCTATATGAGCAATCATTTTTAGATTGAAAAACAAAACTGAACACTTTTTTTTTTTTAAATATATCACAGATTTTATGGAGTTGTTTATGAACCATTATTATTATGAACCATTATTTTACCAGGTTAGTTATTTTACCAGGTATAAACCATAGTTTATTATGTTCTCTTGTACACTTATTTGAAAGCTAGAATAAAATGAGTAGCTCATGACATGTTTACCATTTTACTGTTTAAAAAAAAGTTGCTCTCATACTAGAAAAGGTTGGAGACCCCTGCAATATGATATATTGTCAAAAATATGATCCCGATATGTACTGTAACTATCGACCTAATGTTTAGGCTAGGCCTTGTGTATGACACTGTTGTATACATTGCCAATTCAAATACACACATTGCATTGGCAATGCCCATGAACTGTGAACTTCTGTCACCTCTGATCTATCTAGAGTGTGAACGATGATCTAAGTAGTATGAACATGATACATGAACATTAACTTTGGTATTAATTCACTCCACTCTGTATTCACTTCCTTTAGATGGTATAAGGGTTGTGTCACAAATGGGACCCTATTCCCTATGTCGTGCACTGCATTTGACCAGCGCCCTAGGACTTCATTCTCTGTATTACTGTGACTACTAACCTCAGTGTGTGGTATTTTGGAGCGTTTAGGCAGGTGATGACATCGCCCCCTTTTTGCAGTTGGTTGTGTTTTTTCTCTCTCCCTGCTACAGCGAAGAGGGTATTGAAGCTGTGTGAAGTCTCTGCATTTAGCATGCTGAGTCAGGCGCACGCACAGAGGCCCACGCACAGAAGCACTTAGCACTGACGAACTCATCGATCACACTGACAGCGTCATTGCATTTTGATACACCAGAAGTACACTCGTTTCCAATGGAACGCTGCGTTTGCCTTGCAGCATTGCGTTGCAGTGCGTTCTGTGTGGCACGTACGTTGGATTTATCGAACGTGTGCATCAAACTATGCGTAGACGGCTTGACAGAAATGGTAGCAGAAGGTGAATGTTGAACTTTTTGTTGCACACACATCCGGATGACGCTGCGTACCATTTTCCGCTATAACGGTATCGGTGTGATCGAGGCGTAAGGGGAGCAAGATTAGCCCCCTTCCTCTCGCCCGACCCGAGAGTGAGATCATTCCGTGGCTAAATCAATCATGTCCAATTCATGCCAAACCAAGCAGAAACACAGAAAAGAAAAGGAACCAATATTGCCCTAAATAAGGGGAGAACAAAAACCATGTTTACTTTAAATCTAATGGATAATGATTTTACGTTTTGAGCTGAGGAGTGATGGTAATGTTCTCTCATGAAAGGAATTGACTCGTCAGTCAAACCTGTGGCTTTCAGTGTGCTAAAGCGGTGTCATTTTTGCTTTGGCATGAAAATGGTCAGTGCGGCTCAGAAGTTCTCCAATGGCGTTCTCTGCATAGCAGCAGTTGCTATGAGTCCATTATGCTAAAGCGCTATCTGAACTGATGGGCCTCAATGTATAGAGCCGTATCAAACCGTTTTTTTAGGAAATGTGCGGGTGGGTAGTCTCCCTTTCCCCTATTTCTGCCCTCTCGTCTCTCCCTCTCTCTCTCGCTCCCTATCTGCAATGACCCAGTGCAAAGCTGGCAGATGAGCGGTGGGGAGTGCTAATTTTCACACCTCCTGCCGTTCCTGCACCCACTCTCCTCTCTGCTCCTCTCCAGCATCCCCGGAGGCAGCCAAGCTTCCTATTGCTCACCATGACGCAGATAGACCCACCACCAGCAGCCCCTCTGAGGTATTTAGGCCCATTAGCCAGAGGTTAACCCTTCAAATCTCAGTACAAATTGAGATTAAGGGTTAAAAGGGTATAAAATAAATTATTTTGTTCTGCAGGTAGTTTTACCTGATCAAGTTATGCTGAAGTATCAACATGATTGAAATAAAAAAAAACATGGGTGCTTTCCAGTATAAATGGATTTCCGCTTGTTGTCAGTGACCTATTAAGGCTATTCAACCTCAATATCTTTTATGGTTTCTCCCTTCCCAATTCACGTTGGCGGTGATGTGTCATAGTGATCCCAGTGGCAGAGGTCTTACAGACTAGAACATTAGGGGTTACTAGGATAGAATGATGTCGTCCACCACCTTTTATTCTACTACCTCTCATCTCCTTTGGCGGTGGGGAAAAAGCTTTGTCTCACCATAATAACACATTGTATTGGCGAGAGCAAGAGGGACGCTAATAACTAGTGCTCTAGCCGGGCTTTCATATTGTAATGCACACTTATGACAGCTTTGTTTCACCGTAGATATATTTAGCTCTCTTTCTTCCTCTTCTCTTTCTCCCCTCTTCCTGGGGCGGCAGGTAGTCTAGTGGCTAGAGCGTTGGGCCAGTAACCGACAGGTTGCTGGTTCGAATCCCCAAGCTGACCTGAGCAAGGCAGTTAAGTTAACACATTGTTCCCTGGGCGCCGAAGACGTGGTTTTCGATTTAAGGCAGCCCCCTGCACCTCTCTGATTCAGAGGGGTTAGGAACAACAATATTATGCGGAAGACACATTTCAGTTGTACAACTGACTAGGTTTCCCCCTTTAATTAGCTAGCACACAGCGCTAATGCCAGAGCGCTCCCCTACAGGCAGGTCATTGGAGCCGTGAAACAGACACCCGATCATTGCGCTCGCACAGATGAGGGAGTTGGATACAAAACGGTCGCCAACAGAATTCGCCAACTGCCACAGTCTCAAATTCTTATCTCTGAGCTTCACTCTCTTCACGAGTTGGTTATGCTGTATGACCGAGCACAAAGATCTTCAACTCTGTTTGTTTGAAGGGGTGTAGGCGAGTTTTGCCATAGCCAAGTAGGGAAAAAAGGCTATCATCATACATTGCTGAATGTGCACTTGCGTAGTGTAATTTTGGTAGATATTAAGTTGAGCAGGTTTTTGAGACCTACTGCAGTGATTGTCAGAATTTTGGGTTGACAATATGGCTTTCGTTGTTATTTTACTGTCAATGTTATGATTCTTTTTTTGTTATTTACATTTTTCATTAGATGATTTTGCTTTTGTGTGCACTAATACTATATTTTGGCCTATGTATTCATCTAACAGTAAATGTAATGTCCTAAAAATAACTTTGCAATGTGGCCTAGTGAGTGGCTCTCGAGTGTCGCAGCGGTCTAAGCACTGCATCTCAGTGCTAGAGGCGACACTTCAGACCCTGGTTCGATTCCAGGCTATATCACAACCGGCTGGGATTGGGCGGTACACAATTGGCCCAACGTCGTTAGGGTTTGGCCGGAGTAGGCCGTCACTGTAAATAAGAATTTGACTTGCCTAGTTAAATAGGTGCACTCACGATGGCCAATGAGAAATTTTGCTCGCTCCGTATTTCAAAGCCATATCAGATATCTTGATTATAAAACAGTGTGCTTTGAGCCCAATGATCGTTCTTTAAATATCTTTAATACCCGCAATTGCATTTTGAAATGTTATACAATCACGAGGTGCTCATTTCAGCAGCCGGCCCCATCGAAACGGGCAGGCACAGCGGAAGGCCAGACACTTTTATTGCAGGAACGTTAATGCAGTTTGCTATTTAACAAATCATGGTTTCATCCACCCAAACAATAGGATGATTGAGGTGACTAGATAGTATGTGCAGCTCAGTGTAACCAATAAAATGTTTTACTCGCAGTCCAAAGGTAGCAAAATGCAACTAAATGGTCTCAATCTGGACATCTGACAGATGCATTTTTAGTGAATGTGTTTGGCTGGGTACATGTCTGGCTGTAGAGGAAACCAAAGGACAAATTTCAGCTTATCCTTATAATGCACCACACGGGTCGGGACATTAATCACTGAACAAGGTTCAGAGTTTCTCAGTGTCAGAGCAGAGTTAGCATAGTTGTTGTTCATTAGGCACCAAACTTAAGAAACAACTGAAACGGGAAGGGATTTCCTGGGCTTGTCCAATAAGACACGGTCAATATCGTTTCCTGTTGCAAAACATGTTCAAATGTTTTCCATTGCGTGCCCTAATGAATACAACCCAAGTCAGAAGAAACCTTCCTGTATGTAAACTCTGTTCCCTGTCAACAGTCTGCGCCGTGATGAAATCTGTTTGGGCCCAATTAGGCCGCAAGGGCAGAGCGAAACAGTGGGCCCCTGCAATATTCAAATTAACCCCAACTTCCTGTTGAAACCTGTACAGGTTATAGACACGCTCTCTCCGTCTCTCGTTTTCTCTCAGGGAGATGCTTTTTAGGCTCATTACCATTTTCGTGACACAGGGAGATTTTAGTTGACTGAAGTTACTACACTAAACAAAAATATAAACGCAACATGTAGTGTTAGTTCCATGTTTCATGAGCTGAAATAAATAATCCCAGAAATGTTCCATACGCACAGAAGCAAATTTTTCTCATGTTATGCACAACATTTTTTACATCCCTGTTAGGGAGCATTTCTTCTTTGCCAAGATAACCCATCCACCTAATGGGTGTGATATATCAAAATGCTGAGTAAACAGCATGATTATTACTAAGGTGCACCTTGTGCTGAGGACAATAAAAGGCCTGTCTGAAAAATGTAGTTTTGACAGACAACACAATGCCACAGATGTCTCAAGTTGAGGGAGCGTGCAATTGTCATGTTGACTGCAGGAATGTCCACCACAGCTGTTGCCAGAAAATTGAATGTTCATTTCTTTACCGTAAGCCGCCTCCAACATCGTTTTAGAGAATTTGGCATTATGTCCAACCGGCTTCACTACAGCAGATGTACAGCAGTGTATGGCGTTGCGTGGGCGAGCAGTTTGCTGATAACATTGAACAAAGTGCCCCATGGGGGGGTTATGGCATGGGCAGGCATAAGCTACTGACAATGAACACAATTGTATTTTATCGATGGCAATTTGAATGCACAAAAATACCGTGACAAGATTGTGAGGCCCATTTTCTTTTTTTTGTTATGGTATCTGACCAACAGATGCATATCTGTATTCCCAGTTATGGGAAATCCATAGATTAGGGCCTAATTATTTCAATTGACTGATTTCCTCATATTAACTGTAACTCAGTCAAATCAATGAAATTGTTGCATGTTGCGTTTTATATTTTGGCTCAGTGTATATATTGAGCAACAGTTTCACACTGTCCATGTGAATGTGTAGATACCCTACTTTTACCACGGTATCTAAGGAGATGGGTGGTTTTGAGTTACGTAAGAGCCTTGTCTTTTCAAGCACATTTAGTCCGTGGTGCATTTCAGGTGTCTGCAAGCTATTTAAGACCTAACTGTTCTCTCCCCCAAAACTCTTCATTCCCACGAATGTCTCTTCCTTCTAGTCAAAATGCAGATAATGTGAAAATGGAGACGGCTGATCTTTCTTGTCACGCCGGATGACAGATGGATTGTTGTAACCTTCAATGCTATGCAAATCCTGCATCGTAAAACATGTCTCAGCAAAGACTGTATGTGTCAGACACCCCTATTGCAGCCATCTATAAGCCTAGATTGTGAGGGCTGGAAGCAACAAGCTGCTCTGTTTCCTCTTTCATACATGTAGCCTGGGATTTTTTGTTGTTGTCAGAAAGCTTCAACATGATTCTGATCGGATCACATTCTGGACATGTTACAGACGAGTTAACAATGTAGCCTATTTTGTCGTACCGAGTTACCAAAACTTGTAAGTCCTGATTGTGTTGTTTTCTAGAATTGACTTGTAGGCTACGGATGTAGCGACAACAAGATACATGTAGCTTGATGTTAATGTAGCTGTTGATGCCGCAAGCTAGTTGTGAGAGGGTTAACTTGGGGCAGAATGTAGATTTCATCATTTTGATTTCATCTCTAGGATCAGGCTGGCAAAGTGAATGGCCTTGGGCTGTTCTAGGCTATATATTTTTACACTGGCTGTGGCAAGCCTCCTGACTCACTGGGTACTCATCAGTCAGTGTTTTTCTGAGGGAAGTAGCTCGCACAAGACATGGCCTGCCTCAGTTTGGAGCAGGGTTTCGTTTAGGGAACTGTGGCGCCAGGCATTTGACCGGCAACATTTTAATTTACCGGACATTTCAGAAATGTACCGGACCCATATGCATTGGGTGCGTGACCTGATTATGGCGTCCACCCACGTTGCTCAGAATGACGACAGAAATCCCATTTAGATTATGATAATTTATATTAACAGAACATGCAAGTCGAGGATGCAACGATGTGCGGTCCTTCTTACTGAATTCTAACGTGCACTTTGAAGATGTTAGAATAACTGTCCACATTTACATTTCCTCAGCGAAGACAAGTAACCAGCAACAAAATCACTAGCCTGTCAATCTACTATCCCCCATAGTAGAAAGGTTGACCTATTCTATTGGTCACCTTGTCGAGAAAGAAATTCCCTATTCCAAACAGACTCTGGGACAGTTGTGAGATGATAGATCCCAAATTAATAGATATTTTCCACTTAAAATCTTTGTATCTGTATGCTGCCAATTTAATTCCACAAAATTATATTAATTAACCTATAGACCGATAAGAATGACCAGTCAAATGTATTTCAATCAATCAATAGGCTAAAAAGCATTATTTCGTAATGGGATTTTTTATTCTTCTCCCGGACAACTGGCCAGCACCAATTTTATTTATTTGCTTTTCAAAAAAATGTACGGCACAAGCCTGCGATTACCGGCTAACGGTAATTATCTACCTCAGATCAGCCATCTTGTATGTGTTTATAAATCAAAGTTTTTTTGTGTGTGTGTGAACGGATTAGGCCTAAGTCTTTCTCAGGCTTGTCCTTCTAAATGCTTTTAGACAATTGTCACAAGCCTCATGCCAGCAGTGTCTGACATCCACTGCGAACAGCCTCTCTCTCTCTTTCCAAGCCCTTCATGTACCCAATGCCCTGTGACCACAGCATGAACTTTCTCTCCTTCACCTCTCCCTCCTCCCTTCCTATCCCGTTTTTCTTTTTATACCGCCACACAGCACACCGCATTGCAGCCCAGCGATGCAGATCCCTAGGATGCTATAAGCGGTGGTAGCAGTTGGCTGGCAGTGACTGGTATGAGAAGCTGTTTATAATGTGAATAACCACCCCTAGCCTGAATATATTCATAGGCTATTTTATCCTCTACGTTAATGACCGGGGGAAGCTGCCAGTAGACAATGCCTCTCGACTCGTAACCACCCGCAGCGTGTCTGTCTGAACTAAATTCAGAACCTCTGCAGGTGGATTAGCGTGTTTCGGGGATGGTATATGTTCAGTCTTTTTTTAAATTTTATTGGAAAATTATGTGCGTGTGGGAGACCATTGAAGAATAAGACATTTTAACATAAGTCTTTTTAGAACCAAGAGTCTGGAGTAGGACTAGGGTTTTATCGCAGAAGATGCATATTATAATAATATGAATATATGAAGTGCGACAGGTTTAATTCTATTGGACAAGTTTAGTTGATACAGCGTCCATTCAAATCCATTTTATCTCATTAGGAGCCTATACAGAAGGCTTCCATCATTAGCAGGGTTGGGGTCAGTTCCATCTCAACTCCAGTCAATTCTGAAAGTAAACCAAATTCCTATTCCAAATGTTCCTCAGTGTATCACCCCACACGAGATATCGCCCAGCCCTACAGGAAGTTGGGACCAGTGTAGCCTGTTACTCAGTGAGGGACAGTGCAGCACAGAGAAACTGAAAGGACAGCAAGCAGTGCTTCAGGTCTGCTTGATGATATGAGTCACCTCAACAGGCACCACCAAACAGGACATACAGTTCAACAATCTCTCTGCGGTCCAGAACATTCCCTACGTCTGTACACACTGTACAATCCAATAAGCCCCCAGTAGTAGCCATCCACTGTGCCTCTCTTTCAACTATCTCTCTCGCGCCCCTCCCGGGGTATGTGAGTCGAGATCCCAGCTGTTGAAAGCTTGGACAGGAAACTGACAATCTGGAACTGATGGAGCGAGATTGTCCATCCCAAAGTGTGAAAACATGGCTTCAATGTGTTGATTTGATTGTTATCAGGCAGGGAGGGGTGTGTGTGTGTGTGTGTGTGTGTGTAGCGTATTCTTCCAGCCCAAGTGTTGCGTTTGTGCTCCTTTAGGGAGGTTTCAAAGAGTTTCCCTGTGTGTTCTGGTGATGTTAGTGGGAGTTGAGGTATACTTGGGTCTGTTTTTATAGGTGATGATTGGCGTTTATGTTGATGAAATTCTTAAAACACAGATCTCCCTTTTCTGACTTCAGCATACTTGAGCATGCCAACTTCATGTATAATTGTGAACCCTGCAATCTACACCTACAGTGGCAAGAAAAAGTATGTGAACCCTTTGGAATGACCTGGATTTTTGCATAAATTGATCATAAAATTAGATCTGATCTTCATCTGTCACAACAATAGACAAACATAGTGTGCTTAAACTAATAACACGTAAAAACATTTATTTTTCTTGAATACATCATTTAACCATTCAGTGTAGGTTGGAAAAATTGTGAACCCCTAGGCTAATGACTTCTCCAAAAGCTAATTGGAGTCAGCTAACCTGGAGTCCAATCAATGAGATGAGATTGGAGATGTTGGTTAGTGCTGCCTTACAAAAAACCCTAACAAAATTTGTTTGCTATTCACAAGAAACATTGCCTGATGTGAACCATGCCTTGAACAAAAGAGATCTCAGAAGACCCAAGATTAAGAATTGTTGACTTGCATAAAGCTGGAAAGGGTTACAAAAGTATATCTAAAAGCCTTGATGTTCATCAGTCCAGGGTAAGACATATTGGCTATAAATTGAGAAATTTCAGCACGGTTGCTACTCTCCCTAGGTGTGGGTGTCCTGCAAAGATGACTGCAAGAGCACAGAGCAGAATGCTCAATGAGGTTAAGAAGAATCCTAGAGTGTTAGCTAAAGACTTACAGAAATCTCTGGAACATGCTAACATATCTGTTGACGAGCCTACAATACGTAAAACACTAAACAAGAATGGTGTTCATGGGAGGACACGACGGAAGAAGCCACTGCTGTCCAAAAAAATCATTGCTGCACATCTGAAGTTTGCAAAAGTGCACATTGAAGCTCAACAGAAGTTGGGTGACGCAACAGGACAACGACCCAAAAGACGGAAGTAAATAAACAACGGAATCGCTTCAACAGAAGAAAATACACCTCCTGGAGTGGCCCAGTCAGTTCTGACCTCAATCCGATTGAGACGGTGTGGCATGGCCTCGAGAGCGTTTCACACCAGACCTCCTAAGAATTTTACTGAACTGAAACAGTTTTGTAAATAGGAATTGTCCAAAATTCCTACTGACTATTGTGCAGGTCTGATCCGCAACTACAGAAAACGTTTGGTTGAGGGTTCACATACTTTCCCCACCCTGCACTGTGAATGTTTACACGGTGTGTTCAATAAAGACATGAAAACGTATAATTGTTTGCATGTTATTAGTTTAAGCAGACTGTGTTTGTCTATTGTTGTGACCTAGATGAAGATAACATTTTATGACCAATTTATGCAGCAATATATTCAAAGGTTTCACACACTTTTTCTTGCCACTGTATATTGTTAAAGCTAGTTAGGGTCTTCAGAAGCAGTGTGCCATCTCTGCCGTCAACTCACTGAACAGCTGTGTCAGCCCTCTGTCAACAGGGCCAGATCAGGTTCTCCTCCTCACACACTGCAGCTGCCGGCTCCCTGCAGTGCGGACCTCCGTCACTCATTGGAATGGGACATCACACACACACATATGGCCACCACAAACAACGCACTGGTCACAGCAGGGTGGCAGAAATGACCTCGTACTTGCCGTCATATATAGTGTAGATAGAAAGCACAGGTTGATTTTTGGTGAGAGAGTAAGGGATAGGTGGGGGGTGTGCATGTGTACTAATTGAGTTCCCATTACAATATGTTCTAGGCTGTGTGTGGGTTTCTTTTTTAAAACGCTATTTGTGTAACATAGCTGTTTTTAGAGTGCAAACCTGACCGTCTTGTCGCAGGTGACAAGACAATGTAACCCACTCAGTCTCAGGAAGATGGATTAGGGTGATGCTTTCCATCCCCCTAAATGCTGATCTTGGGTCAGTTTAGCATTTTCCCCACTAATGGTTAAGGTTAGACTTGGGGGATGGAAAGCTGATCCTTGATTTGTACCTGGGGGGAAACTTCATCCCGGAGCCAAGTGGATGTTGCCATGGGCTCTAGACAGTCTAGCCTAGCTCATGTACATGGACTTGTCAATGTACCAGCCCGCTACTTATAGCCTAGCCTCATAGCCTGGTCCTGGTGACCCAACGAGGTGTACAATGCACATTTTAGTTTTAGCCCTGGCAATAACACAGCACACTAACCCACCTGATTCCACTTCTCAACTCATCATCAAGACATGTGAAAAGTGGAATCAGGTGTGTGCACCCATTCGGTTTCCCAGTAGGGCTGGGAATTGCTAGGGACCTGTATTGCGATGCTGGTGTTTCTCATGATGTATTGCAGGTTGATACTTTGATTCGATGTTCCAAACTCTCTTGCTCACTGCTTCAGAGAGTTGAGAGAGCATCAAAAAACTACTATTGATCAGTCATGGAAATAAGTGCTGAAAACAAATTGGCTCCCTATTTAACCTTTCTGGCGCAGGCGTTCCGCTAGGGACTTACCTCGACAACATCCGGTGAAATTGCAGAGTGCCAAATTCAAAATACACAAATAGTCATAATAAAACATTCATAAAAAATACAAGTGTTATACATTGGCTTAAAGATTAACTTCTTGTTAATCCAACCGTTTTGTCAGGTTTCAAAAAGGCTTTACGGCAAATGTATACCATGTGATTATCTGAGGACAGTGCATTTTACATTTTACAACCAAAGTAAAGGAATTACAAAAGTCAGAAATAGCACTAAAATGAATAGCTTATCTTTGAAGATCTTCATATGGTTGCAGTCACAAGAGTCCCGGTCAAAACATGCAGACGAATACATCCTAATAGTACCGGTAAAGTTCGTCGAAACATGTCAACCGATGTTTATAATTAATCCTCAGGTTGTTAATTGTCTAAATAATCGATTTTATTTCAACCGGACAATAGCGTATTCAATAGAAAGGTTAAAAAAAAACGAAGGGCGTGCAAACCAGCACTGCATGATTCTACAGTCCACTGACAGAAAGGTCTTATTCTTCATCATTTTTCAGAAAACAAGCCTTAAACAATGTCTATATACTGTTGACATCTAGTGGAAGCCATAGGAACTGCAATCTGGGTCCTAACCCGTTAGATACTCTATAGGCATTCAATTGAAAATACCCACATAAAAAAAATCCCACTTCCTGGATGGATTTTCCTCAGGTTTTCGCCTGCCATATTAGTTCTGTTATACTCACAGACATCATTTTTAACAGTTTTGGAAACTTTATAGTGTTTTCTATCAATCTACCAATTATATGCATATCCTAGCTTCTGGGCCTGAGTAACAGGCAGTTTACTTTGGGCACGCTTCTCATCCAGATGTCAAAATACTGCCCCCAAGCCATAAGAAGTTAACCTTTTCACATGTACCAACAAACTAGAGGTCGACCGATTTTCATCGGAATGGCCGATTTTTTAATTAGGGCCGATTTCAAGTTTTCATAACAATCGGAAATCGGTAATTTTGGATGCCGATTTTAAAAATAATAATAATACAAATATATATATATATATATATTTTACACCTTCATATAACTAGGCAAGTCAGTTAAGAACACATTCTTATTTTCAATGATGGCCTAGGAACGGGGGGTTAACTGCCTTGTTCAAGGGCAGAATGACAGATTTTTACCTTGTCAGCTCGAGGATTCAATCTTGCAACCTATGGTTAACTAGTCCAACGCTCTAACCACCTGCCTCACGAGGAGCCCGCCTGTTACGCGAACACAGGAAGAAGCCAAGGTAAGTTGCTAGCTAGCATTAAACTTATCTTATAAAAAATCAATCATAATCACTACTACAAATGGTTGATGATATTACTAGTTTATCTAGCGTGTCCTGCATTGCATATAATCAATGCAGTGCGCATTCGCGAAAAAGGACTGTCGTTGCTCCAACGTGTACCTAACCATAAACATCAATGCCTTTCTTAAAATCAATACACAGAAGTATATATTTTTAAACCTGCATATTTAGCTAAAAGAAATCCAGGTTAGCAGGCAATATTAACCAGGTGAAATTGTGTCAATTCTCTTGCGTTCATTGCACGCAGAGTCAGAGTATATGCAACCGTTTGGGCCGCCTAGCTCAATGCGAACTAATTTGCCAGAATTTTACGTAATTATGATATAACATTGAAGGTTGTGCAATGTAACAGGAATATTTAGACTTATGGATGCCACCCATTAGATAAAATACGGAACGGTTCCGTATTTCACTGAAAGAATAAATGTTTTGTTTTCGAGATGATAGTTTCCGTATTCGACCATATTAATGACCTAAGGCTCGTATTTCTGTGTTATTATGTTATAATTAAGTCTATGATTTGATAGAGCAGTCTGACTGAGCGATGGTAGGCACCAGCAGGCTCGTAAGTATTCATTCAAACAGCACTTTCGTGCGTTTTGCCAGCAGCTCTTCGTAATGCTTCAAGCATTGCACTGTTTATGACTTCAAGCCTATCAACTCCCGAGATTAGGTTGGTGTAACCAATGTGAAATGGCTAGCTAGTTAGGGGGGTGTGCGCTAATAGCGTTTCAAACGTCACTCGCTCTGAGACTTGGAGTAGTTTGCTTGCTCTGCATGGGTAATGCTGCTTCGAGGGTGGCTGTTGTCGATGTGTTCCTGGTTCGAGCCCAGGTAGCGGCGAGGAGAGGGGTGGAAGCTATACTGTTACACTGGCAATACTAAAGTGCCTATAAGAACATCCAATAGTCAAAGGTATATGAAATACAAATCTTATAGAGAGAAATAGTCCTATAATAACTACAACCTAAATCTTCTTACCTGGGAATATTGGAGACTCATGTCTCCAATAGGAACCACCAGCTTTCATATGTTCTCGTGTTCTGAGCAAGGAACTTAAACGTTAGCTTTCTTAAATGCCACATATTGCACTTTTACTTTCTTCTCCAACATTTAGTTTTTGCATTATTTAAACCAAATTGAACATGTTTCATTATTTATTTGAGGCTAGATTGATTTTATTGATGTATTATATTATATTAAGTTAAAATAAGTGTTCATTCAGTATTGTTGGAATTGTCATTATTACAAAAAACAAATGGTATCGGCTTTTTTTGGTCCTCCAATAATCGGTATCGGCGTTGAAAAATCGGAATCAGTCGACCTCTACAACAAACGGGTGTGATCATTCTACAGTGTACACTCAAACCAGTGTGATTAGAACTTACAGTTTCGATTGACGCAACAGTCAGCATTTGAGCTGGCCACAATTTTTTTCACACACATTTTGCACAAACACAGTCCATACAAAGTTATGTCCTGAATGTGAACAGTTTATTTTTGGATGTAATGTTCAGAGATTCACAGAAATAGTGCCAGCATACACAATCATCTAAACCGGAAAATGTAGGCTACATTAGTCCTAGCGCTAACTAAGGGAAGATTTACGTATTTAGAGAACTTTCGGCTGACAGAAACCACTCGCTCGTTTTAATATGAATCAGCTAATAGCAGTTACTATTTATAAATCGTCACATCACAGGTGAGCTCACAGTTGATGGAAATAATTGAGTAAAACACTTTCGAGAAATCAGAAGTAATCCGATATGCGAGCTGCCATTTTTAGTTTTTTCGCGTCAACCAAAGATAAGATGAGTTTGGTATGTTTTGCAGTATGCATGTTCAAGGGGGTGTGTCATCCACTTTCCTTCATTCACTTCTGGAAGTTTACCCGAAAGATAAGTGAACCATTCCTTCACCTCATTATAACATCTTTGGTCTGACAGACGTTTACGTGACACCCAGAATGCATTGTATAATGTCAACAAACATGGCGCCACACATAGCTGGCAAATATCTTAGCAGTAGCTCATTTATAATCAGTATAACAAAATATCAATAAAGATTTTTACACACATCCTAGGTGTCCATTACAATCTACGCAATAATCAGAATGCATTATTTGTCATCAGTACTTGAAAACGTGAATAAAACTGAATACATTATGCTACATACATACATACATACATACATACATACATACATACATACATACATACATACATACATACATACTGTATGCTACAGTAGAAACAACACGATATACAGAAAATATGGCAATTACTTTGATAGCAACGCACACATGTCCAAAGTTATTATTCGTAAGGAAAACAACAATGCAACAATGTGAGCAAGCACCAGTCAGAAAATGTGCCAGTTTGTGGAAGACTGCAAATGTCTGCATACTATATGTGCAGTTAAAATGGGGAGGGCTCTTCTCAAAGAGGGAAGTTTATCCGGCTCAGTTAAGCCTCAAACATAAATTGTCCTCATCACTGAAATGGGCTACTTCTATTTTAATTAATGAGGCGGAACACACTTCAATTCAAACTGTTAGAAAATAATTGGAAATTGACAAGTTGAAACAGCCTGTAGATAATTAGCAGGCAGCTCGTTTTAACAGTCCTGTTGCGTAACAATACGATATATGGTAAATTATATGTAACTATCTATTTTATCCCCCCATGAATTTGGGTCCCCAGGACTAGGATTGGGAAACACTGAGCTAGTTTATGGGCATCCCCATCCATTCCAACAATCAACGTGTCAAATAAACATGTTTATCAACACTAGAACCTAGCCAGGGTTTCCATTTGGGGGATTTTCATTTACTGGACATTTGAGAAATGATCGGACCCATATGCATTGGATGTGTAACCTGATTAGGTCGTCCACCCATGGTGCTCAGAATGACAAATCCCATTTAGATTATGGTAACTAATGTCAACAGAATATGCAAGTCGAGGATGCAACGAGGTGCGGTCCTTCTTACTGAATTCTGACGTGCACTTTGAAGATGTTAGAATAACTGTCCACATTTACATTTCCTCAGTGAAGACAAGTAACCAACAACAAAATCACTAGCCTGTCAATCTACTATCCCCCATAGTAGAAAGGTTGACCTATTCTATTGGTCACCTTGTCTAGAAAGAAATTCCCTATTCCAAACAGACTCTGGGACAGTTGTGGGACGATAGATCCCTAATTCATACACCCAGTAGGCCTAATAGGCTACATAACAATATGTGATACAACAGATCACAACGTTTAGCTTAAAATGTTGCTCAACTATTATTTATTCACATAAGCGCAGCCATGCATACAAGGCAGTAGTCTACTTGCGAATGTTCGTTCCATAATGCAATTAGCGGGATAACCTCGTTGTCAAAAGGGCACTGCACATGCAAGTGGTTTCATGTGACCGAGATGAAAGTATCCTTTAGACAATTTTTAAGAGGGGATATCTAATATGCAACAACTAGCACGGGTTGCTAATATGACTAGGATTGGGGCTACTGGACAGTGAAAAAGTTTTATATTAAATGATTGCTTCCACGGATATGGACTGATTTTTGGCTGAGGTTACTTTGAAGCAAGGTAAGACATGCCTCCATAATATGTATTAATACGTTCAGGTTTCAAACAATTAAGTAAATGCATACTGCCTCCAGCTCATTGCAAAGTGGTGTGTGACAGGGATGAAGCCTGCTTTCCGTTGCCAATGTATGTGTTTGCTGTTTGAGATGCTGTAGCCGCAGCTCTCGTGCTGTCTGACCGATTTTCCGCTCAAAGGCTCTGTATCTGTATGCTGTACACGATTGATAATTAAGATGCATAACGAATATACTGTACGTGCGCCAATTGTACAACATTGAAATCTCCTTGACAGCATTGGATTCACACCTCTGATAGTTTAGAGTTTCTAATATGAAACTGAAGTAGATGTGTGTGATGTCTGATGTCCGAGAGCTATTCTTATTGAAGCTCAGAATTAGAAACCACCACTTTCTGTTGTAACGGTGTCACTGGCGATTGGCTGCGTTGTATTGCTGCGTGCGCTGACGCTCGCTTGCAGTGCAATGCAGGGGCATGTTCATTACGGCAACGAAAAACTTTCTAAAACATTTTGCAACGAAAAATATAGTTAATTTCTCATTGGACTAGTCCAGGCAGTCTCTCCCAAGTTTTCTTCTGTTTGGTGTCTAATAAACATACAGAAACCAGGTTATACCTTCCTTCACAAATAGAAGGACCCACATTGGTGTTGATGAAAGCAGGTTTTAGTCCAACTCCCAACACATGCCGCTTGAGTTTCCCAAAGACACTGTAAAGCAGCTCTTTTAATAAAGAACTCTCATTGTCTTCGTCGTGTTTCGAGTCCCCCCCCACAATGGGGTGTGAAATGGATTTGGCAAGCGGGAGACTTCCGTTTAAATCCCCCTAATTCATCATCTCTGACACCCCTCTCTGCCTTTTGTTATATTTTTTATGTATTTAGTTTTTTACGAGTAGGACGATCAAGTGTCTCAGAGGACTCGAGATTTGGCCACCACTCTGGCTGTGTTGTTAGATAGGAGAGTCAGCGTTTTGCCAAGTCGCCCGAGCGCTCGCTTGTTTCATATGATAAGGTCCTATTGGAACTCCACTGAGTTGATAGGTGTACATAAATGTGTTCTTCTCTTTGTCTTTCTTTCGCCAGCTCCTCATTCTACGTGCCGGAGAATGGAAGGCCGCTGCGCTTCCAGCCGCCATCGCTGGAGTTTGGGACACAGTGAGTTTATTTCTCTCACCCTCACCTGGTTTCATAGAAAACGATTAATAAAAAAAGGATACATAAACATAAGCCAATGTCAAGACATTGATAAATCCTGTGTTTGGAGCTACTATAACCAACCACCTCATTTTTAGACGTACACATGGGTACACACCGACTCCAAATCACAATCCGACAGTTATAAGAGTAATGTGGAAAAAGCATTTAGAATAGCGTCGTATGCCAAAATCAACAAAATATCTGTAACCTTTACCAAACCTTGTCTGGATTATGTCACCGGAAGCCCCCAAGAAGAAGCACATGCATAGAAAGTGATGATAAAAAGCAGTAGAAGTGGAGAAGCTCTCTGTATAAAGCGGAGGGGCTTTTTAAACGCAGAGGAAGCCAAAGGAACAGACAGATGACGACCAAATAAGGTCATGAGCAGCTCAGCTCTCTTCCCATAAGCGCAAGACTGAATAGGGTCAGACCCAAGGGGAAATGTTTAGAACTCTGCTGTTTGCCTCCCCGCTCCCAAAACAATCCCCAGAATAGCGAGACTCTTTGTTGTGCTTGGACGGCTGTCACCACTGCTACTATTTGCAGCTGAAAAAATGTATCCTATGACATATTTATTAATTATTTTGAGCCATATTCACATTTTTTTCCCTCCAAGGTCTGTTTATTTCCCATTTCATTTTGTTTATCTATTGGTCCAAGTATCCAAGATATCTATTTGTTAATTAGTTCTGTTTCTAAATCTGAGAAATACCCCATTCCCAAACTCTAACAAACTAGTAAACACTAGGTCCGACCTAGGATGTACCCTCGTCCAATTCAAGTTTATTTTATATTTCCCTTCGTACATCAGCTAATATCTCGAAGTGTTGTACAGAAACCCAGCCTAAAACCCCAAACAGCAAGCAATGCAGGTGTAGAAGCACGGCGGCTAGGAAAAACTCCCTAGAAAGGCCAAAACCTAGGAAGAAACCTAGCCGAGGAACCAGGCTATGAGAGGTGGCCAGTCCTCTTCTGGCTGTGCCGGGTGGAGATTATAACAGAACATGGCCAAGATGGTCAAATGTTCATAAACAGCATGGTCAAATAATAATCAGGAGTAAATGTCAGTTGGCTTTTCATAGCCGATCATTAAGAGTATCTCTACCGCTCCTGCGGTCTATAGAGAGTTGAAAACAGCAGGTCTGGGACAGGTAGCACGTCCGGTGGACAGGTCAGGGTTCCATAGCCGCAGGCAGAAAAGTTGAAACTGGAACAGTTTCAATAAGGTCCATACCTTATTGCTACGGACAATGGTTGCTATGGACAATAAATACCTTATTGCTACGGACAATGGTTGCTACGGACAATACAATTTCACGCCCTTGTTTTGCTACAGTGGCATCAAGCAAAGCAGCCATAACACCAGCACAAGGTGTTAAACTCAACCTCATTCCCGCCCCCTAGCCTTGTTAGCCATCCGCTAACTAGGCTAACCCAACAGCCCAGTAATTTCAGCAATGGCAATATACAGTGTTGATATGCAACATTAGCACACCCTTCTTTCTCCGTTTGCCAGGCAGCGCAGAGGGAACCAGGCATGCCCAAACAGACCTTTATTGACCGAAGTTGTGTCCCAAATGTCACCCTCTTTCCTATATTATGCACTACTTTTGACCAGAGCCCAGTGGCACCCTGTTCTCTATATAATGCACTACTTTGACCAGAGCTATATGGGCACTCTATTCCCTATGTGTAGTGCACTACTTTCACAGTATTTACTGTCATCCCGTTGTTTAAACACACAACAAACCCCCCTGTCCCCACAATGCAGGTCCCCAGTCATGTGATACGAGTGGCTAGGACAGGCAGTAGCTTCGCGTAAAGAGGATGGAATTTCTGCTGTCTTTTGCCATCAGCATTGAATTGAGGAAACATCTAGATTTTAAAATAGGCAAGGTTTAAACGCATCTATCTGTAACTTAATAACGTTAGGAAATGGAGTTTGACCTATCCAATGACTTCACATTGTACAGTAGCTCAAAAAGTTAATAGCAGGTGTATTTGATATATTCCTTGCTTATGGTTATGTTGACACTAGCATGAGGAAAGTTTGCACCTGCAGCTATTAACTTTATCTGCAGACCTCTTCTTTAAGAGGGACATTTTACAGAACTGTGGTGACTCCTGCCTTTGTTGCTGGGCCCCGTTTTTATTACAAACACATCAAAATATTAAAAGGCTAAATGGAGAGCGCTAAGCATAGCTCCAAAGGTCACCATAGACCTTTTAATAGCAGGCTGCGCTCGCTTTGTTTTTATGGTTGATCTGAACTATGTCACGGTTTCTCCTTTGATGTCGGCCCCAGAGAAGTGTCAGCGGAGCAAAAGTGACTTCCTCGTTTTCAGGAAGTGCTAACTTGTAGTCAATAAAATGGTGTAGGGCGATGTTGCCCCTAGACACTGATCTTGAGTCAGTTTTGCGTTTCCCCCCGCTAATGGTTAAGGTTAGGATTGGGGGAGGGGAGGGGAGGCGGATCCTAGATGTGTCCCTAGAGGAAGCGTCACTATTAAAGGGACAGTTCTAGTTCATTATCAAGTGTTGATGCTATGTCAGTGTTGACACAACCGGAAACACTTTGCATTGAGTCGTACTCTTATGCCCTGAAGTTACTCTATAACTACAGCGGTAACTAGAATGTAATCATGGTAAAACTGCAAATGAGGTGACAATGTCTAAATTGTACTCAAACAAAAGTTAGTTTCATAGTAGTTTAGAAATATTACTTTGTCGATGTCCAATTGCAATAAAGTATTTAACACTGATTAAACAGCATGATCATTACACAGGTGCACCTTGTGCTGGGGACAAGAAAAGGTCACTCTAAAATGTGCAGCGTGGTCACACAACACAATGCCACAGATGTCTCAAGTTTTGAGGGAGCTTCCAATGGCATGCTGACTGCAGGAATGTCCGCTAGAGCTGTTGCCAGATAATTGAATGTTCATTTCTCTACCAACGTCGTTTTAGAGAATTTGGCAGTACGTCCGATTGTCATCACAACCGCAGACAACGTATGGCGTTGTGTGGGCGAGCGGTTTGCTGATGTCAACGTTGGTGGCGGTGAGGTTATGGTATGGGCAGGCATAAGCTACAGACAACGAACACAATTGCATTTTATCGATAGCAATTTGAATGCACAGAGATGCCATGACGAGGTCCATTGTCGTGCTATTCATCCACCGCCATCCCCTCATGTTTCAGCATGTTAATGCACGGCCGCATGTCGCAAGAATCTGTACACAATTCCTGGAAGCTAAAAATGTCCCAGATCTTCCATGGCCTGCATACTCACCAGACATGTCAACCATTGAGCATGTTTGGGATGCTCTGGATCAACGTGTACGACGTGTTTCAGTTCCCGCCAATATCCAGCAACTTCGCACAAGAGGATTGGGGCAACATTGCACAGGCCACAATCAACAGCCTGATCAACTCTATGCGAAGGAGATGTTGCGCTGCATGAGGCAAATGGTGGTCACACCAGATACTGACTAGTTTTCTAATCCATACCCCTTTTTTTTTAAGGTATCTGTGACCAACAGAGAGATGTATTCCCAGTAATGTGAAATCCATAGATTAGGGCCTAATGAATTCATTTCAATTGACTTATTTCGTTATATGAACTGTAACGCAGCAAAATCTTTGAAAGTGTTGCATGTTGCATGTATATTTTTGTTCAGTAAAGCTTGATGTTTACTATGCCTGGATAGAACAATGAGAGGTGCTTGTTGTGTCCATCTCTATCTCTCTCTCTCTCTCTGTAGGCCACTGGGGCTGCCAAGAGCTGAAACCATATACATACACAACCCCAGCCAGGAACTCCCAGTGACACTGCTGTCAATGTTTACATCCAGCAGACATTTTCACATGCCTTCGTTCCACAGAAGGGTGAGTGTGTGTGCCCTCCCTCGGACACTCCCCCACCCCCCCTCTCACTCAACCACACCTCACTCCATCCAGCTTCTCGCTACAATCTCTATTTTGCTTCCCTCTCCTCTTTCTCTGTTTCTCTCCCTTGCGCGCTCTCTTTCTCTCTCACACTGTTTTTTTCCTCTCTTCGTCTACCTCTCTCCACTCCCCCTCTCTCTCTCTCACACTGTTTTTCCTCTCTTTGTCTACCTCTCTCCACTCCCCCCTCTTTCTCATGTCAGTCCCTTGGGCCACCAGTACAGCTATTTAAACTCTCAAACTGCCATTGAAACCCACAGCATTTCCCTGCTCTGCTTAGAAAATAAATCAAGCACAACAGCGTTGCATCACACTCTGACAACAGTGCATGTTACATCCTTGCATATCACGTTTTCTCCTAACGATTCCACGCTGAAATTAACCCACAAATCATTCTCAGCATGATTCTCATATAAGTGGTGGAAGTTGTGTGCCTCACCAGCATACTACTGAGTGTGAAGTCATGTATGAAGCCATGCTAGTATGGACATTGTAACGTAGTCATTGCCTTTCAGCGAACCCTGACCCCCGTGTCCTCTCTGCTTTCAGGTAATCCCACCCAGAGGGAAGGCCTCATTTAAACTAGTCTTCCTCCCGACGGAGGAGGGCAACGTAGAAAACTCATTATTTATAAACACATCAGCCCACGGGGTGCTCTCTTACCAGGTCAGTAGTGATATGAGCATGTGATAGTAATGCTCTCCGGTCTACTTCACAAACGGCTCCTTATTTACTGCACTACTTTTCACCAGTGTCCTTATGACTGTGGTCAAAAATAGTGCTATGCCTCCCGAGTGGCGCAGTGGTCTAAGACTGTGCCACTAGAGATCCTGGTTTCGAGTCCAGGCTCTGTCGCAGCCGGCCGCGACTGGGATACCCATGGGGCGGTGCACAATTGGCCCAGCTCGTCCGGCTTAGAGGAGGGTTTGGCCGACAGGGATGTTCTTGTCCCATCTCACTCTAGCGACTCCTGTGGCAGGCTGGGCACAGTGCATGCTGACACGGTTGCCAGGTGTACAGTGTTTCCTCCGACACATTGGTGCGGCTGGTTTTCGGGTTAAGCGGGCATTGTGTGAAGAAGCAGTGCGGGTTGGCTGGGTTGTGTTTTGGGGGATGCACGGCTCTCGTCCTTCGCCTCTCCCGAGTCCGTACGGGAGTTGCAGCGATGAGACAAGACTGTAACTACCAATTGGATACCACGAAATTGGGGAGAAAATGGGGTAAAAGTTTATTTAAAATTGTTTAAAAAATATTCCTGCACTATAGACTAGGGTTATATTTGGGACGTATGCCCTGACCCACAACCAGGGATCTGTTTTTAATATGGACTCAAAAAGAACATTGTGTGCCTGGTGGAAGGCATGTTGAAGTTAGTTTTGCAACCGTTTTGAAACACATGAAGTAATGGCTGTGATGTGATATTTGGCACCATTGACCCCTGACCTTTTAAAGACGCATCAAAGCAGATGGGTGTTAACAGAGTGACATTAAAGCCCACAGCCCTATTAATAGTTAAATAAGCATTAGTTCATGGTTCTTGGTAGGGAGGTAAGGGTGCCTAGGCCTAAATATATTCTGTTTATCAGTGAAAAGGCACAATTTAGTACACCCAATCATTAAATAAATTAAGTTTCCATTAAATAAACTATGGGGATTTTGATATTATGATGATCCACTCTCCAGTGTTGTATACGTCATGGTCACTATTAGCATAAGCAACATTAGCATGCTACTTTGGATTCATTCACTCCCTTTGATTTAATATTCTGTGGTCTAATCAGTCCCTTTAACATGGCCACGTAAATGAAACTCCACTTTTGGATTGCACACACTTCTGACACATTAAACATCTCTCAAGGTAAAATAAGTAATTTTTGTCATTTATATTTACTGTCCCTTTAACAGTGATGTCCTTTCACCCAGGTTTTTGGTTTGGGTGTCCACCGGGGCTCTGTGAATGGGGTCAATAGGAAGGACAGTGTCCTCATATTCCCCCACATCCAGAGCATCAAGCTAAGCCAAACTCAGGTACGTCCATTCCATTCAACTCAATACACTTGATTTATTCCCCAACAGGCAATTGTTCCTGGGCAAGAAAGTCAACAGACAACATGTGGCAACAGGATACATATGTGTACCACAGTACTATAAAGACTCACTCACATGCCATACCAACAAACAAACACATTTACCACAATATTTACCACAGAAAACTTGCTAGCATGGCCCTTTGCCCTGCTCTGCAGTGTGCAGGCCTTGCTATATTGTCTGACATCTGATAGCCAGCAGCTATCTTCCCCTCTTTGCCAGTCCCGATACAGAGATAACCCAACACACAGAGGCATAAACACACACTTACATGAGAGGCGTACGCACACACACAAGGTAGATACACATTCATGCATGCACACACATGATCAATCACGTTCATATTTGTGTATACACAATCACACACTTGTGCATAAACACACACACACACACACACACACACACACACACACACACACACACACACACACACAGGGAGCATGAAAACAGTCCCATCACACACGCACTCGCACCCACAAAAACATCAAGGGAAGGAGTGAAAGCGACACAAGGCTTCTTCGGATGAGCGTTACCCTCGGCAACAGGAAGTGGGTGGCAGTTACAAAATGTCAGCCTGGCTGCGTTCTCACAATCACTCAGACTTGCTTCTAGTCTTTATTTAAACATTTTTTGCAAGATGGTTGTTTTTTTTCTTTTCAGAATGGTTTACTTATATAATCGACTACTAATTCACGCTCTTCTTCTGTTACAACACTGAAGTTTTACAAGACAATTTATGGGCTGCGTCTTAAATAAATGGCCCCCTATTGCCTATATAGTGCACAACCTTTGAGCAGTGCTCTATATAGAAAATAGGGTTTTGCTCAAGTAATGCACTATAAATAGAGTAGGGTGCCATTTGGGACATAACCATAGAGTTTCTTCACTGATCCGGATGTACTTTTATGCGAGGTAGACAGGCGTTGTGAGTAAAGTCGTTCCTGTACGTTGTCTGTGGTTTGTGTTGCTGTATCACGGCCTGTTGAGCTGCTGAACATATGAACAGGTTTAAATATAGACCGAGCTTTGGCAGCCAGATTCAAATTTAGTTCCCCCTTTATTTCTTTACTCTCTGTCACTTTATTTCTGTCTCACTTTCTATCTTTATGTCTCTCTGGTTCTTTAGTGGGGAGGTTGAAATTAAGTCTCTCTCTCTCTCACACCAAGTCATTGGATGAGGTTACTGTTATTTCACAGCGTGTACTGTAGCTTTGAGCTCACCACCACTTTTGATATTAAATAACGCACTACGCACCAATCCAAATACACTGTCATGTATGAATACTGTCACCTAAGTATAAGGCCTTGACTAGTGAAGACTTGTGTTATAGTAATGTCAAAGAGATCTGCCTTGTAGTTGGGATAACCTTCAGGTCATGTTGATAAATCAATCAATCAGTTTTGCATTTATAAAGCCCTTCTTACATCAACAGATGTCACAAAGGACTTTACAGTAAATAACCCTGTCTAGAACCACAAAGGTCATAAAGTTCAATGACTGAGGACAATAATGCTGGTCATGTTCACTACATTTCAAAAGTTTGGGGTCAATTAGAAATGTCATTGTTTTTGAAAGAAAAGCACATTTTTGTCCATTAAAATAGCATCAAATTGATCAGAAATACAGTGTAGACATTGTTAATGTTGTAAATGACTATTGTAGCTGGAAACGACGAGCGTACAGAGGCTCATTATCAGCATCTATAACTCCTGTGTTCCAATAGAAGTTAGCTAATCCAAGATGATCACTTTAAAATCCTAATTGATCATTAGAAAACCCTTTTGCAATTGTTGGCACAGCTGAAAACTGTTGTCCTGAAAACTGTTGTCCTTAAGAAGCAATAAACTGGCCTTCTTTAGACTAGTTGAGTATCTGGAGCATCAGCATTTGTGGGTTTGATTACAGGCTCAAAATGGCCAGAACCAAAACTTTCTTCCCTTCACAGAACAGCGCAAACTGGCTTTAACCAGAATAGAAAGAGGAGTGGGAGGCCCCGGTGCACAACTGAGCAAGAGGACAAGAACATTAGAGTGTCTAGTTTGACAGACTCATCACAAGTCCTCAATTGGCTGCTTCATTAAAACTTCTTCAGGATGATTGAGCTAACGTAGTCTAATGCGATTAGCATGAGGTTGTTAAGTGAGTGTATGTAAACTTCTGACCCACTGGGAATGTGAAGAAAGAAAGAAAAGCTGAAAAGTCATTCTCTCTACTATTTTTCTGACATTTCACATTCTTAAAATAAAGTGGTGATCCTAACTGACCTAAAACTGGGAATTTTTACTAGGATTAAAGTCAGGAATTGTGAAAAACTGAGTTTAAATGTATTTGGCAGAAGTGTATGTAAACTTCCGACTTCAACTGTATGTTAATAATGTTTTGCTTAATATAACCTCACATAATTAGTTTAGTTTGTTAGTTATGCTACACATGCCTGTATTTATTTCTTCACTTGTCCCATTAGACTTCCATCTAAAAGAGTGGTGGATGTAATTTCAATCTTTAATCTGGATTAATGAAACTGTCTTTAGTTTATTTAGTCTAATCAACATGACCTTTCCAGCTATTCATCTCATCAAAGAGCATTGGAATGAAGGCTGAGTTATCAACCTCCTTGATTGTAAGTTTCTACCATTGACTCTGTTCTCTGTTACGCTGTTACAGGAAGATTCTTCCAACATCACTATCCTGGGGCTACTGCTAGAGTGCAGTTTACCCAAGAGCATGTACAGCCAGCCGCAGGTACTGGGCATCATCACTTTTTAAAACCACCGTTTTCACTATAATGTTGTCAATATGTAAATTGAAAGACTGAAAAATGCTTTATATTAGTTCAAAATTGAACACGAGACCAAAATCTAATCAAAAATGATGCCAGACTTAACAGAAATGCATGTGTATGACCACTTGATATTTTCGAGACAACCTATTTGCGTTTTAAAGGCTAAACGCTTAAATTCCATGCAAACTGTAAGAATAACTTTTGAGCGTTGATATTACAGGCATTTTCATAGCACTTATGGCCGTTACTGTTTATTTTATTATTTTTTCCAACTATTGTCAACATGAGTGCTGAATACTCCTTAACTGTGTACTCACTATCTTCTTGGCTTCACGATAATCACAAGGGTTATTCTCCTGTAGTCGGTTATTACCTATGTCACATGAATTGTGGCTCTAAACTTTACTGCAGAATCATTGCTCATGATGAAATTGTTTGAAGGATTATGTGTACAGGACATCTATTGAGTGAGCTGCGGTGTTGTGATATCTGACTGCAGTCTGGTTCCACAAGAAGCCCCAAGGACAGTGAGACCACTTGCTAGGAACATAATTGCTTCCTCGCGAGACCTTTAATTGGGCCGGGAGCTTCCCTAAACACAGGTGGCGCAATCACCACCATGACGCAAGCCCTACACACCACTCTATCTCTCAAACCTAACCCAACTTTGTTTTGTTTGTTTGTTCATAATGCCTTGTGAATACTTCTAGTACGGTATAGCCTGGTCCCAGATCTGTGAAGTATAGCCAACTCCTATGGTCAGGGGGGATAAGCACTAATATGGCGTATTCAGGAAGTGGCTGGTAGTCTGTGTATATCTGTTGTATCCACAGGGGCTTGGTGTTTGTTATCGTAGGCCCAGGCCCTGTGGTGTCTAGCCAGGGATAGATAGCTGTCTGTTTCTTAAGTCCAGGCCTGAGTTGCTCCTACTCCTAAAACGACAAGGCCTGGTTTGAGCCGGGCTTTGCACCCCTCAGATACTGATCTTGTCAGATTAAAGGGAGGGTTAGTGAGCGGGTTAGGTACAGTGCTGAGGGACTGGAGAGAAGCAGCTTGTTGCCCATAGTTCTGCCTCTAGCTGACTATGTATATACTTTTAGTATACTCCCACTCTTCATCTCTTCCTCATTTACATTTCTTACACAATTTTACTCATTTGTCTCTCCCTCTGTCCCCCCTTTCTTGCCCCCCTATCACTCTCCACGTTCCACTCTCCCACTAATCGCTCTTTCTACACTCCTCTTCATTCTCTCTTTGCTCTATTCAACCAACCCCCTCCCCCTTTCTACCTCTTTGCTCCCTCTGTGTAACTGGTATGCCTTTCCTGCCGTTTCCCCAGGGGTCCTGCTTCCAGAGTGTTGAGGACCATGCGGCCGGGGTAGAGCAGCGACTCAACCTCCAGATCAGGCTGTCGGAAAGCACAGAACGCCCCGCTGACCTGGACAAGCTCAAGCCCTACATCATCGAGCACATCCTGGTCCTGTTGGTCGCCCCAGCGACGGGCCGCGGCTCTGCCAACGGTGGGTGTCGGGGCTAGGGGACTAGTTTTTGGGGGTGGAGGTGGGGTAAGGCATGAGAGTTAGGAATAAATAAAAATATTTTAGGGTTTTGGTTTGTTTTAATACAGAATGTTGGTAGTCTGCGGGTTTAGGGACCTTTGCACCCCACCTAAAGAAACATTTGGGAGAAACACTGATTCGGATTTGGGAGCCTTACCACTGCTGAGCCATTTAGCATATTACCACAGCTAGTTGTAGAATAAAACATGTCCTTCCCCAAATTCTCATCTTGACTATTAAAGGGGAAACGGCAAAACTGATCTCAGATCAGCCCATTGGTGCAAGTTCATCCTGTATCCTCATCACCACCACACCCCATATTACATACACAGGACCATTAGTGCTCCCTTATCAAGGCCGGACTATACTCTGTAGAGTAGACTACATCTCCCTGCTAGAATATCCCTATCACACCAGGCATGTGGCCTGTAGATTGATGGTAGATTAACATTGTATTTGTCCCAAATGGCACCCTTTTCCCTACATAGTCCACTACTTTTTTAACAGGACCCATAGGGCTCTGGTCAAAAGTAGTGCACTATATAGGGAATTGGGTGCCACTTGGGATGCAACCATTGTTTACAGTTTTGTACTAGGGGCCAGACATGGGTGATTAGATGTTCTTTCCTTGTTCTTCTGTCCACTGACTTCTACATCATAAACAACTACGGGATGTTTTCCATTTCCATTTTAATCTAATAGTAGACTTAATCTGGGTCATGTCAGTTTACAACATTTTATTTCTGTGAAACGGTACTAAAACGGTGAATTTAGTGACTCCCAGTGAACGGTTGGTCATTCATTGGTTTGCCAATACAACGCAATCGATGGAGGTGAAGCGTGAACGGTAGCCCACGTCATTTTCATCCACAGTCTCACTTGCAGAGAAACCTGAGGTTGAAAGGAATTGCCAGAGCCAAGGAAATCAGCCCTGAAGTGTCAGCTCAGCACTTTCACCCACGAAACTGCTGCACTGCTGCTGTAGAGTAGAGCACTCAGGTTTTTATGATCACAGCATACTGTAAACGTAATCACCTCCTTTCACTTAGTGCTACTGTCCAGATCAAACTAAACTGTAACCACCTAGTGAGTAACATTAGATCTAATTTTAAGTTAATTGTCACAGTCATCTGACCACCTGTGAGGAGTGTTATCAGTAATTTTTTGTCTCGTGTACAACAGATGTGATTGGCATGCATGAATGGGATAGATGGGGCATTTACCTTCTACTTTGGAATGGGCATCATAGAGCATCAGCATTACACTCTTAGATTATGTGCATGGAGTATAGTCACAGTACCTAGAGGATGTCAAGTAGCCCTGAAGATTATTGACTCTGTCTTAAGGTGGATGTATCCATTTTGTGTGCGTAGTGACACCTACTGGCGACAGAGAGAAGTGCAATTTTCAGTGTTTTGTTGGGCAGCAGTACAGTATTTATTTGATTCTGTCAATAACATGTCATTAACCTATTATGTCTTCATTCTGTCCTACAGGGGAGCCAAAAATAGGAATTTATATGTTGAATTCAGGAGGAAAGAAACTTTATGTTAAGGTAAGTTTCTGTGCGAGTACTCAGAGTACTCATATGGAGTCTATTTAATATGTATTCAGTATTACCAATGCAGGAGTTTATATTGTATCTATTTTTATTAGGAAATACAGTTGTTATCCAAAGTGGACAGCACTCTGGAGTTCAGCCCAGTCCTGCTGAGAGCATCAGCGACAAACTTCACAGAAGTGGCTACGCTAGCTTGCAGAGGTACGTTTCAATGGCATGGTAGAGAAATACTGGGTCTGTTTGCCGTTTGTGGTAATAATGTTGATATCTTAAAAGAAAAGGAAAACCTGCAAATTGCTCTTGATATATCATCATCAAATTATTCCCACACACCTGCACCAAGCAAACTCAGCTGTGTGAGATCTTTTCCTATTTTGCTGATGAGTTGATAGCATGTGTGTATATTTAAGCAATAAGGCCCAAGGTGTTGTAGTACAGTGCCTTCAGAAAGTATTCATACCCCTTGACTTATTCCACATTTTGTTTTTACAGCCTGAATTCAAAATGAGTGCTTTTTTTTCACCCATCTATGCACAATACCCCATAATGATGAAGTGAAAACATGTTGCTAGACAATTTTGCAAATGAAATACACAAATCATCTAATTTACATAAGTATTCACACCACTGAGTGAATACTTTGTAGAAACACCATTGGCAGTGATTACAGCTGTTTGGGTAAGTCTCTAAGCGCTTTCCACACCTGCTCATTATTCTTTTCAAAATTCTAGACAACCATTTTCAGATCTTGCCATAGATTTTCAAGTAGATTTAAGTCAAAACTGTAACTCAGCCACCGAGGAACATTCACGGTCTTCTTGGTAAGCAACTCCATTGTAGATTTTTCCTTGTTTTAGGTTATTATCCTGCTGAATAGTGAATTAATCTCTGTGTCTGATGGAAAGCAGACTGAACCAGGTTTTCCTCTAGGGTTTTGCCTGTGCTTAGCTCACGTTCCATTTCTTGTTTTATCCTGAACAACTCCCCAGTCTTTAGCGATTACAAGCATACCCATAACATGATGCAGCCAACACTATGCTTGAAAACATGGAGAGTGGTACACAGTACTGCCGTATTGGATTGGCCCTAAACATAACGCTTTGTATTCAGGACAAAAAGTTGATTGCTTTGCCATATTTTGTTGTTGCAGTATTACATTAGTGCCTTGTTACAAACAGGATGCATGTCTTGGAATATTTGTATTCTTTACAGGCTTCCTTTTCACTTTGTCAATTAGGTTAGTATTGTGGCGTAACTGCAATGTTGTTGATCCATCCTTAGTTTTCTCCTATTACAACCATTAAACTCTGTAATGTTTTTAAAGTCACCATAGAGTACCACAGTATGAGTCATAATAACCATTAAACCTAGCGGTCAAACAGGGAAATGGTTCCAATCGTTTTTCATGTTGGCCTACCCAGATGTGTTGTTTTGATAACTGTAAATCTCTCTAGGACAAGGTGACTTTTATCAATATATTCGCCTGTATTTACCCCCTAAAAATGAAACTCTAATTAGATGCTAATGTAGCTATCATAAAAAAATACCATGATGATCTGAACGAGACTGCCGAATCGAGGCAAAGGTAAGAATCTGGATTAACTATCTGTTTACTAAATGTAGTAATGAATACATATGCAACATTTCTTGAAATGGACAATTCTGTGAACTGTCTTGTAAGTTTTAATTTGACACAATACATGTTAGCAACGGTATCAGCTAGAGATGACATGCAGGAGCTTGATTTGTAGTTTTGCATTACGTCTACTTTGAGGCTAATTAGCGTTTTAGACTCCGAGTAAATAGAGCCGAATATATTGATAAGTCATCTTGTCCAAGAGAGATTTACGTGGTTATGAAAACATCTCACCAGGGTAAGTCTATTTAAACACTGACCTTATTTTAAGTGTTTTTAAAATCCCCTATTGGAAATATGAATGGTAGAAGAGATGATTTGGACCATTTCCCTGTTTGACCACTATGTTTCATGGGTATTATGACACCTCCACTCTGGGGCTCTATTGGCCTCATTGTGAAATGCCTGAGTGGTTTCCTTCCTCTCCGGCAACTGAGTTACAGTAGGAAGGACGCCTATATCTTTGTAGTGACTGGGTGTATTAATACACCATCCAAAGTGTACCGTAATTAATAATTTCACCATGCTCAAAGGGATATTCAATGTCTGCTTACCAATAGGTCCCCTTCTTTGAGAGACATTGGAAAACATCCCTGTTCTTTGTGGTTTAATCTGTGTTTGAAATGCACTGCTCGACTGAGGGACCTTACAGATAATTGTAGGTGGGGGGGTACAGAGATGAGGTAGTAATTCAAAAATCATTTTAAACACTTTTATTGCACACATAGTGAGTCCCTGCAAATTATTATGTGACTTGTTAAGCAAATATGTATTTGCTGAATTTGATTAGGCATGCCATAACAAAGGGGTTGAATACTTACTGAGTCAAGACAATATCAGTTATTATTTAATCAATATTGGCTGTAACACCGTGTGTAATAAGTCAAGGGGTATGAGTACTTTCTGAAGGCACATATGCTTTTAATTCCAATCTAGATATGTATTTAGCTTCTATCACTATGAAAAATACAACTGTCCTGTATTAGCTGGAACGTGACTTATCTACCGAGAGGAACCTCCTACTTTTAAAATCCAATGTTGACTGTGTTCAGCAGGGTCTCTGCCAGGTCAGGGTAGAAGATGCTCCAGTCATATTAGCCTACAGGTCCTGGGGAATCACACAGTGAACACTTTCCCTGGCTTCCACATCACACACAGGTAAGACCATACTCTGCTCAAAAGGAGATTTCGATTGTATTTTCTGCCCTCAAGGTGTGTAAGGTGATGTTTATGTTCTGTTTTCAGTTTGTATTTACAAAGTATAAAATCCAGATAACAACAAATCGCTAGGAAATGTAGTGAATGGGTGTTACGTTATCAACACAATTTAAGAGACAGAGTGCCTCTCACTCCTCCAGAGCACTTTTCAATGGTTGTCCCTCCTCTCTCCAGGGGGTTGGAGCTGTCTAGTCTCTTCCAGGTGAGACAGAGGCAGAGAGGGGCAGACCACGTGGACCTGTGGCTGACCAACACCCTCCACTTCCCCCTCGCTGTCCAGGATGCCACCCTCTCCCCGGAGTCCCAGGGCTTACTCAAGGTAGTGGTGGTCTTCTTTTGTAGTTGCGCTGGGCATCTCAAAAGATGGCTACGTCATACAAACGTGGTTCCATAAATTCCGTTGCCATTTTTATGAAGTCGAACATAAGTTTTTTTTTTTTCTTACGGTCAATAGCTTTCGGGCTGAACTTTGACATTTTTATGTGCAAAAGTAGTTTGCCTTGGTTTCTTTATACAGATTGGTACAGGTGCATAACTCAGCCTCTCAAAGTTTCACAGGCCTGGTTTCCAAGGTTGAAATCAGTCTCTAGTTCAAATATGAGAGAATGAGATCTGTGTAGTTATAGTTGAATCTCCTGCTATCAGTATGTCCGTGCTGACCGTCTGTCCCCCGCGCGTCAAGGTGGTCAACTTCAGCGGGGCGGTGTCAGTGCCCCAGGGTGGCTGCTGGCGGCTCCTCTCCCTGCAGCTCCTCAACAGGAGCCTGCCCTTAAACCTGCTATCCACCCTCTCCCTGACCACTGGCTTGGGTCTGGCCCTGAAACTACCCCTCCACTTTCACTCCACCCTGGCTAAGGTAATACTCCCAGGGACTGTCTGCATACACACTCCTCCATACTCTCCATAGACCAGGAGTGCACATTTGTTTTTCTGCCCTAGCAATACATGCCTGATTCCACTAATCAAAGGATTGATGAGGAGTTTGTTAGTGTAATCGGGTGTGTACTCCAGGACCAGGGCCCGTATCCACAAAGAGTAGAAGTGCTGATCTAGGATCAGTTTAGCCTTTTAGATCATAATGAATAAGATTATACGGACAGATCCTAGATCAGCACTCATATGCTGAGATACCTTGTGGATAAATGCCCCGGACTGAGAAACACTGCCATAGACAACTGTCTATTACATACTACTACAGTCCTGAATAACCACACTTTACACATACTACACTGTCCGTTGTTCTGATCTCTATACTAATGTTTAACATCTGCTCACTCACGCCTTTGTTCTGATATACTTAGTGTGTGTGTGTACAGTGCATTCGGAAAGTATTCAGACCCCTTCACTGTTTCCAAATGTTACGTTACAGCCTTATTCTAAAATGGATTAAATACATCAATCAATAAATACATCAATCTACACACAATACCCCATGATGACATATCGAAAACAGGTTTTTAGAAATTTTTGCGAATGTATAAAAATAAATAAATGGAAATGCCTTATTTACATAAGTATTCAGACCCTTTGCTATGAGACTCGAAATTGAGCTCAGGTGCATCCTGTTTCCATTGATCATCCTTGATGTTTCTACAACTTCATTGGAGTCCACCTGTGGTAAATTGACTTCATTGGACATGATTTGGAAAAGCACACACCTGTCTATAAAAGGTCCCACAGTTGACAGTGCACGTCAGAGCAAAAACCAAGCCATGAGGTCGAAGGAATTGTTCGTAGAGCTCTGAGACTGGATTGTGTCGAGGCACAGATCTGGGGAAGGGTACCAAAACATTTCTGCAGCATTGAAGGTCCCCAAGAACACAGTGGTCTCCATCATTCTTCAGTGGCCTTCCATTCTTAAATGGAAGAAGTTTGGAACCATTAAGACTCTTCCTAGAGCTGGCCACCCGGCCAAACTGAGCAATCGGGGGAGATGTGCCTTGGTCAGGGAGGTGACCAAGAACCAGATGGTCACTCTGACAGAGATGGGAGAACCTTCCAGAAGGACAACAATATCTGCACTCTACCAATTAGGCCTTTATGGGAGTGGCCAGATGGAAGCCACTCCGCTTGAAGTTTGCCAAAAGGCATCTAAAGGTCTCTGACCAGGAGAAACAAGATTCTCTGGTCTGATGAAAACAAGATTGAACTATTTGCCCTGAATGCAAAGCGTCACGTCTGGATGAAATCTGGCACCATCCCTGAAGCATGGTGTTGGCAGCATCATGCTGTGTGGATGTTTTTCAGGAGCAGGGACTGGGAGACTAGTCAGGATCGAGGGAAAGAAGAACGGAGCAAAGTACAGAGAGATCCTTGATGAAAACCTTCTCCAGAGCGCTCAGGTCCTCAGACTGGGGTGAAGGTTCAACACAGGAGAGGCCCAGCCAGAGCCCAGACTTGAACCCAATTGAAATAGTGAGTAAAGGGTCTGAATACTTATGTAAAATTTCAGTTGTAAAAAAAATCTTAATTTGCAAACATTTCTAAAAAACAGTTTTTTTCTATGTCATTATAGAGTATTAGATTGATGAAGAAAAAATACAATTTAATCCATTTTAGAATAAGGCTGTAACGTAACAAAATGTGGAAAAAGTCAAGGGGTCTGAATACTTTCTGAATGCACTGTGTGTGTGTGTGTGTGTGTGTGTGTGTGTGTGTGTGTGTGTGTGTGTGTGTGTGTGTGTGTGTGTGTGTGTGTGTGTGTGTGTCCAAGCTAACAAATGGCATTATATTGAAATGACATTCGTTCAGCTACAAATAACGGAGTGTGTTCTCTAATGGGAGTATGTTTGTGTGTTCCCTCTCCACAGGGTAATGTTGTGTTTGAAGCGGAGAGGGAGTGTGGCCGACTATGTCCTCTCAGACTGTCAGAAGCAGGTGAGACGTGTGTGTGTGTGCGCGCACACGCTTGTGGCATGCATGCTTGAGTCATTGGTCTCTGCTGTTGGTACAGTGTGTGTTTGACTGATATGTGTGCAGGTGTGTGGTCCACTCAGGCTGTGTTGTATGGGTGTTTCCAGGTCGTGTCCAGTGGCAGCGCTCTCTCCTCCCAGACTCCTCCTCCTGGATGCTGGACAGCAGACTGGCCTCGGAGCTCTGCGTTCGCTGGCAAATCCGCAAAGACCAGCTGCCTTGCAGGTGAGGCACCTGGCTGTTCACTTCCCTCCTTTACTCTGTCTGGTCACTCCTACACACACATTTTTCCTACCCTCAGTGACTTATACATTATCTAGTCACTCTAACACCTATCACTTATAATGGCGGTGGGCCACACACACACACACAATACACTTACAGTTCCTATTTTCTTCTGTTCACTAAAGGTGGCCAAGACTACCAGCGGAGACCTCGTCCCCTCTAGACTTTGGTGCTGTCCCTGTCAATGAAAGCAAAGTAACCCAAACATGTTTTTATCACACACTAATAGTTAGCTTTGTAGTACATCTAGTCAACAATTCACCTGCGGCAGTTGGAGGATTTGAGATATTTGTAATAATAAAAAATAATAAAAAACTACCATCTACACTTTTAACATTTTTAGTATGCTTTTCCATTGCAATGTCTTGTTATGTTATGGGTCCAGCTGTGAGCCATGGAAACCAAATACAATTGACAATGTACAATACATCTTTTGAACTTTGAACTTTTCCCCCAGGTTAAGCTGCTGACTCTGAAGAACCCCTCCTCCTCTGTGGTGTGTGTCGAGATCAGAGCCCTCTCCCTGTACCCGGCCCCCCTGGAAGCCCTTGACCTACTAACCAAATGGTACGAACCCAAGGACACCTCCTCTCACCATTAGTTGCACAGGAGATGCACTCCCTTGGGTGCGTCTCAATAGTCTATAGTGGCTTCCTCTCATCTCCTTTCCTTCATCTGCACTGAAGTGAAACAACTGGACCATATTGTGTTCACCTATAGTGCGTTTTGAGATCAGAGGAAGGAATGGGAAGTCACTTCAGACTATTGTAACAAATTCCTTCGCATTAGTTTCCCACTCCTTAAAGGGACAGTTCACGCAAATATTCGTTGATTTTATACAGAACTGCCCCTTTAACATTGCAGTTTAGTACCAGTTAGCTCTGAGTGTCCCTTGTAGGTGTTATTGATGAGGCGTCTCACTGTTTGGCCTCCTACTCTCTCCCCTGTTTTTCCAGGTTCAATATCAGCCCCCTCTCTGTCAACATCAGCACTACAGAGTTCACTCTGCTGCATGCAGAGCACACGGTAAGGATGCTGTGCATTCTGGGAAATGTAGTTTGTTGGCGGTTCCACTGTCTGACTATGGGACTGGGGCTGCTGTAATGTATTAGGTGTAGGGATGGGGGGGAAATACAGTAGAATATAGCGATATTATTTTTGCTGATTTTTATATATAAATTGCTAGGTACAGTGGGGCAAAAAAGTATTTAGTCAGCCACCAATTGTGCAAGTTCTCCCACTTAAAAAGATGAGAGAGGCCTGTAATTTTCATCTTAGGTACACTTCAACTATGACAGACAAAATTAGAAAAGAAAATCCAGAAAATCACATTGTAGGATTTTTTATTTATTTACTTGCAAATTATGGTGGAAAATAAGTATTTGGTCACCTACAAACAAGCAATATTACTGGCTCTCACAGACCTGTAACATCTTCTTTAAGAGGCTCCTCTGTCCTCCACTCGTTACCTGTATTAATGGCACCTGTTTGAACCTGTTATCAGTATAAAAGACACCTGTCCACAACCTCAAACAGTCACACTCCAAACTCCACCATGGCCAAGATCAAAGAGCTGTCAAAGGACACCAGAAACAAAATTGTAGACCTGCACCAGGCTGGGAAGACTGAATCTGCAATATGTAAGCAGCTTGGTTAGAAGAAATAAACTGTGGGAGCAATTATTAGGAAATGGAAGACATACAAAACCACTGATAATCTCCATCGATCTGGGGCTCCACGCAAGATCTTACCCCGTGGGGTCAAAATGATCACAAGAACGGTGAGTAAAAATCCCAGAACCACACGGGGGGACCTAGTGAATGACCTGCAGAGAGCTGGGACCAAAGTAACAAAGCCTACCATCAGTAACACACTACGCCGCCAGGGACTCAAATCCTGCAGTGCCAGACGTGTCCCCCTGCTTAAGCCAGTACATGTCCAGGCCCGTCTGAAGTTTGCTAGAAAGCATTTGGATGATCCAGAAGAAGATTGGGAGAATGTCATATGGTCAGATGAAACCAAAATAGAACTTTTTGGTAAAAACTCAACTCGTCGTGTTTGGAGGACAAAGAATGCTGAGTTGCATCCAAAGAACACCATACCTACTGTGTAGCATGGGGGTGGAAACATCATGCTTTGGGGCTGTTTTTCTGCAAAGGGACCAGGACGACTGATCCGTGTAAAGGAAAGAATCAATGGGGCCATGTATCGTGAGATTTTGAGTGAAAACCTCCTTCCATCAGCAAGGGCATTGAAGATGAAACATGGCTGGGTCTTTCAGCATGACAATGATCCCAAACACACCGCCCGGGCAACGAAGGCGGTGAAAAATCCTACAATGTGATTTTTCTGGATTTCTTTTCCTCATTTTGTCTGTCATAGTTGAAGTGTACCTATGATGAAAATTACAGGCCTCTCATCTTTTTAAGTGGGAGAACTTGCACAATTGGTGGCTGACTAAATACTTTTTTGCCCCACTGTTGTTAACATAAACTAATGCTAGTCGGCTGTACCTGCGCCAAAACTCTTGTATATCTCATCCTATAGCTTGTTTTCCATCTTCTTTTTAAAACGTGTTTTCTCATGGCTCTCTCGTTTCTCTGCAGCAAACACGTGAGCAATATGTTTGGAACATCGAATCTCAATACAGTCGGGATACATATAGGGTGCATTCGGAAGGTATTCAGACGCCTTTACTTTTTCCACATTTTGTTACATTGCACCCTTATTCGAAAATGTATTAAATACATTTGTTCCTTATCAATCTACAGACAATACCCCATAATGACAAAGCAAACCTTTTTTAAATGTTTGCAAATGTAAAAAAAAAAAAAAAAAAAAAAGTGATAGAGAGAAAAAAGATCACATTTACATAAGTCTTCAGACTCTTTACTCAGTACTTAGTTGAAGCACCTTTGGCAGAAATTACAACCTTGAGTCTTTTTGAGTATGACACTACAAGCTTGGCACACCTGTATTTGGGGAGTTTCTCCCATTCCTCTCTGCAGACCCTCTCAAGCACTGTCAGGTTGGATAGGGAGCGTCGCTGCACAGCTGTTTTCAGGTCTCTCCAGAGATGTTCGATCAGGTTTACGTCCGGGCTCTGGCTGGGCCACTCAAGGACATTCAGAGACTTGTCCCGAAGCCGTTCCTGCTTTGTTTTGGCTGTGTGCTTAGGGTCAGGTCGTTGTCCTATTGGAAGGTGAACCTTCACCCCAGTCTGAGGTCCTGAGTGCTCTGGAGCAGGTTTTTATCAAGGATCTCTCTGTACTTTGCTCCGTTTATCAATTGAATTTACCACATGTGGACTGTAGAAACATCTCAAGGATGATCAATGGAATCTTATTTAAATAAGGTTTTCTTTTTCTTTATTTTATTTGCTAAAATTTAAAGGAAAACTTTTCACTTTGTCATTATGGGGTATTGTGTGTAGATTGAGGGAAAAATGAACCATTTTAGAATAAGGCTATAACGTAACAAGTTGTGGAAATAGAGAAGGGGTCTGAATTCTTTCCAAATACACTGTACAGTATTGTGTATCGTGATAATATTGTTTTGTGAGGTCCCTGACAATTCCAAGCTCTTGGGTCAGCGTCTACACTTTCCCCCATTTAATGGTTAAGGTTAGGAATGGCGGAGGGGAAGCTGATCCTAGTTCTGTACCTAGGGGAAATTTCACCCCGTAGCAAAGGATTACAATGAAATGACAGGACATTTTTGAGAGCTCATTGTTTACTGCTCCCAAGTGTGATATTTTATTGACCTACGGTGTGTAGCTAGCTAAGTCACCGACTTTGCAGCGAACGTTGAGCATTTGCTGTCTTTTTATTGTGTTATTCTTTGGTCCTTATTGCATTTTGATGCATGTACTTTAGTTGTTCTGTTTTTTTGACACTCCAGCTCTGATTTTCTCAATCCACTCCTAGGGAATACAGGTTGGTGCTGACCCCCCCCCCCCCCCCCCCCCCCCCCACCCCCCCCCACACACAGGGATTGATTGAGAAACACTGCTCTAGTTATGGGAAACCAATGCAGTCTTTAATCATTGGCTTTGGTGTCCCAGGTCTGAATCGGTCCACGATTAGTAGAGAATGAAAGCCAGGGGGCCGTATGTATCAAGCGTCTCAGCCCTTTTAGATCAGAATGAACAGGCAAGACCTGATCACAGATCAGCACTCCTACTCTTGATATGCCTGATACAGCCAACCCCAGAAGTGTTTCAGCTGTCCAGGAGACCGCCGTTGAATAATACTCGCTATATATAATGTTTGCACATGCAGTGATATGTTAACCCTGTGTGCTGTCTGCAGGGCGGGGAGAGTGTGAGGGGAGAGGGAGCGCTGCGTCTCCTCCTCCAGCCATGGGAGAGCAGGGAGGTGGCTGTGGTGTTCACCCCCTCCGAACACAAACCCACCACCACCATCCTACTCATCAGGTACACTATGATTGACACCTCTACATTTTGACACGTTCTTAGAAATAGTCTTCTGATTTTCATGTTGTCATGTACATACAAAAAGGCAAAATGACCACATAAACAGTACTGTGAATAATCCCCCCCCCAGTTGTTGCGTACTGGTCGTTGTAGTCTCTCGTGCCTGCAAGATCTTGATATGAGCACTGATATTACAGGAGTTATTGCAGTACAATGCGAACACGTAGCTTTGTGCGTGATATTATTCCACGTTTGTGGTTGTTTTGGTCAATAATGGAGCCAAGCTAATGGCACCAGGTATTTTAATGACATTTGCCAGATTTGATTATGGTGCCATGTGCTGTTGGTTTTGGTGACTCTCAGCATTGGTGACCGTCTAGTCTCGAGCTGCCATTATTTTCAAGTGTCGTCTGTCACTCTACTGTTGGAGCCCGAGGAAGTGAGAGTCGGTGAGCTGAGTCTAGGGACAGTCTGACTCTGTCTCTTTCTCTTTTTTTCTCTCTCTGTCTCAGGAACAATCTGACAGTGTTTGACATGGTGATGGTGCGGGGTCATGGGGCCAAGGAGCTGCTGAGGGTGGGGGGCAAGCTGCCGGGCCCCGGAGCCTCATTACGCTTTAATGTCCCTCAGTCCACCCTCATGGAGTGCCGAGATGGTGAGCCAACCACTGTGTTAATTTTAATATTTGTCATTTAGCCACCTTTCTCTCATTGAGATGAAAATCAATTTTGTGCTCCTAGTGGCAATCACAACAATCAATGAGTTACTCCATAAAAATTCTAATAGCGTTTGATTATATTTAATCTATGTGCGGTATATGTAGGGCTGGGTGACGTGGCCAAAATATCATATCACAGTCTTTAAAAAAGGATGGTATTTTATGTTTTTGAATATTAAAAGTTCTACATTTGCTTTGAGTAATATGTGACCTTAGGCTGGCAACACATACATTCTAAGTAATTTCGATGGGTCTTTCTCCATTCTGATTTGTTTTATACTGTTCAATTCAACTTCAACCAAAAATAATTGATACATTTCTCCATTTCCTGCACTTATTTGAAATAATTTCCACACTGCCACGTAGGGCTGCACGATATGGGCAAACAATCTAGGCCTTATATGATCAGATGTTGCAATTGCGATTTAGAGCAAAACACTTGGGTGAACAACTGATTATTCTAATATAATAGTGGGCACTTTGAATACAGTGTTGTTTGACATGACAACAAATGAAAATGCCAGGGAGGAGTTATTGTGACAGGTTAGGAACCAAAGTGTTGATATGTGTTTCCTAGGGGGACCTATAATCTTTGACTAGCTTAAATGTTTTCTCTTAGCTACTTCTAAGATATTCATGCTTTGCGTATTCCTCTTTGATTTAGAAGATACTGTTGCACAAACAGCATGCTGATTTAGGTCTAAACCATCACTGGTATTATCAGGCTGTATAGCTAATTACATTTGCTCTGACTCAGTACATTTATTAGCTAGCCAGCTAACTAGCGATTAGCATTAGTGGCTAACAAGATTTAGGCCCAACATGCTAAAAAAAGACAAACTAGCTGTTTGCAGATGTAAGAAACACAAACTATGTGTAATTATAGAACATTAGTGGATTTATATTAAGAAGCAACGTGAAAACAGCATCGTTGTCATCAACATAGTTGCTGTGCTGCATGCAGACTAAACGCAAGTGCCTCCTGGTCGAGGAGCAACAAATGCTCTCCTTGAGTGACGGGGAAAGAGGGGCTCGGTCTGTGTTGAATAACAGTATATCGTAAAATACGTTGTACCGCTCCGCCCTAAGTATATAGTATGTACTGTATGTAGCTAGATCTTATTCGATGTTTGTCAATTTTTAAATGCATTACTAATACAATTCATTAGTCAAGGCAAATGTTGGTGCTTCATAGTAATGGCAAAGTGAATTCAATACATTTCAGGGTAATTTGCACTTCAAATTCTATTATAAGGCCCTTAAATTTGAAACTAGGCTACTTAATCATTGTCTTACTATTAGTGGTGGTAGTTCTGCTGTACAACCTGTCATATCCTTTAATAAACTCCTTTTAATGGCACAAAGCAGATTTTTTTATTTATTAAACTGACAATAAAGCGTGCCTTATCTTGTGTGTTCTCCTACCAAGGCTAATTAATCCTTGGTGACATACCAAATGTCACCTTGTTCCTTTTATAGTGACATATTTGGTCAAAAGTAGGGACCCTGGTCAAAAGTAGTGCGTTATAAAAATAATGGGGTTCCATTTGGGACTCAGCCCTTGTCTTGCTCTACTGTTTTTTTTTGTTTTTACATTTTTTTTTTCTTCTGTTCTTAAGAGTGTGTGGCTGGCTACTTTATAAAATACTTCCTCCCATCTACCTCCCAGGCCTACGCACCAACAAGCCTCTGTTTGCCATCTGGAAGAGCTTCAAGGTGGAGAACGCCGGGGAGCTGCCCCTTACGGTCACGTCCATGAACATCAACGGCTACAAGTGCCAGGGCTTCGGCTTCGAGGTGCTGCAGTGCAGGTCCTTCAGCCTGGACCACAACTCCTCCTCCGAGATCACCATTGCGTGAGTCAAATGTCGGAAGAATGGATGCAGATTGTTCTTGAACCTTTTTTTATGTCAACATATTTTGTACTAACTCAGCAGTAGTGTACATGCGTCAGGTTACTTTCAAGTGAAGGGTACATGAAGTAATGTAATGAAAGAAAAATAGATCTATCATTTTTGTATTCTGTCCGAACGCAAACATGACATTTGTATTGTTTAGTAAATCATTTGTTGTGATACGAGACATATCAAGATAAAGTTTTTTGACATTTTGTGACGCTCATTGACCTCATCTCTTTCTCGCCTTTTCCCCCACTGTCTCAACTTCTATTTTCTCTATCTCTTTCTTCCCTCTCTGGTTGTCTCCCCTCTCCCCCACATTCTTTTCACCGTCCTCTTAATCGCTCGCTCTCTCCTTTTCTTACTCTACCTTCTCCATCTCCCTCTTTCTCCACCCACTTTCTCCCTCCTCCAGGTTCACTCCAGACTTCACGTCGTCCTGGGTGATCCGGGACCTGACCCTGGTGACGTCGCGAGGCTCATTGTTCCCCTTCACCCTCAACGTGACGCTGCCCCACCACATGCTGCCCCTCTGTGCCCAAGTGGTGCCCGGCCCCAGCTGGGAGGAGACATTCTGGGTGGTCACCCTCATCTTCACCTGGTCAGTGCCACCCCGAGACGCATAGACCAGTACCAACTTAGTGCCAAGTTTGGGTGATGAAAAGCCAATGTCATACACAGCTTCATGATTCCCCCCCCCCCCCCCAGAAATAAAAAGGGTTTCAGGTTGAAAGACAATGGACTTTGACTCCCCAACCAGATTAGCACTGTCTACTACTTTGTCAATTTGTTGGCACTGGTATCACCAATGAATAACCGGACAAATCCTTTCTCTTTCCTCTCAGCTTCTCCCTGGCGGGTGTTTGTCTGATGGCTTTCCACCAGGCCCAGTACATCCTGACTCAGTTCTCCAGCCCCACCCCCCGGAGCATCCACAACTCTGCCCTGTCCCGGGACAACGGCCCCGTCAACAACATCACCCCCAACGGAGTCAAGTAAGACTCTGTGGAATATATTTTACAAGAGACCTGTTTCCAGTCAAATATTTGTATATAAAATCAACCGTTTTATATGGTTGACCGATTAATCGGCAGGGCCGATTTCAAGTTTTCATAACAAGCGGTAATCTGCAGTTTTGGATGCCGATTATGGCCGATTTACATTGCACTCCACGAGGAGACTGCGTGGCAGGCTTGACCGCCTGTTACGCGAGTGCGTCAAGGAGCCAAGGTAATTAAACTTATAAAAAACAATCAATATTAACATAATCACTAGTTAACTACACATGGTTGATGATATGACTAGTATATCTAGCTTGTCGTGTGTTGCATATTATCAATGCGGTGGCTTTTCATTTCTCATCGAATCACAGCCTACTTTGCCAAACGGGGGATGATTTAACAAGCGCATTCGTGAAAAAAGCACTGTCGTTGCACCAATGTGTAGCTAACCATAAACATCAACGCCTTTCTTAAAATCAATACACAAGTATATTTTTTTTAACCTGCATATTTAGTTACTATTGCCTGCTAACATGAATTTATTTTAACTAGGGAAATTGTGCCACTTGCGTTCTATGCAAGCAGAGTCGGGGTATATGCAGCCGTTTCGGCCGCTTGGCTCGTTGTGAACTGTGTGAAGACCATTTCTTCCTAACAAAGACCGTAATTAATTTGCCAGAACTTTACATAATTATGACATAACATTGAAGGTTGTGCAATGTAACAGCAATATTTAGACTTGGGGATGCCACCCGTTAGATAAAATACGTAATGGTTCCGTATTTCACTGAAAGAATAAACGTTTTGTTTGGCCATATTAATGACCTACGGCTCGTATTTCTGTGTGGTTATTATAATTAAGTCTATGATTTGATAGAGCAGTCTGACTGAGCGGTGGTAGGCAGCAGCAGGCTCGTAAGCATTCATTCAAACCGTACTTTCCTCCGTTTGCCAGCAGCTTTTCGCAATGCTCGAAGCACAGGGATGTTTATGACTTCAAGCCTATCAACTCCCAAGATTAGGCTGGCAATATTATAGTGCTGTCTATCAGAACATCCAATAGTCAAAGGTCTATGAAATACAAATGGTATAGAGAGAAATAGTCCTATAATAACTGCAACCTAAAACTTCTTAACTGGGAATATTGAAGACTCGTGTTTAAAGGAACCACCAGCTTTGATATGTTCTCATGTTCTGAGCAAGGAACTTAAACGTTAGCTTTATTACATGGCACATATTGCACTTTTACTTTCTTCTCCAACATTTAGTTTTTGCATTATTTAAACCAAATTGAACAGGTGGCGAATCGCATCTCTGCATGTCTGGCAGACATATCAGTTTGGATGACGGATCACCACCTCAAGCTGAACCTCGGCAAGACGGAGCTGCTCTTCCTCCCGGGGAAGGACTGTCCGTTCCATGATCTCGCCATCACGGTTGACAACTCCATTGTGTCCTCCTCCCAGAGCGCTAAGAACCTTGGCGTGATCCTGGACAACACCCTGTCGTTCTCCACCAACATCAAGGCGGTGGCCCGTTCCTGTAGGTTCATGCTCTACAACATCCGCAGAGTACGACCCTGCCTCACACAGGAAGCGGCGCAGGTCCTAATCCAGGCACTTGTCATCTCCCGTCTGGATTACTGCAACTCGCTGTTGGCTGGGCTCCCTGCCTGTGCCATTAAACCCCTACAACTCATCCAGAACGCCGCAGCCCGTCTGGTGTTCAACCTTCCCAAGTTCTCTCACGTCACCCCGCTCCTCCGCTCTCTCCACTGGCTTCCAGTTGAAGCTCGCATCCGCTACAAGACCATGGTGCTTGCCTACGGAGCTGTGAGGGGAACGGCACCTCAGTACCTTCAGGCTCTGATCAGGCCCTACACCCAAACAAGGGCACTGCGTTCATCCACCTCTGGCCTGCTCGCCTCCCTACCACTGAGGAAGTACAGTTCCCGCTCAGCCCAGTCAAAACTGTTCGCTGCTCTGGCACCCCAATGGTGGAACAAACTCCCTCACGACGCCAGGACAGCGGAGTCAATCACCACCTTCCGGAGACACCTGAAACCCCACCTCTTCAAGGAATACCTAGGATAAAGCAATCCTTCTGCCCCCCCCCCCTTAAAATGATCTAGATGCACTATTGTAAAGTGGCTGTTCCACTGGATGTCATAAGGTGAATGCACCAATTTGTAAGTCGCTCTGGATAAGAGCGTCTGCTAAATGACTTAAATGTAAATGTAAATGTAACATGTTTCATTATTTATTTGAGACTAAATTGATTTTATTTATGTATTATATTAAGTTAAAATAAGTGTTCATTCAGTTTTGTTGTAATTGTCATTATTACAAATATATATATATATATATATATCGTCCGATTTAATCGGTATCAGCTTTTTTTGGTTCTCCAATAATCGGTATCGGCGTTGAAAAATCATAATCAGTCGACCTCTAGTTGCCAATATAAAGAGTTATTAAAGTTAGACGTTTCGGTGGTACTTGATTTAACTCTTGGTATAACACTCCAGTACAACAATGTTGTCAAAGTAGCTGTATGTTATCGACGTACATCTGAACTGATTTTGTTCTATAAATGAAGCTTGTCACCCATTTGATTAGCTGGTGATAATGCACTGTTATGGGTTTACACAGTCTCTCTAACTAGTTTTTTTTTGTTTTTGTCCGTGTCCAGTAAAATGAAGGGCAGCTGCAAGACATATGTGGACACCTGCCACAACTCTGACAAAGGAAAGGGGCGTGGCTCCCTGGCGGTGGCCAACGGCTCCACCCCTCGGCCCCAGCCCTTCTCCACCCCCTCCTCCTCCTCCAAGAAGGGTGCCTCCACCACCCCCCCCCAGCCGCAGAAGAAACACAAGGTGTCCGTTTACTACGGCAAGTACAAAACCAGCTCCTACGCCACAGCTGCGACGGCTGCCACGGCGACCGAGGAAGAGAGGGAACTAGACCTAACGCCCGACCTGGGAACCCTGGAACCCGACCTGAGCACGGACGCCTGCAACAACAACGAGCCCACGTTCCTCTGTCAAATCGTTAAGAAAACGACACAGCACTTTAAGGAAGCCCCACCACAGAGCGCCGCCCTGCGGGAGGACAGCAAAGGGCCGGCGGCGGTTATGTTTCCCGTGGAAACGCAGGCCGGCTTCCCCGACAATGTCACCATGGGCCCAGGCCCCCGACCGGGTCTCCTGCTGTGCAGCCCCGTGACAGAGAAAGGATGCGGCCTCCGTACACATTCGCAGTTTGCGGAGAAGAGGGACACAACGGTGAAAAGGGACAACTCTGAGCTAGAGGTGAGAGAGAGACAGGGTGATCAATTGGCTATTACTTGGTTTTATTTGATAGCTTGTAGCCTGGTTACTCCTATAGCTTTGTAGAGATGTTTTTTTTGTGTGTGCAATATAAGTACTTCAGTACAGGGTGGAATTGTGAATTGAATATTTCTCTCGTTCTCTCTCCCTCCAGACCAGAGAGGATGGTAAAATCCAGAGGAAGAAGGCAGGGAAGACGGAGGCTGGTGTCCCAGCTGGGAACAGCAAGACAAAGAAGAGTCGCAAGAAGAACACAGAGGGGGTTTCTGGGTACGTGGCATCTTCGAATCGATAGAGATGATAGACTCTGTGCTCACTCTTGACAAATGGTTTGGTGCAGAATTCCGTTAGTAAAATCTATAGAGAACAAAATTGACACCACTCAAAGGACAATCTTCGATAAGTCATTGCTTGCCTTACACTTGGGAAGAACATCTTCAACCCACACAGATGTGATGCACCTTATTCACACCGTGGCCATTGTTCATTGACCAAAAGTTTTAAAAAAAGTACGTTAATATTTTCTAACTGGGCAGGATGTGAATTTGATTGTTTTGATTTGGGGTTGATTTAAATTGAAGAAACAACCGTTAATTAGCTACCACCAGCAGCCGTTTATAGTAGAACGTTCAGGTCTGTAACCCTGTTGATTGTTGAATCGCTGCTGGTGAAGACATTGAAAAGTGACATTGGTCTTCGCTGTTCCCACAGGCTACCTGAACACAGTGTGGTTGTGACATCAGTGCAGGAGAGGGAACCGGAGTGGAGAATGGGAGAACAGCAACTGAATATGAACGGAACCCGCACTCGGAACCGCTGCTCCACAGGAAAACCAGACGTACCGAAGCCCAGCCCCAACCCCGACAGCCCCCTCAAACAGAACGGTGTGTACTTATACATACACACACCAGGGTTTCCGTTAGGAAAATGTGGCGGGGGACATTTGACCGGCCACCTTTTAATTGACCCGACATTTGAGAAATTACATTTCCTCAGCGAAGACAAGTAACCAACAACAAAATCACTAGCCTGTCAATCTACTATCCCCCACAGTAGAAAGGTTTACCTATTCTATTGGTCACCTTGTCTAGAAAGAAATCCCCTATTCCAAACACTCTGGGACAGTTGTGGGACGATAGATCCCTAATTCATACATCTAGTAGGCTACATAACAATATGTAATGCAACAGATCACAACGTTTAGCTTAAAATGTTGATCAACTATTATTTATTCACATAAGCGCAGCAGGCTACATAAGCGCAGCAGGCTACATAAGCGCAGCAGGCTACATAAGCGCAGCAGGCTACATAAGCGCAGCAGGCTACATAAGCGCAGCAGGCTACATAAGCGCAGCAGGCTACATAAGCGCAGCAGGCTACATAAGCGCAGCAGGCTACATAAGCGCAGCAGGCTACACAAGGCAGCAGGCTACACAAGGCAGCAGGCTACACAAGGCAGCAGGCTACACAAGGCAGCAGGCTACACAAGGCAGCAGGCTACACAAGGTTTCAGACTACGTGCGGATGTTCGTTCCATAATGCAATTCGCAGGAAAACACTTGTCACTACACATGCCAGCGGTTTCATATTTTATGGGCCAAAAGCCAGCTACCGGATAACGGAAACACTTGACAAACACACAGGCGCACACTCAAAAAGCTGCGACATCTATGGTTACACCCCTCAACCACTTGATAACCTGTGTGGCTATCGCTGTCTTGTGGCTAACTTGACCGAAGTTCAACCCTACCCCTCACCTAAACCAATCATGTTAAAAGCCCTCTGCTGCGTCTGTGATGCTCCGGACATCTCTAAGCAGATTTACACCTGACTGACCATAAGCATCTGCCCCAGTGCCTTTTCTTTTTCAACACATTGCCGTGGTGGACACTGCAGTACATATCCAGTTTTGTCACATTTTCAGAAACACTGGAATTCCCAATTAAATGTGATGGCTAAAGACGCGAGTGAATGAGTGAAAGTTAATATATTGACATTTTATATTGAATATTGGACAGTCCTCAGTATCTCTTTCTTTCCTGACACTTTATTTAAACAGTTGGAAACAGAAGGGAAGATAGGCAAGTGGGAGAACCGTGGGAAGGGTGGATATGGGGGACTGCAGGGATTGAGCAGTGTATTTGACGGGAGTGTCACAGCTAGGCCACGGGTTTTACTCCAGTCCTCAACATCTCTCGCCCTCCTTCCTGTTGTAGGTGTGTGTCTGGTGCGGCCACGGCGGAAGTGCGCGGAGCGGCGCGTGGCGTGCGAGTCGGGCTCAGACTCTGGCAGCTCGTCGGGCAGCGTGCGGGCCAGCCGCGGCAGCTGGGGCAGCTGGAGCTCTGCCAGCAGCATTGAGGGAGACAAGGACCCCAGCGCCCCACACCACCGCACACACCACTGCACTACCTCAGCCAGGAAAAGTATGGACACACTACTGCAGTATACCCACTCACACACTCACACACAACACACACCACTGCACTACCTCAGCCAGGAAAAGTATGGACACACTACTGCAGTATACCCACTCACACACATATTCACAACACACACACTGCACTATATACAATGCACGCACACAAGCACACTTTTATCTATACACTGAGTATACAAAACATTAGGAACACCTGCTCTTTCCATGACCGACAGACCAGGTGAATCCAGGTGAAAGCTATAATCCCTTATTGATGTCACTTGTTAAATCCACTTCAATCAGTGTAGATGGAAGGAGACGGGTTAAAATTGGATTTTCAAGCTATCAGACAATTGAGACATTCTGTATGTATGCCATTCAGAGGGTCAATGAGCAAGACAAAATATTTAAGTGCCTTTGAACGGCGTATGACAGTAGGTGTCAGACCGGTTTGTGTGTGAAGAACTGCAACACTGATGTTTTATACACTCGGTGTATATACACTCCCCTCTCTCGCTACTGCAGCGACCACTGCACTGCTCTTATCATGGAACATGCCCATAGAGCATGGCTCTCCAACCCTGTTCAAGGAGAGCTACCGTCCTTTAAGTTTTCACTTTATCCCTAATCTAGCGCCACGGTTAGTTAATAACAATGGAACAGCGCTCCTAACCACTAGGCTAGCAGCCGCCCCACCGGGGTTGGAGCGTGAACCTACAGGAAGGTAGCGCTACAGGAACAGGGTCACAGATTGACTTTAGGGAATGTGTTTTTGTCCCTGGTCCCTGCATATTGCTCCTTTACTATTCCCAATAGTTCTCTCCTTCTCCTCTGTTGCTCTGTCTTTCGTCGGCATAGCCATGTGTCTCCATTCCATCCCACACAGGTGCTTCTCATCAAACTGTCCTCCTTTCATCCCAGAATAGTAGGGGGGGGGGGGTTGGAAGTGGGACTGGGGCCTCTACAGAGCACCGTGGTGCTGGGTTAGGTTAGGCCAGATGTTTACCTGTCCTTTGGCTCTGAGGGACTTTGTCTGTCTTGGCAAGGGCTGAGATTCCCAAATTCCTCATCTCTGAAAATCCACCTCAGTGTACACCTCATCAGACATGGAAATGTTGCACCCGTCTTTCACCTCACCTCTTCTCCATCTCTTTCTCTCTCCCTCTCTCTGTCTACCGCTCTCCCTCTCTCTGTCTACCGCTCTCTCTCTCTCTGTCTACCGCTCTCTCTCTCTCTGTCTACCGCTCTCTCTCTCTCTGTCTACCGCTCTCTCTCTCTCTGTCTACCGCTCTCTCTCTCTCTGTCTACCGCTCTCTCTCTCTCTGTCTACCGCTCTCTCTCTCTCTGTCTACCGCTCTCTCTCTCTCTGTCTACCGCTCTCTCTCTCTCTGTCTACCGCTCTCTCTCTCTCTGTCTACCGCTCTCTCTCTCTCTGTGTACCGCTCTCGCTCTCTCTCTCAGCCATTTAATTCCTGTGTTTTGAGGGGTGAAAAATCCACTTGTCATTTAAATCTCTTACTCTGGTGACTCTTTCTCACACTTGCTAGTGCCGCTCGTGTTTTCTCATTGACACGAGGACCGCATTAACGTTTATATTGACCTGTCAAACACACTCTGATAATAGCTGAAATGGGCTCAATGGAATACATTGTTTTTCCGTTGCCTCTATAAGAACGCTAACACTACGTCTGGGATTTAAGACACTGTCTCGACAGTTGCATCACAAGAAAGATGTCTTATTTTGGTAGGTTTAGACTTATGAGCATTTGGAAAAAAAGTTATATTTTAGTTAAAATGTTTCCAAATTAGAGGCGCTGAAATGAAAGGTACTTCTGAAAATGTATAGTGATAAAATGTCTGATCTCGCAAACAATGTAAGTATGTATAGATGGGCGTAATCTAGAGCCAAGCATTTGATTTAAAAAATGCATGGTTATCCTCCTCACGACACACTTGTTGAATTATGCAAGAGAATGTGACAACAGTAATGAATAACTAATGAGGCTGTCTAGACAGCGCAGGGGAATGCAGGTTGGCCTAGAGACAGAGCATGTTTTTGTTGCTGGGTTGTAGTCCTGTTCCACCCCTTTATATAAAATGTATTAATGAATGCAAATACATCCAGGCAAATGACGCACATAATATTGTTTATTTTATCACAAAGTATTTATTTTTTTTTTACCTGGGGGGGAAAAGGTGTTTTACAATAAATGTAATGCCTGAATTCCTACCAAAATGCCTGACCTCCATTCGTTATTTGTCCGTGCCAGTAATATGTTTTATGTGCTGTAATTCAGTCGATCTGATTTTGATTTATAGCATTCGAAAAAGTATTGCAGTATTTTCACTGTTGCATTTATCTGAATTGTTATTGAAACCTTTTTAACAATTTCCATGAACGTTACTCCTCCCACGCTCTCTCTCCCCCTCTGGCGCTGATATGGGAGAGAGAAGGATGAATGAACTAACACGTTTTCATTAGAAAGCAGGGTCAGAGTTGCGGTTTGTAGCTGTGTGTCTGTGTCCACAGGGGACTCCATGCAGTACGGCGTCTACCCAGCCGAGAGGGACTGCTACCAGACCATGAACTCCACCTACAAGGCCCAGAGGTACACGCGCGCACACATTAACTGATGTAATCACACACAGATGGATAAATACACACATGTAAACACACACACAAACACACACACACACACACACAGCAACCACATAGAATGGAAGACGTACTCTTATGGTCATTTAGCAGACTATTTTATTTTAAGCTACTTACAGTTCAACCCACAACTGTAGTGTGGCAAGCACGGCCATTCTCTAACCAACTGTGTCGCTCTTAGTGTTTCAAGAAGTGTACTATTGTTCTAAAAGTCCTTAGGATCAAAGTGTTTTTGTCATTATGAACCCTAATGGAGAAGTCAAAATTCCAATAATAATGATGATCATTTATGTACATTTTTTACGTGTTTTTCATTACACATAATCTCAACGTGCTATATCTGTCCCCTGGCGTGCAGCATGAATAACCTGTACAGGAAGGAGCCTTGCCAAAGCCCAACAGAGCCCGCCCCGGTGCCCCCCAGCTTTGCCCCCAGCTTCGCTTCTGTAGCAGCCCGCATGGACAGAACCATGGGTGAGTGAAGTGCTCAGTCAATAAATGTTGACATACCTGTACATCAGAACCCGTGTGTAAAATGTATTGTCTATTATAAATAGAACGTTGATCTCAAAAAGGGAAGTGCTATAAAATCAAGGGTATTGTATTGTTTGTCATTGCTTGAATGCGTTTCGCAAATGAGTGCGATTGCTGTAAATGTTTGGTGTCGTAAATCGGGGATGGCCAATGCTCTTTCTGGACAGCCAAGTACGCAGGCTTTTTCTCCAACCCTACTACAAAGCCTGCGTTACAGCTTACCCTGTTAGAAACGCTCTATCTTAATTGTTTCCCTCTTCTCTCTCAGATGTGGCGGGCCACTATTTGCCTGAGGAGACGTGGTCGGCACCCTCCGTGCCCCTCACCAATGAGTTCAGGTACAACACCTCAGAGGCCGTGCCCTACGTACCTCAAGCCTCAGCCCCCACCCCCTTCAACGGGTACGTCACTACGCCAAGGCGAAATGTACTAGCATTGTCTTTTTGTACAGTCATGTTGTAGCTTAGGAAGCCATTTTGATTGTCTGTCGATCATCCAGATATTTTATACAGTAATCATGTACCTATAAACCAGAGTTTATAGCACTGAGGCGGTGTGCCCTAGTAGGGAGTGCTCACCCTGTACTATTAGCTTTAACAAATAGAATGTTGTCATGTCTACCTACTTCTCATATCCCTCCCAATAAAAACAATCAAGCATGCCAGAAGTGCTTAAAAATTGCCCACATTAACATATGTAGCCTAAGAAACAAGGTTCATGAAATCAATAATAGATTGTAATAGATGACATTCATATTCATTCATATTCATTCATATTCTGACCATCTCTAAAACTCACTTAGATAATACCTTTGATACAGTGGTAGCAATACATGGTTATAACATCTACAGAAAATACAGAAATGCCAATGGGGGTGATGTTACGGTCTGTATACAGAACCACATTCCTGTAAAGCTTAGAGAGGAACTCATGTTAAATACTGTTAAAGTAAAATGGCTACAGGTTCATCTGCCTAAAGCCCATTCTTGTAGGAAGTTGCTATAGACCACAAAGTGCTAACAATCAGTATCTGGATAATATGTATGACATGATTGATAATGTATGAGGTATCAACAGAGAGGTGTATTTTCTGGGTGACCTTAATATCGACTGGCTTTCATCAAGCTGTCCACTCAAGAAAAAGCTTCAAACTGTAACCAGTGCCTGCAACCTGGTTCAGGTTATCAATTAACCTTTACAAACAGCACAGGAATGAAATCATCAACATGTATTGATCACATCTTTACTAATGCTGCAGAAATCTGCTTTAAAACAGTATCAAAATGTATAGGATGTAGTGATCACAATATAATAGCCATATCTAGGAAAACCACAGTTCCAAAGGCTGGGCCTAGTATAAGAAGTCATAAAATATAAGAAGTCATACAATATGTTTTGTAGTGATTCCTATGTTGATTAAAAATTGTATGGTTTAGAGGGATGTGGCAAATAAGTCTGGCTGCACAACCGATTGGCAAACGTACTGCAAATTGAGAAATCATGTGGCTAAATTGAATGAAAAGAAGAAGAAACTATACTATGAAACAAAGATAAATGAATGATGGTAATACCTTTTACAGCACCTTAATTGTAATTTAGTGCAAAAAGACACTCAGCTCCATCGTTCATTGAATCAGATGGGTCATTCATCACAAAAGCCACTGATATTGCCAACTACTTTAATGATTTGTTTTCATCGGCAAGATTAGCAAACTTAAGCATGACCTGCCAGCAACAAACGCTGACACTACACATCCAAGTATATCTGCAACAAACGCTGACACTACACATCCAAGTATATCTGACCAAAATATGAAAGCCAAGCATTGTAATTTTTTATTTCCGAAATGTGAGTCTGGAAGAGGTGAAGAAATGGTTGTCTATTAACAATGACAAGCCACCTGGGTCTGACAACTTTGACGGAAAATTACTGAGCATAATAGCGTACGATATTGCCACTCCTATTTGCCATATCTTCAATGTAAGCCTACAAGAAAGTGTGCTTTCAGGCCTGGAGGGAAGCAAAAGTAATTCCACTACCAAAGTATAGTCCCCTTTACTGGCTCAAATAGCTGACCAATCAGCCTGTTACCAACCCTTAGTAAACTTTTGGGGGAAATTGTGTTTGATCAGATACAATGCTATTTTACAGTAAACAACTTGACAAGACTTTCAGCACGCTTATAGGGAAGGACATTCAACAAGCACAGCACTTACACAAATGACTGATGATTGGCAGAGAAATTGATAGCAAAACGATTGTGGGAGCTGTTTTGAGACTTCGGTGTGGCTTTTGGCATTATTGATCATAGTCTGCTGCTAGAAAAACACATTTGTTATGGCTTTACACCCCCTGCTATATTGTTGATAGAGTTAGCTGTTTAACGGAACAGAGGGTGTTATTTAATGGAAGCCTCTCCAACATAATCCAGGTAGAATCAGGAATTCCCCAGGGCAGCAGTCTAGGCCCTTTCACTTTTTTCAATCTTTACTAATGGCATGCCTCTATGTATGCGGATGACTCAACACTATACACGTCAGCTACTACAGCGATTGAAATGACTGCAGCACTTAACAAAAAGCTGTAGTCAGTTTCAAAATGGGTGGCAAGAAATAAGTTGGTCCTAAATATTTCTAGAACTAAAACCATTGTATTTGGGACAAATCATTCACTATGCCCTAAACCTCAACTAAATCCTATAATGAATAATGTGTAAATTGAGCAAGTTGATGTGACTAAACTGCTTGGAGTAACCCTAGATGGGGCGGCAGGTAGCCTCGTGGTTAGAGCGTTGGGCCAGTAACCGAAAGGTTTCTAGTTCGAATCCCCAAGCTGACAAGGTAAAAATATGTCGTTCTGCCCCTGAACAAGGCAGTTAACCCACTGTTCCTAGTCCGTCATTGTAAATAAGAATTTGTTCTTAACTAACTTGCCTAGGTAAAAAAAAAAGGTAAAATAAAAAATAAATAAATTGTAAACTGCCATGGTCAAAACATGTTGATGCAACAGTAGCTAAGATGGGGAGAAGTCTGTCCATAATAAAGCGCTGCTCTGCCGTAACAACACTATCAACAAGGCAGGTCATACAGGCCCTAGTTTTGTCGCACCTGGACTACTGTCCAGTCGTGTGGTCAGGTGCCACAAAGATGGACTTAGGAACATTGGCTCAGAAGATGTAAACGGAATGCACATCAATCTCTCATGGCCCAAAGTAGAGGAGATATTTACTTACTCACTACTAGTTTTTGTAAGAAGTAGCTGTCTGTTTTAAAATACTAGCACACAGCTCGGACACGCATACCCCACAAAACATGCCACCAGAGGTCTCTTCACAATCCCCAAGTCAAGAACAGACTATGGGAGGTGCACAGGACTACATAGAACCATGTCTACATGGAACTCTATTCCACATCTGATAACTGATGCAAGCAGTAGAATTATTAATATATATATACACACCATATACACACCTTATGGAACAGCGGTGACTGTGAAGAGACACGCATACACGTACTAACACACGCATTCTACACAGAAGTACATATGGATTGTGTATTGTAGGTATGTGGTTGTAGAGTAGTGGCCTGAGGGCAGACACTTAATGTGTTGTGAAAAGTGTTATGAAATGTAATGTCACGTAATATTTTTGATTGTATGCAACTGTCTTAATGTTGCTGGACCCCAGGAATAGTAGCTGTTGCATTGGTAGCAGCTAATGGGGATCCTTAAATTCAAATGTGTTTATCCCTGTAATGTTGTCATCTGTCAATTTTATAGATTTTTTTTTTAAATTGTGAAATCATGTGTATTAGCTAATTCACAATTTTGTATTTTTGTTCATTTGTGTTCTCGAACAGCTTCCCTTGGAACAGTGCCAACAGCCAATGTAACAGCCCGTACGTGTACTGTGACCAGGGCAACTACATGTCAGCGGGTAGGCGTCAAATCTACTGTGTTATTGTGTGTAAAATGTCTTGTACAGGTCTCCCTTGAAAAAGGACTTTTGATCTCAGTGGGACAACCTGGTGAAATATCATGGGAAAAACACTTAACATTGTGTCCTTACCATCGGTCCGCAGGCAACACCAACTTCCACAATAATTTCCCATGCCAGCCAGAGAGCCAGACGGTAGCCTACAGCCACCAGCCCAGCTGGAGCGAGGAATGCTCCCAGGAGGCTCCCTCGACCTGGGATACAGCCGGCTGTGTGGGCAGCAAGGTAAACCTCCGGGACCCGCTGCTGGCTCCATTCAACCTAATCCCCCTAATATCTATCATTACTGTCCCCCTGTCTGCCTCAGTCAATGACCTTAGTCCTAACCACTTGGCTTTCTGCCAGGTAAACTAAACTTCTGCACCAAAGACGAAGCTAAAACCAGGAACTGCCTTCATTTACACTTAACATTATTTGTTTCTTTCCAAACCTTTTATTTTGCCCTGTGGAAAAAGCCATGTCCTAACGCTTACTAAATCTGTCTCAGTAAAGCTTAGTATTTAATGTTATATATTTATGATATTAATATAAAGTATAAAGGATTGTTTGAAATTATTTATATGGATAATCAATGTGAGTATTATTGTAACTCATCTGAATCTGTTTTCTGAAACGCCCTTTGACCTCTGTAACCTCTGTTTTTCCTTTTTACTGTGCTGTCTGTGGTTATCACATTTTCACATCACAATCTAACTGTGTGATTTATAAAAAAGCAAATGGAGCTCAGAAAATAGGAACTGCAACCTCTGCGGTTTGATTGGGAATCTAGGGAGTGAGGCTTTGTCTGCTTCTCTTGCGTGGACAACTTCCACTTTTCACAAACTACCATGGTTCTGGCCTCAGCATGGTTCAATACAACGTAGATCATAGTCTTTCGGTTAGGCTTTATTTTAGAGAGCATTGTTTACCTTTTCTTTAGACCAAAACAATGTCACTGACTGCTTGATGACATTGATGATACCTTTCTTTTCCTAATTCTTGGTAAAAGTCACATAAGTGGTACGTATTGTATTGAATTATTTTCTAACAAGAACCAGGAAGTGAATACCAACATACTAGTGGTGACAGGGCTGTAACATGAAGCTTTTATGCTTGTTTTTATCAAGATCCTGACCACCTCCATTATCATCAAACATGTCTTGTGTGCAATGTTCCCTCAAATTTATTTGGGCGTTGAGCAAATTTCTGGGTTGATGAGTGCAAACTTGAATGTTGTGAAAATTCGGTGCAACTCCCCTTGCACGTTTACTGTGAAGACTGAGGCTGTACCTGGTTTAAGTTACAGTTTTAACAGTGGCCAAGTAGGGTACTGTGGCTATTTGTAGGAAGCAATCACTCCCCTATTGCTGACTACAAATGATCTATAACTCGGCTAATAACTCACTAACTAGCAAAGGATATGAACAAAATGTTTACTTGCAGCTCTCGCTTTGATCTCAAAACAAGCACATCTACTTACGGCCGCTCATGCTGTAAACAAAGTCCAGTTCGTAGTAAATTGCACAGATCCAATAATGGCAATGGTCTATTTACATATAGGCCTACTGCAGCCCTGATTGTTTATGCCGCACCGGTCTGTGTAGAGTACGGGCGGAGTAGTGCGTATCAATGCAATTGAATCCTACTCCTATGCGTTCTGTCTACAACAAAATCTCTTGCATAGTTTCGGTATGTTGCATTGAAAGTAGCTAATATTGTGTTGATTCGATCACAATTGCAACAGTAAAGGGAAATGTTGATAGTGTTAAGTGAACTCTAGAACAGTGGTCACGAACCTTTTCTGAGTCGAGATCAATTTGAGTCAAAATGCAAGCTGAGATCTACAGCTTAGATTTTTTTTCGACATTTTTAACAACTTAAGCCTATGCAACATTAACCAATTTACAACAGTACCATGGCAATGAGGTTTGTGCGGTAAACTATAGGCCAAATAAGTTATGACCGAATATTGGCTTTGCTTGAATTGCCCTGCCAATGCGCTGTTGTTCGGGCCATTTTTTTTAAATTCAAATTCGAAATTTGAGGTAGGCTATATAATCACACCGGTAATAGATCCGTTGTTGTATTATTATTTTTTATTTTATTATTTTACCTTTATTTAACTAGGCAAGTCAGTTAAGAACAAATTCTTATTTACAATGATGGCCTAGGAACAGTGGGTTAACTGCCTTGTTCAGGGGCTGAACTTGTGAAGCACAGCTGAGTGAGCATACATTTAAATCATTAGCTTTTTTTTTTTTTTTTTTTTTTACTGGGCTGATGGTACCTGCATCTGATGGTCTTGTTCAGCGGAGGGAGAGGGCAGCAGACTGAGGGTCCGCCTCTCAACCTCATTCCGCTCTCCCTTTCCTCCACTGACACGGTCTTCCAGATGAGTCGCACCGCATTATTTCGGCCTCATGCGCAAGTGTGTTACTCCTTTGAACAGAGAAAGTGAAATATTCCTTGATATTATAAAAGACCCAAGCCGCTAATAATAACAACGGAAGCCTATAGATGCACTTTCCTACTCATTCATTACTGCTGCAGTGCTTGTTGTAGCGCTGAGTGGGAATAGGAAGAACGTGTATTTTAAGGCTTATAAAAGTGTTGAATATTAAGTTAAGAACTTAAACATGAACTCACTCATAAAAACAGCAGCTTTTTGCTGTAATCATTGAGTCTCTCTCTAGTCATGGTTTTAAGTGTTTTGATATCTCACAGTATCAACTTTACTGTAGCTTTCTTTTATGCCTGCTACGTTAGTGCAGACGCGGTCATCTGAGCCATTCGATTGGCCAGTGGTAGGCCTATACTGCACTTGATTTGCAGAGTTTGTACCTTCAGACACATGAAGTGGTTAAAAATGTCAGCAGTTCCAGAGGGAACATTGTGTGTTTAGGAAATTCTCATAAACTTTACTTTTAGATTTTTGCCATCACTGAAGTGTCCAGTCACATTTAATATTATAATTTATTTTTTTAAATAAATGGTGGCATTTCTTTTCTAAACCATATTTTGTTTCTCTCGCTCTGTTCCCCCTTAGCCATATTTCCCCGGCACCAGGAGCCTGTCCCCAATGTCCAGTCTGTTCGGTTCCATCTGGACCCCCCAGAGTGAGCCGTACCAAAGCCACTTCCAACCCGAGCGCTCAGCCCCCATGTCTCCGGTGTCCCCCGTCTGCCCCATCACCCCGCCTCACGCCCCCTTCAACCGGGAGCCCGGGGGCATGTGCCGCCCCAAGCAGTACTCCAGCTTCAACCCTTTCGGCCCCCACATGAACCTGGACATTTGGAACTCCTCATCCAACCGCAGCTCAAATTCGCAGCTGTCCAACGACTCGGGCTACTGCGGCGACATTTAACAAAAACCTGGCATAACCGACGACAACAAACAAAAACGATGCTATAAAAGAAAGGAACAAGAAATGAATGTGCTTTTATCGATAATGGGGGGAAAAATGTGAATATTCCTTTACTTTTATGTTCCTTTTTTTCTTTCAAACGTTCAATGTTGTGAAAGGTTAAGCATTTGTTGTATATTTTTCTAGGTGTTTTGATCATAGAAAATTAAAACATTTAAAAAGTTTTGTACTTGATGTCTTGTTTGCTTTGTCCCCAACGCTACAACTATTTAGCAGTAACAGAGGGACCGTATAAGCTTGTTATCTTTGCCATCCATCAAAATCACTTTCATACAGCAGTTTAAATTGCTTTACAAAAACAATTATAACCAGAAAATGACACAGAATTCAAATGTACAGCAGGTGATGACCTAATAATATACAGTGAAACTAAGTGAAATATCACTGTGCACAATTGATGTCAATCAATTAAAAGTAAGTTTATAAAAGTGACATTTTTAAGATTCTAGGATGAGGATATTTGTTGATCTTTGAACACAAATTGAACTATACAGAACAAAAATATAAACACAACATGCAACAATTTCAACTATTTTACTCAGTTGCAGTTCATATAATGAAATCAGTCAATTTAAATAAATTCATTATGTGAAATCCATAGATTAGGGCCTAACTGGGCAGGGGTGCAGCCATGGGTGGGGCTGGGAGTGCATTGGCCCACCCACTGTCTTGGGAGCCAGGCCCAGCCAATCTGAATTCGTTTTTCCCCACTAAAGGGCTTTATTACAGACAGAAATACTCCAGTTTCATCAGCTGTCCCGGTGGCTGGTCGCAGACTATGTGGAGGCCTTTTATTGTTCCCACCACAAGGTGCACCTGTGTAATGATCATGCTGTCTAATCAGCTTCTTGATAACCCATCCACCTGACAGGTGGGGCATATCTTTGCAAAGGACAAAATGCTCACTAACAGGGATGTAAACACATTCATGCCATTTCTTTTTTGAAAAACGCTTTTTGTGCGGATGGAACATCTCTGGGATCTTATTTCAACTCTTGAAACATGGGACCAACACTTTACATGTTGTGTTAATATTTTTGTTCAGTATAAATCAGAAATAACACCAGTCCCCACTCTGGCTTCACTTTCTCTTTTGACTCAATGGACTGTTCCATAAATACTGTTTGACAGAGAAAGGGGAAATACTATGCTCAATATTTGGCATCGTTTGCCTGGCTACCCAAACTCCTTGCTACGGTGAATTGCTACGCCACAGGCGGTTAGTTTCTTCTCTGCAATGAGTCTGGATCTGAGTACCTCCCCAACGATTTCTTGAACGCAAACACATTCTAACCGTTCTGATTGGTCCCAGAAACCAATGGCATCATGGCACACAAGGTGATTCACAAATGCTGTTTAGCCTACATTTTATTTAGCCAGATAACCATTCCATTGGACAGTAAATTGCTTGCAGGAACAGAGGCTCCAAGGGGATTTGGGACAGTCAAATGATCACTGACCGGTAAGGGGGACTCAGAACACATTTTAGAATACGGACCACTCTTGTTTATTTAAATCAAGTTATTTAACACAAGGAACCCAGTGGTTTATTTTTGCTCTACATTTCTCAAGTTCTAATCATTTAAAATCATTGTTATAGTTGTAAATACACTGTGGCCAGTTTATTAGGTACACCACCCCGTTCTGGCAAATGGTTCACTCTTACAGATGGTTAGTCATGTGGCAGTGGCTTGCTATATAAAGCAGGCTGCCCGACATCGAGGCATTCAGATACTGTTCAATTAGGAAGAACTAGTGACCTAAGTGACTTTGAGCGTGGTATGATCGTCAGTGCCAGGCACGCCGGGTCCAGTGTCTCAGAAACATCCTGGAATTTATACGTATGACGGTGTCTAGGGTTTACCGAGAATGGTGCGACAACCAAAAAACAGTGAGTGGCAGTCTTGTGGACGAAAACCGCTCGTTGATGAGTGGTCGAAGGAGAATGGCAAGAATCGTGCAAGCTAACAGGCGGTCCACAAACAGGTAAATAACGGCGCAGTACAACAGTGTGCAGAATAGCATCCCGGAGCGCATAACTCGTCAGTCCTGGTCACAGATGGGCTATTACAGCAGACGACCACACCGGTGTCCACTCCGATCAGCTAAAAACAAGAAGAAGCGGCTCCAGTGGGCACACCATCACCAACTGGGCAATTGAGTGGAAAATCGTTGCCTGGTCTGATGAATCCCACTTCCTGTTGATTCAAGATTTTGAGTAAATGGCATGAGACCATGGCTACATTCTGACTGGTGTCAATGGTACAGGATGGTGGTGTAATGGTGTGGGGAATGTTTTTTCCTGGCAAACGTTAGGTGCCTTGATTTAAATTTTAAAAAATGCAATGTGTACATGTCCTGAAGAATTCCAGCTGTTCTGGAGGCAAAGGGGGTCCGACCCGGTACTAGTTGCAGATAATGGGCCTCTGTACGCCTATGTAGATAATCCATTAAAAATCAGCCGTGTCCAACTACAATAGTCATTTACAACATTAACAATGTCAACACTATTTCTGATTTGATGTTATTTTAATTAATGGACGAAAAAAATCAAAAACATGTACATTTCTATGTGACCCCAAACTTTTGAACGGTAGTGTATATATACTTTTTGTGTATTTTCCTTCTTTATTATTTTCCCCTAACCCTACCAAATCAAACTTTGTCACATGCGCTGAATACAACAAGTGTAGGCCTTACCATGAAATGCTTACTTACAAGCCCTTAACCAACAATACAGTTCAAGAAGAGTTAAGAAAATATTTACCAAATAAATTAAAGTAAAAAATAATAAAAAGTAACACAACATAACGAGGCTAGATACAGGGGGTGCCGGTACCCAGTCAGTGTGCGTGGGTACAGGTTAGAGGAAATGTGTACTTATAGGTAGGGGTGAAGTGACTATGCATAGATAAACAGCGAGTAGCAGCAGTGTACAAAACAAATGGGGGGGGGGTTAATGTTATAGTCTGGTGGCCATTTGATGAATTGTTCCGCAGTCTTATGGCTTGGGGGTAGAAGCTGTTAACGAACCTTTTGGTCCTTCGGTACCACTTGACGTGTGGTAGCAGAGAAAACAGTCTGACTTGGGTGACTGGAGTCTCTGACAATTTTATGTGCTTTCCTCTGACTCCGCCTATTATATAGGTCCTGGATTGCAGGAAGTTTGGCCCCAGTGATGTACTGGGCCGTACGCACTACCCTCTGTAGCGCCTTACGGTCAGATGCCGAGCAGTTGCCATACCCAAGCAGTTGCCATACCAGGCGGTGATGCAACCGGTCACGATGCTCTCGATGGAGCAGCTGTAGACATTTTTGAGGATCTGGGGGACCCATGAGGGGTCAAAAGGTTTTGTCGTGCCCTCTTCACGACTGTCTTGGTGTGTTTGGACCATGTAGATCGTTGGTGATGTGGACACCAAAGAACTTGAAACTCTCGACCCGCTCCACTACAGCCCCTCTGACGTTTCCTGTAGTCCACGATCAGCTCCTTTGTATTTCTCACACTGAGATTGTTGTCCTGGCACCACACTTCCAGTTCTCTGACCACCTTCCTATCGGCTGTCACCATCTCTCCCCTAATTGGAGGCGACTAATGGACAACACTACGTAGGCTTTAACTTCCTGCTGATACACACTCTATACATTTTATGGACACATTTTACATTAGTCATCTTGTTTTTTTCTTTTTAGTCCCACCCTTCAGCGCTCCCTTCACCCCCTCCCATCTATCTCTGAACACCATTCAGTTTTGATTTCTATTTGCCATATATTTTTAAACTGTGCTGTTTCATAAAAGTTCTGAACTTTTCTATTCTCACAGTTTCTACAGATTGTAAATAAAGCAAAAAAAATTGGCTGAGTATTATTTTATTATATTATTTTGATCGATTGAATATGACTTGTTAAATCACCCAGCAGTGGTATTTGCAGAGTTAGCTCCAGGTAAATTGCAGTTCTTCAACCATTCCTGAACATCCTTCATCTGGGCAGTACCAAAGAAGTGATCTAACGATTGTCTCTTTGCAGCAAAATCTGCAGAACTGGGATGTTTGTATCCCCCATATATATACAGTAGGGAGAACAAGTATTTGATACACCATTTTGCAGGTTTTCCTACTAACAAAGCATGTAGAGGTCTGTAATTTTTATCATAGGTACGGAATCTAAAACAAAAACCCAGAAAATCACGTTGTATGATTTTTAAGTAATTAATTTGCATTTTATTGCATGACATAAGTATTTGATACATCAGAAAAGCAGAACTTAATATTTGGTACAGAAACCTTTGTTTGCAATTACAGAGATCATATGTTTCCTGTAGTTCTTGACCAGGTTTGCACACACTGCAGCAGGGATTTTGGCCCACTCCTCCATACAGACCTTCTCCAGATCCTTCAGGTTTCGGGGCTGTCGCTGGGCAATAAGGACTTTCAGCTCCCTCCAAAGATTTTCTATTGGGTTCAGGTCTGGAGACTGGCTAGGCCACTCCAGGACCTTGAGATGCTTCTTACGGAGCCACTGCTTAGTTGCCCTGGCTGTGTGTTTCGGGTCGTTGTCATGCTGGAAGACCCAGCCACGACCCATCTTCAATGCTCTTACTGAGGGAAGGAGGTTGTTGGCCAAGATCTCGCGATACATGGCCCCATCCATCCTCCCCTCAATACGGTGCAGTCGTCCTGTCCCCTTTGCAGAAAAGCATCCCCAAAGAATGATGTGTCCACCTCCATGCTTCACGGTTGGGATGGTGTTCTTGGGGTTGTACTCATCCTTCTTCTTCCTCCAAACACGGCGAGTGGAGTTTAGACCAAAAAGCTCTATTTTTGTCTCATCAGACCACATGACCTTCTCCCATTCCTCCTCTGTATCATCCAGATTGTCATTTGCAAACTTCAGACGGGCCTGGACATGCGCTGGCTTAAGCAGGGGGACCTTGCGTGCGCTGCAAGATTTTAATCCATGACAGCGTAGTGTGTTACTAATGGTTTTCTTTGAGACTGTGGTCCCAGCTCTCTTCAGGTCATTGACCAGGTCCTGCCGTGTAGTTCTGGGCTGATCCCTCACCTTCCTCATGATCATTGATGCCCCACGAGGTGAGATCTTGCATGGAGCCCCAGACCGAGGGTGATTGACCGTCATCTTGAACTTCTTCCAATTTGTTTTATTTTTTTTAATTTTTTTTTTATCCCCTTTTCTCCCCAATTTTCGTGGTATCCAATCGCTAGTAATTACTATCTTGTCTCATCGCTACAACTCCCGTACGGGCTCGGGAGAGACGAAGGTCGAAAGTCATGCGTCCTCCGAAGCACAACCCAACCAAGCCGCACTGCTTCTTTAACACAGCGCGCCTCCAACCCGGAAGCCAGCCGCACCAATGTGTCGGAGGAAACACCGTGCACCCGGCCCCCTTGGTTAGCACGCACTGCGCCCAGCCCGCCACAGGAGTCGCTGGAGTGCGATGAGACAAGGAAATCCCTACTGGCCAAACCCTCCCTTACCCGGACGACGCTAGCCCAATTGTGCGTCGCCCCACGGACCTCCCGGTCGCGGCCGGCTGCGACAGAGCCTGGGGTCGAACCCAGAGACTCTGGTGGCGCAGTTAGCACTGCGATGCAGTGCTCTAGACCACTGCGCCACCCGGGAGGCCCCTTCTTCCATTTTCTAATAATTGCGCCAACAGTTGTTGCCTTCTCACCAAGCTGCTTGCCTATTGTCCTGTAGCCCATCCCAGCCTTGTGCAGGTCTACAATTTTATCCCTGATGTCCTTACACAGCTCTCTGGTCTTGGCCATTGTGGAGAGGTTTGATTCTGTTTGATTGAGTGTGTGGACAGGTGTCTTTTATACAGGTAACGAGTTCAAACAGGTGCAGTTAATACAGGTAATGAGTGGAGAACAGGAGGGCTTCTTAAAGATAAACTAACAGGTTAGAGAGACAGAATTCTTACTGGTTGGTAGGTGATCAAATACTTATGTCATGCAATAAAATGCAAATTAATTACTTAAAAATCATACAATGTGATTTTCTGGATTTTTGTTTTAGATTCCGTCTCTCACAGTTGAAGTGTACCTATGATTAAAAAAAATACAGACCTCTACATGCTTTGTAAGTAGGAAAACCTGCAAAATCAGTAGTGTATCAAATACTTGTTCTCCCCACTGTATATATATACACTGCTCAAAAAAATAAAGGGAACACTTAAACAACACAATGTAACTCCAAGTCAATCACACTTCTGTGAAATCAAACTGTCCACTTAGGAAGCAACACTGATTGACAATAAATTTCACATGCTGTTGTGCAAAAGATGGAAATTATAGGCAATTAGCAAGACACCCCCAATAAAGGAGTGGTTCTGCAGGTGGTGGCCACAGACCACTTCTTAGTTCCTATGCTTCCTGGCTGATGTTTTGGTCACTTTTGAATGCTGGCGGTGCTTTCACTCTAGTGGTAGCATGAGACGGAGTCTACAACCCACACAAGTGGCTCAGGTAGTGCAGCTCATCCAGGATGGCACATCAATGCGAGCTGTGGCAAGAAGGTTTGCTGTGTCTGTCAGCGTAGTGTCCAGAGCATGGAGGCGCTACCAGGAGACAGGCCAGTACATCAGGAGACGTGGAGGAGGCCGTAGGAGGGCAACAACCCAGCAGCAGGACCGCTACCTCCGCCTTTGTGCAAGGAGGAGCAGGTGGAGCACTGCCAGAGCCCTGCAAAATGACCTCCAGCAGGCCACAAATGTGCATGTGTCTGCTCAAACGGTCAGAAACAGACTCCATGAGGGTGGTATGAGGGCCCGACGTCCACAGGTGGGGGTTGTGCTTACAGCCCAACACCGTGCAGGACGTTTGGCATTTGCCAGAGAACACCAAGATTGGCAAATTCACCACTGGTTCTTCACAGATGAAAGCAGGTTCACACTTAGCACATGTGACAGACGTGACAGAGTCTGGAGACGCCGTGGAGAACGTTCTGCTGCCTGCAACATCCTCCAGCATGACCGGTTTGGCGGTGGGTCAGTCATGGTGTGGGGTGGCATTTCTTTGGGGGGCCGCACAGCCCTCCATGTGCTCGCCAGAGGTAGCCTGACTGCCATTAGGTACCGAGATGCGATCCTCAGACCCCTTGTGAGACCATATGCTGGCGCGGTTGGCCCTGGGTTCCTCCTAATGCAAGACAATGCTAGACCTCATGTGGCTGGAGTGTGTCAGCAGTTCCTGCAAGAGGAAGGCATTGATGCTATGGACTCGCCCGCCCGTTCCCCAGACCTGAATCCAATTGAGCACATCTGGGACATCATGTCTCGCTCCATCCACCAACACCACGTTGCACCACAGACTGTCCAGGAGTTTGCGGATGCTTTAGTCCAGGTCTGGGAGGAGATCCCTCAGGAGACCATCCGCCACCTCATCAGGAGCATGCCCAGGCATTGTAGGGAGGTCATACAGGCACGTGGAGGCCACACACACTACTGAGCCTCATTTTGACTTGTTTTAAGGACATTACATCAAAGTTGGATCAGCCTGTAGAGTGGTTTTCCACTTTAATTTTGAGTGTGACTCCAAATCCAGACCTCCATGGTTTGATAAATTTGATTTCCATTGATCATTTTTGTGTGATTTTGTTGTCAGCATATTCAACTATGTAAAGAAAAAAGTATTTAATAAGAATATTTCATTCATTCAGATCTAGGATGTGTTATTTTAGTGTTCCCTTTATTTTTTGAGCAGTGTGTATATATATATATATATATATATATATATATATATATATATATATATATATATATATATATACAGTTGAAGTCGTAAGTTTACATACACCTTAGCCAAATACATTGAAACTCAGTTTTTCACAATTCCTGAATTTTAATCCTAGTAAAAGTTCCCTGTTTTAGGTCAGTTAGGATCACCACTTTATTTTAAGAATGTGAACTGTCAGAATAATAGTAGAGAGAATTATTTATTTCAGCTTTTAGTTCTTTCATCACATTCCTAGTGGGCCAGAAGTTAACATACACTCAATTAGTATTTGGTAGCATTGCCTTTAAATTGTTTCACTTGGATCAAACATTTCAGGTAGCCTTCCACAAGCTTCCCACAATAAGTTGGGTGAATTTTGTCCCATTCCTCCTGACAGAGCTGATGTAACTGAGTCAGGTTTGTAGGCCTCCTTGCTCGCACACACTTTTTCAGTTCTGCCCACAACTGTTCTATAGTATTGAGGTCAGGGCTTTGTGATGGCCACTCCAATACCTTGAGTTTGTTGTCCTTAAGCCATTTTGCCACAACTTTGGAAGTATGCTTGGGGTCATTGTCCACTTAGAAGACCGATTTGCATCCAAGCATTAATTTCCTGACTGATGTCTTGAGATGTTACTTCAATATATCCACATAATTTCCCCACCTCATGATGCCATCTATTTTGTGAAGTGCACCAGTCCCTCCTGCAGCAAAGCACCCCCACAACATGATGCTGCCACCCCCGTGCTTCACGGTTGGGATGGTGTTCTTCGGCTTACAAGCCTCCCCCTTTTTCCTCCAAACATAACGATGGTTATTATGGCCAAACAGTTTTATTTTTGGTTCATCAGACCAGAGGACATTTCGCCAGAAAGTACGATCTTTGTCCACCTGTGCAGTTGCAAACCGTAATCTGGCTTTTTATGGCGGTTTTGGAGCAGTGACTTCTTCCTTGAGCGGCCTTTCAGGTTATGTCGATATAGGACTTGTTTTACTCTGGATATAGATACTTTTGTACCTGTTTCCTCCAAGATCTTCACAAGGTCCTTTGCTGTTGTTCTGGGATTGATTTGCACTTTTCGCACCAAAGTACGTTAATCTCTAGGAGACAGAACGCGTCTACTTCCTGAGCGGTATGACGGCTGCGTGGACCCATGGTGTTTATACTTGCGTACTATTGTTTGTACAGATGAACGTGGTACCTTCAGGCGTTTGGAAATTGCTCCCAAGGATGAACCAGGCTTGTGGAGATCTACAATTGTTTTTCTGAGGTCTTGTCTGATTTCTTTTGATTTTCCCATGATGTCAAGCAAAGAGGCACTGAGTTTGAAGGTAGGCCTTGATAGACATCCACAGGTACACCTCCAATTGACTCAGATGATGTCAATTAGCCTATCAGAAGCTTCTAAAGCCATGACATCATTTTCTGGAATTTTCCAAGCTGTTTAAAGGCACAGCCAACTGATTATATGTAAACTTCTGACCCATTGGAATTGTGATACAGTGAATTATAAGTGAAATAATCTGTCTTAACAATTATTGGAAAAATGACCTGTGTCATGCACAAAGTAGGTGTCCTAACCGACTTGCCAAAACTATAGTTTGTTAACAATAAATTTGTGGAGTGGTTGAAAAACGAGTTTTAATGACTCCAACTTCAACTGTATATATATACACACAAACATTCTACTGGTTGAAAGAAGGCACAGCTGTCAATGTTTTGGTCCTTAAATGAAATGATTTATAATTTTCTTTAACCTGTTTTGGTCTTTAATACAGGGCTGACAGACAAGTTCCTTACTTTCTCCCCCATCCACTTGCCTCTTCCATTTTTACTGAAATTCTGCAATTAGTTTGTTGTAATTTTGGATAGAGCAGACATTTCAATAGTTTTGTTAGCTGCTTGTGTGACAACTCCGCCAGTCCTATGTATGATATAATTTACAAAGATTATACTGTAAAACAAATTACAAATCCAGTTTTTTATTTTATTTTGTATATTTATTGTAATATTTGTTCTGTCTTTTCTGGTGGATTAAACTGAAATTGCAACCAACTTTCTATGACTTGTTTTAGAAATCGCAATATTTTGGAGATTTCATTTTCAAATAACCGAAAATGAGAGGTTGTAATCTGAATGAAAGGGAAAAGGCCCTTCTTGAACACTGAGTGAGCCATTCATACTAATCTGCTAGAGAACCAGTTTGGATTTAGGTATAGTTTTTGTATAACTGAAGCCTTTGATAGGTCTAATACTTTAATATTTAATCATTTTTGTCCTCCGAATTCATATTCATTACAGTGCATTCGGAAAGTATTCAGACCCCTTGACTTTTTCCACATTTTGTTACGTTACAGCCTCATTGTAAAAATATATCTTTTTTGAATTCCCTCAATCTACACACAATACCCCTTAATGACAAAGCAAAAACAGGTTTTTAGAAATAAAATAAAAAACTGATATGACATTTACATAAGTATTCATACCCTTTACTCAGTACTTTGTGGAAGCACCTTTGGCAGTGATTACAGCCTTGAGTCTTCTTGGCTATGATGCTACAAGCTTGGCACACCTGTATTTGGGGAGTTTCTTCCATTCCTTTGTCTGCAAATCCTCTCAAGCTCTGTCAGATTGGATGGTGAGCGCCGCTGCATAGCTATTTTCAGGTCTCTCCATTGTTTCTCATAGTCTGAGAGTCCTTTAGGTGCCTTATCGGCAAACACTAAGCGGGCTGTCATGTGCCTTTTACTGATGAGTGGCTTCCGTCTGGCCGCTCTACCATAAAGGCCTGATTAGTGGACTGCTGCAGAGATGCAGATCCTTCTGGTAGGTTCTTCCATCTCCACAGAGGAACTCTGGAGCTCTTTCAGAGTGACCATTGGGTTCTTGGTCACCTCCCTGACCAATGCCCTTCTCCCCCGATTGCTCAGTTTGGCTGGGCGGCCAGCTCTAGGAAGAGTCTTGTTGGTTCCAAACTTCTCCCATTTAAGAATGAGGGAGGCCACTGCTTTCTTGTGGACCTTCAATGCTGCAGACATTTTTTGGTACCCTTCCCCAGACCTCAGACAATGGCTTGGGTTTTGCTCTGACATGCACTGTCAACTGTGGGACCTTATATAGACAGGTGTTTGCCTTTCCAATCAATTGAATTAACCACAAGTGGACTCCAATCAAGTTGTAGAAACATCAAAGATGATCAATGGAAACAGGATGCACCTAAACTCAATTTGGAGTCTCATAGCAAAGGGTCTGAATACTTAAGAAAATAAGGTATTTCTGTTTATTTGTAATACATTTGTAAAAATGTCAAACTTGTTTTCGCTTTGTCATTATGTGGTATTGTGTGTAGATTGATGAGGAAAAAATGTATTTAATACATTTTAAAATGCGGCTGTAACGTAACAAAATGTGGAAATAGTCTAGGTGTCTTAATACTTTCCGAATGCACTTTATATCAATAGGACTGTTTAATCTTGGCTGACTTGCCATTCCAAATTAAATGGAATATTTTTTGCTCGTATAACTTTTTAAAAACAAGTTGTTAGGGGTAGGCAGGGCCATAAGCAAATAGGTAAACTGGGAGATTTGGCAAAAAAGTTAATCGGGGTGATTTTTCCACAAATAGATAGGTATTTTCCTTTCCAAGGTAGTAAGATATAGTTTTGCTAACTTTCTATTAACATCTATTGTAGTGAGATCATTTCCTTCTTTCGGGATATGCATGATTCAGTATTCAGTATTTGTATTAAACCATTCCCTTCTCTAAACTGAATACTCATTTCCCTAACTCTTATTAATATGAATTTGATCCCCACATGGGTCACATTGTGAAAATATACCACTATCAAATATAAATTGATAGTGGTAACACTAAAATCCGCATAACCATCACATTGTCCCTGTTCGTTAATAATTAGTTTGAAAATAAATGTAGGAATGCAGTACAAGCTGTATTCTTTTGAAATATATCCAGCAGATGGTGCTATTACTCAAGTGAGCTCTTCATTACTGGATACATTTTAACCTAAGAGATATTTTGGTCAGGGCCTCAGTGCCCAAAGTTTTGGTTTGGTCTGGGTCTTGGCTTGTGGTCTCAGCTCATGATGTGGTCAAGATACAGAACATCACCCGGTGCTCACATGTGGTTTTCTTCATCTGATCAAGATGATCCAGTCACAATTTCACACATCTATACTTTGGCATTAAAATGTATTTTATCAGTCCACTTTCTCTGCATTGTGCCCAGATTTTTTGATCCCTCTCTGTATGCAAATTATTTGACAGATATTGTTTCAAAATAATATGAATGTATTCATTTTAAGACAATGGTGCCACCTGTTAACTTTAGAGGGCGGATAATGATGATTTAAATGTTTTTATAGTCCAGATCTGTCTACACTTGTGAGGTATCCAGACACAATGCGTGCTCTGCTACCTCTGCAGGTGGTCAGGAAGATCAGATCACAATGTGTTTTTTGATCATCCACACCGGTCTACAAATGTGGGCATAATCAGGATGTGGAGGACAAAATCAGGGCAAAGGACACATGTTACAGTAGCACCAGGTATAAATGAGACTACTGAGTACCATCTCTTGCCCTGGCACCTTGTTTTAAATGTGGAGGCCGTATTGGCATGCTAATGTTTAGGAAGATGGATACTTTAAGAGGGTTGGTCTGGGTCTTGTTTTTCCACATTTCAACAGATCTTGTCATAGTGTCAATAAGCTGAATCTAGCTCTGGTTGTCAAGAAGTTGGGTCTTGGTCTGGAATGGTTCTGAAGAGGTTGCGTCTGGGACTCCGGTCTTCACTTCATATCTGTTACAAACCTAATAAACATGCCATTGATTTGTACTTTAAGGTTCCTTGAATTGTTTTCTTTAATTAAGAGGGACTAAAAGATGCAGTAACAGATCATTTATAAGAATTACACTTCTCAGATTAATATTATACAAATATATGTTTAGTGTTGTAATTTTAAAAAAGTTATCACCATCTGAATTCACACTTGTCTCGACTTCTGCTGTCTCCCAAAAACTATGTACAAGAATACAAGGTTTATCTAATATTTACAGAGTACTATATAAAGCAATATTTTACACACACATACACACTACAGCTGCAATTTTTTTTTTGCATTCACCCCAAGAAATGAAAACACAAATCGACCACTAATATACAATCCTGATATACTTAGTTAACATACCTAAGACACGCTGTCATAGTGAGAATAAATGTCGTAAAAAAGTTGAAACTGAAATGGCATGTCAAAGGAACTTACGTAAAAAAAGCTTGAAACAGAAACATATTTCATAAATCAATAATTGTGGTGGAAATAGGAACAGTGCAGTATTGAGGCTCATGTACAAAAAGTTGACCGTCCATTGACTGCAGAGGGTCAAATAATTGATCGTCGTCACTGCAATGATATGGGCCTTGCTTTGGCCCGTTGAACTTCCAACGCCAGGGGTGCATTGGAAGTAGTATCTAAAAAAGGCAGAGAATATAGCCAGCTATCTCTCGTTGCTTGAGAAAAATAATACTAAAAAAAAAAAAAAGCACATTACATTGTATTTCATTACATACCTTAGTCTCGCTATCATCATCTTAAAGAATACATCTGAAAAATACCACACCATGCACACAGAAACCACACCTCTCCTCTCACCTAATGATAGGCCTATGCACTAAATGTATCCAGCCTCATCATCAAGTCTGGATAAGTGGAGCCTAACAGACTGCATTTAAATCATGAAAAAAATGACTGGTAACTAATGATTTAATCTTTTCAGAAACACTGAAAAATGCAGACAACATTACAGGTGGGACTGTGTACTAGGCCTACAACAGACGCACCTGTTAGTCTTTGATTTTACTGTAATGTGTATGTGATTTGTTTTGTCTTAAGAACTATTTTGATGGCTCAAATGAGATCCTAATAAACCATGCAATTGTTGAAAAGTAGCCTACGGCAGTGCTAAACACATGGTACTATAAACTGGACGTTTAACAATTCTGACAGAACTAGTTGCATCCGGATCAGACCAGATCCGGCTCCTAGAGTTTAGATAAGACTCATCTGATCTTGAGTCTTGCGTCGCTCAGCACTGCAGCTTGCGGATGCTGCGCGAGATCCTCTTGAACTCGCGCTGGCCCCGCTGCCAGCGCTTGAGCGAGGTGATCACCAGGTGGCCATCCATCTTCTGGCCCATGACCAGGTAGGAGGCGTTGATGTCGTTCATCTCGTCGCACACGCACTGCAGGCCATCTTTGAGCCAGAGCACCGTCTTGCGCAGGTCGCGCTCAGTCACGCCGCTCAGCTTGTAGATGGTCTTGCTCTTGGTCTCGGGCACGATCTTGGTGTCGCCGTTCATGTAGGAGATCTCCTTTACCTTGATCTTCAGGGCTACGCAAAGCAGCCAGGGGTGAAAGGGAGAGGTGCACGTTTGGATTTGTTGGACTTGAAACCGAGTGCTAATAAGCCTACTGTAGGTAGCCAACTTTTGTATATCTATAAAGCAAGACAAGAGTGGATTTACTTAGAATTCAGGAATAGAACTTACCGAAGTCATTTTTGCACAGGTTGTCAACTATCTCATTGTCGTTTTCCTCCTTTTCCTTGCAGGCGTCACACACTCTGGGCACTACAGGAGAAACGAGAGCAGATGTATTATACTCCCACTGTAAATTCAAACAGGTGTTCTATCGACTGTAACCTAACGCAGCATATTACCGTTTAAATAGTGAAGCTATTCAATGCATTCTTTCTCACGTTCCACTGTTGAGAGTGATGTCAGGAGTAACCGGTGGAGTTTACACATCCCCCTATTAAGGGAACAACCCAGTAAACTCCGGTCCTGCCCAAAAGGAGGAGATTCCACAAGACTCCCCACTATTAACCTGACGTTCACTCTTGTGAAAATCCAGGAGGGAATGGAGCTCCAGGAACATGGCTATTGGGCTATTACGTTGTATTAAATGACTCCATTAGATCTCATTAGGCGCCTACATCAAATGTATCATTGGCTGTTTCCCGTTTAAAGTAGTTGCATGTTATTTATTGTAGGCTAAGACATATTTTGCCTTGATTTTATTTATTTGATCAGTATATTTTTGGGAGTGAATGCCAACAAAATGCAGCTGTAGTGTGTGTGTAAAATATTGCTTTATATAGTACTTTGTAAATATCAGATAAACCTTGTACTTTTTGTTATGTTGCCATAATAAAGCCCTGTATTTTCTTTTTAGAACTGGAAGTTAAACAGGTTTTACAATAAATGATCATCGATTTTGAGGTTTATTCTGTGAAAAACTTAAGTGTCTAGCCGGATTATGCCAATACCTTACCTTCTTTGGTGACTGGCATGAAATGATCGATGCCCGCTGGAGGGATACACAGGTCATTGTCGGGCGGGAAGCGCTCGCAGTCAAGCATATCTGGCCACGGGAACCCGAATGCGGACATCACCGGCGCGCAACCGTCTTTGACGCTCTCGCACAACGACCTGCACGGCTGGATAGTCTCGTCCAAATCGTCCAGACACACCGGTGCAAAGAGAGAGCAAAGAAACTTCCTCGTGTCGGGGTGACACTGCTTCTGGACCAGTGGAATCCAGGAAGAGGCTTGCTGCAAAACCTCGTTCATGGTCTCGTGCCCGAGAAGATTCGGGAGGCGCATCTCGGTGTATTCGATGTCATGACACAGGAGAAGATTGGCCGGGATGGGTTTGCAGTTATTCTTTTTGTAGAATAACTCGGGTTGACCGAAATTGTATAATCCGTGGATGGCCATGCACGCAGGTAATGTTATCGCCCATATTATGGACAGAATGTAACAATTCATAGTTGTTAGCTAAATAGTATTTTTTTTTTTAAATCGAAACGTCAAGCTGCAATGCCTTCATTCAGGTGTTCTTCAGCATCAGTAGAGGACCACTGACAATGTTCTGAATATGTAGTAGTTTAACATGGGGTTTTCTTGTGGTCATGTTTGGGAGGAGTCAAGGGCGCGAAGTAATCTCATCCATTGGTCCAGTTTCACTCCTCGGTGTCAGGCAGTGCTGGCAGTGCACTGAGATATTTTCTAATGTACAATGTTCTTCATTTCTTAAATTAGCAAAATATGCTCTACATGTTAAGTTATTTCACTACCAAGCACACCTATTTGCAATTGAAGCCAGCAGAATGGGAGAAATACCTCACACATGCTACAAAACGATGTCTTGCACTTTTCTTTACTAGGTAGAGCTATATCACTTAATTTAGGCTTTCCAGTCTCCTATGCGTTTTGAGTCAGCTGCCAGAAACAATAGTAATACATTAACTAATTAAAACCCATAAGCTACAGCTTGTCTTTAGGGAGTAAGTATGGAGTTAGGAGAGCTATGTTGAAAGTGCCACAACTCAATTCATCCATGTGTTAATTTATCATCATTACCAGGGTTTAAACCTTCTGGCCCATTCCTCAGGTTTATACACCACATGGTGAAATATAGTCCAGTGTGAGAACCAGAGCTTGGCGCATTGGACCCAGGGGTGAAACTTTATCTCCCCCTTGGCTGCAGCTCTAGCCTGGCTCCCATCCCACTCAACACCCCCTGGGCTGGAGTCTGCTCAGACAGCCCAATGGTTCTTCTCAGCCTTGACATCCTGCCCTACTTTCTCCTTGGGGAAAAAAGAGAAAGAAAAGGATGGTGAGAGCTTTATCTTCAAGGTTGATGTTGTTCATGCTCGCAGGAGTCTTTGCTCCGACAAGTATAACTAGATCAATGGGTAAAAAGGGAGCGCTGGAGTTGACATGGTCAGCCTCCATTTCCTTACTAGAAAGCTAGTACTCGGAGAAGAATGTTGATTTTCAGCTACACACAATAAGAACATAAGGAAGCATGTGCATTGTTCTAGTGAATTTTACATTTTATAAAAGCAACAAAAATGTGTTCTCTCAAATTTTGTAGAATTTCAGTCGGTAGTTTTGAAAATGATGCTCACGGTCAAAAACGGGTCCCCATTTTTTTGTGTATCATGTCATCAATTGTGTACTACGTCATCCATTTCGTGTGATACTTTATGAATTTTGCAATTTGTATGATATGTTAAAGATGCACTCAGGGACCTTAAAGCACAAGAAATTGTAACATATTGCACAAATTGGATTTGTAACTTCCCTTCTATGTCCCACAAAGATGTTATTGCCTTGTAGTTGACATGTTACCTACCATGACAATAATGCAGTATGTAGGCTATAATAGGCCTAAGTGTACACAACCTATGTGCAAGTACTATATGGGTTTTTACCATAGAAAACATTATACTACATTGAAAAAAGAATCAGAGGGAAGAATTCTATGAGTAATCTATCAAACGTCCTAAAGCTGTTTTACGAGGCCCATAAAGCTTTTTAGCCGTGTGCCATCCATGACAAACAAGCCAAGAATTGACCCCCCCCCCCCTCACCACCTTTGGATGGAAAAAGCAATGAACATGATTCCTCGCTAAAGATTTCTTCTGGGACAGGAAGTGCAATATGTATTTTGCTGTGGTCTCGCAATCTCGACTCACTTCTCGAGACCCCCTTCCAGCACCACTCAGCAGCAGATCTGGGTTCAAATCCCACCCACCTGGCACAGTGGCACTCCAGTCGGCTCAAGCAAATGCATATAGTATTTGAAGGTAAAACCAGGTCTGTACAGCAGTCGCTTCGTTCGCCCTAGAAGTTGATATAAGTAAATGGCAAAAGAGGGAGGAGAATGGAAGTCAATTGAAAACAAGAGAGTAGTTTACAGTGTCTGAATTAAACCCATCATTAAAGTTTATAGCTTTAAGTGTGCCAATTTTTCAGCAGGAAGGGATAAAGAGGATGGTTACGTTGGGAAAATGCCTAACGTTTGGGATTTTTATTCTGTGGTAAAACAAGACAGAACTTATATAATATAATATAAACGACTAGGAGTGTTTGGCATGAGTAAACTGTCTTTCAGTCCAAATTAATAGCTGAGCATTTTCCCATTCCCTTAAATTAGGTGTTTTATTGTTCTCAAGCCATGATAAAATACTTTAACTTTCATGAATCTTCATGAAATTTCATGAATCATGAGCAGATGGCATACCTTCTACTGAGTCACACATTTAATCTCTTTATCTTTATAGAGGCTTGTATGGATTTGTAACAAATAATTGTACCTATTACGCCCACATTTCAGGAAGGCAGATCACCTAGAGCACATTTAGAATGCATAAACATATGAATTTGCTGTCAAAGCAAGGCAATTGTGTGTTGGGACAATGTGAAACTGACTATAGGCACATCCATTTGAACCATCCTCCAATAACATTTAGACCGCTCCTCGCTGAGTGTCAACTGCGCACGTCCCCGAGAGTAACTTAGCTACACCCCAGTGGAGTCCAGTGGTGCCCCCAGTGTTATGCTTTTATGGGGCAACGCTTCTCCCTTCAAACTCGCTCCTCTTCGTAGCGTGCAAATTCCACAAAAAGCTTCTGCGGAGACACCTGTGAGGTCGTATTTACTCACTAAAGCCCTATTAACCCACTACTGGGCTTCCCTTGAACCTCAGGGTCCTGAGGCTAAGCCACGCAGCGAGCCCAGCTATTTAAACACTGTTTAAACCCAAGGTTTGATAGTTCAAGTGACAATCACCTCTGTTGGGCTACCGAGGTGATCTAAAGGCTACAAACGGGAGTACGGCTTATACTGGGGAGTCTTTACTTCTCACTACACCAGGGCCTGTATTTACAAAGCATCTCAGAGTAGGGGCGCTGACCTAGGATTAGGTCCCCCCCTGTCCATATAATCTTATCCATTATGATCTGAAAGGGAAAACTGATTCTAGATCAGTGTACTCCTACTCTAAGAAGCTTTGTGAATACGGGCCCAGAGAATGGTTGTGGACCCATTCAATGGGAAAGCTAAGGGGCATAGAATGCGTTGAGGCTTCACAGGCCCACGGGGAGTGGATAAAATCACTGGGGAAGCCAGAACAAAAAAGCCATATTACAACCTGTATGTGTTGTGATAATTGCGTTGTTTTCTCTATAACCTATTAGGTCATATGCCTTGCCACCGTGATATATACTGTAGGCCTAAGGCCGAGACAATAAGAAGATACAGTGGCAGAATAAATTCAACCACACCTTTGTTTCATCACAAAACCAGAGAGCAGCATCTGTCCAGTGAAGTCCACAAAGCCTATTGGATGTAACAAACAGTTGCATAACCTACAGCATGGTCAAGCAAGTTAAATGTTTGTCATTTTCTAACTACTATTGACTTCGAACCACAGAGCGTTACCGCAAGTCGCTAAGAAAACACCAGCACCATTTTAACTTGAAGATTAAAAGGATCAAATCACCTATGCTTAGTCTTATACAGTGACAACTAAAAGATACAAAAAAATATTTAGTCCAAGCTAAATATGTGGCTTTCCATGGTACTGATGTGTGTGTGTGTGTGTGTGTGTGTGTGTGTGTGTGTGTGTGTGTGTGTGTGTGTGTGTGTGTGTGTGTGTGTGTGTGTGTGTGTGTGTGTGTGTGTGTGTGTGTGTGTGTGTGTGCAAGTAGAAAAAACATGTTGACTCACCCTACTTGTAGAGAAACGGCAATGCCATCCTCTCCTTCATGTTACCGAAACGGTCTGTGACTTGGTCGTACAGTAACGTTACACTCCTAGTATTTGTTGTCCTCCTAGGCTACCTGGCTAAAATGCTTGCTCGCTAGTCTATGTCCTTCATGGATAACAATGAGTCTGCTAGTTAACATTAGGGGCACAGTTATATCGCAGTTATATAATCACTGGCCAGTACGGAAAATTAATTAAAACCAAATCGTTATCTCCATCCATCGCTAATTTAGGAAAGGGACAATTTTATCTAGATAGCTAGCTACCGGAGGACAACGAAACCACGAGATGCAACGATTCACGTTTTTTGACAATTTGCTTTTGATGTCATTGATGTGAAGCCAAATCCAAACTGTCTTCCCTTTAAACTTTTTTTTTTGGTCCGCTAGTGTAACAGTATAACTTTAAACCGTCCCCTCGCCCCGACACGGGCGCGAACCAGGGACCCTCTGCACACATCAACAACTGACACCCACGAAGCGTCGTTACCCATCGCTCCACAAAAGCCGCGGCCCTTGCAGAGCAAGGGGCAATACTACTAATAGGTTTCAGAGCAAGTGACGTAACTGATTGAAACGCTACTAGCGCGTACCCGCTAACTAGCTAGCCATTTCACATCCGTTACACTCACCCCCCTTTCAACCTCCTCCTTTTCCGCAGCAACCAGTGATCCGGGTCACGGCACCAATGTAACAGTATAACTTTAAACCGTCCCCTCGCCCCGACACGGGCGCGAACCAGGGACCCTCTGCACACATCAACAACGGTCGCCCACGAAGCATCGTTACCCATCGCTCCACAAAGGCCACGGCCCTTGCAGAGCAAGGGGCAACACTACTAATAGGTTTCAGAGCAAGTGACGTAACTGATTGAAACGCTACTAGCGCGTACCCGCTAACTAGCTAGCCATTTCACATCCGTTACACTAGGACCATTCACAGTTGAGCTCGCTCAGCCAATCAACGTTGAGCTAAACTATCATCTAATTTTTTTTAATTATCAAGGGAGACCAAATGCTCGCTGGCTTCCCTTGCATTCAATTCTACGGACAGCAACAATGTCATACTCTTTTTGTCCAGACAGCATCAGATAGAGTCTAGACATACAGAGACAGAGGGGCGCTGTTTCGCTCGCTCGGATGCTTTCTCCGGCGAGAGAATTCTTGGGAATTGAAGGAAAATTATAAAACACAGAGACACGAAAGATACATTATTTTATATGTGTTTTCTTTTTTTCTAGCTCAATTTTTGGTGGGAAGCTTGGTTTCCTTTGCCCCCCTATGAATACACACCACTGTGCACAGAACACCACACACTGCCTGTACATCATCCTGAACCTCTTTAAAAGCACCAGAGACAAAGCCCATGTCAGAGTGAAATGGCCTAGGCGAAAGGAAAAGCACACTGTGGTTGGGTTTTAATAATTTAGCCTAGCAGTTAAGAGTGTTGGGCCAGTAATCGAAATGTCACTGGTTTGAATCCCTGAGCCGACTAGGTGAAAAAACTGTGGATGTCCTCTTGAGCAAGGCACTTAACCCTAATTGCTCCTGTAAATTGCTCTGGATAAGAGCATCTGCTCTTACATTTTACTCAAATGTATAAAGCCTCAAGTAAAAGAGAGGTCATTTTCAAGAGAGCCTTTTAAAAGATTCTTAGTGTGATCCCCACACCTCCAACCACAACTGTCGGGCTCCCCTGTGCCAAGTACAGTGTGTCACCAACATTGCAATGTTCCACAAAACCACAAGGGTGATGTAAAGCGGTGTACCCTGCAACCAAGAACACCAAACAGAGCATAACGGTGTCATACAAATCAGCACAATCTGTGTTGGCCCATATTTGTCCTCCATAGCCAAGGGAGATGCTCCCTAACAAAGCATAGATCTCAGGTCAGTCTGGAGTTTGACTACTTTATGGTTAGAGGTTATAGTCAGGAATCAGGGAAGCTGTTCCTAGACCTGCGCTTAAAGGGGCCACATCTCCCCAGAACAAGTACCAGCAGGTTCTCATTACGACTCTGTGTCAAAATGAGACGCAGCTTTGTTGGAGCGACTCGCTCATCTGTAGGCTGGAAACCCGTCCTTCCTCTCTTTTCCTCCCCTCTCCATCCCTCCCACCGTCTCTTTACATTTTTTTATTGAGAATCGCAGGCCGGACTACTGTCACAAGCCATTAGTGAGGGAATGTTTCCTCGGGTTCAAGAGAAACCCAAACCCCACTGGAAGCCTTTGAGGAATCAATTCATCGAGCGTCAATAAAGTCCCTTGCGGTGTGAAGGGGGCTTGGACCATCGGGCTCGCTCGAATGTAAAACAAGATTTCTCTTTCATGTTTTCACATCAAAGTCGCTATTCCTTGATCGGAAAGCTCTTTTTTTCCCGTCTGCAGTTTACGCCAATTTTTTTTTAAAGGTTTGCTATTTGGGAAGGAGTTCACTAGTCAGGACTATGTTTACTGTAATTTGGTTGTTAGTGACATATTTCTAATTATAGTAGCTGGGATTAGTGTCAGTGAAAAAATGTAAGCCAATCTCTTTCATCATTATGATACACCATTCTGTTCTAATCACGGTACCAGAAGAATTGTTGATGGCTTTCGAGAAGGGCTTTTATGAAGGGTGTAAGTTTTGACAAAGACTTAATGTTCAAAGATACTAGTTAAACAGTGCTTAAACAATATTGTGAATATATCACAACTAAGGGGTGTTGTTAAAGCCGATTGACGTTTAAAATTCAGCAGTTACAAATGCTTGTCATTAAAGCGGCAATCTGCAGTTCAAACAAGTAAGTTGTCACCACACCACTGTTTTGGTAAAGAGCTGAAGGATGTGGCTCGAGAAATGAAACCGCTGGCAGAGCTATGGATGAAAAGAATGTCCATCCATGAAATCAAAATGATAGTTTCAGCTATGTTTTAAGGTTATACAGTGTTTGTTTACAAATACATTGTTTACAAACAATGTATTAAAACAATCTTATATTATGGGTTCTGATGGAGTAAGACTGTTGAACTTAGCTCATGAGGCATTTCCAAGTTATTTTCTTTAAAAAAATATTTAAAAAACAATGGGTACATACTGTATCATACATTTAAAAGTAAATAAAAAAACATTTAAAAAATAAAACAATCCTTTAAGCACTTTAAGTTTCTCACGTCTGACCAATCAGATCAGCTATGAAAAAGATCTGATCTGATTGGCCAGAAGACCAATTAGTGTAAGAAAGATCAGAATTGGGCTGCCTGTGTGAACGCAGCCATAGTGGTCGGCAAGTGCCAATCTATCATAGATGTATCTTAGACCTGCAGTGATGATCTATTATAGATCCACAGTGTACTGTATGGACATGATTCATGGTCTGAGTGACAGTTAGACCGATGCTTCGTGAGATCAACAAGGCTGTTCCACTAGAACTTCTACTCTTTACTTATCACGTAGAGCCCACCACGGGACCCCCAACAGAGAATCAACGTATAGTCCAGGATATGTACTGAAGTCCACATGGACCACACGTACTAATGAGCTCGTTAGCAGTAATCCCTCCGCATACTTTGACATCTAAAATGTATTCATCTCATTAAAGTTCCAGAGAGTCATATAGATAATGCTTCCTGAGTGTAATTTATGAAATGCCCCCATTATAGAGGTAAAATTGTTTCAGTATGGCGGTTCAGGCAGCTGTGACACAGTCAACTCTCAGGCTAAGGGGGGGATAATAATCAGATGAACACTAGCCAAGAGCTATGGCCCTGTCCAGCTTCTACTTCAACTAGATCTACACATCTGTACAATGCTCAAATTCTATTTCAACAATATCTACATAAACTCAGCAAAAAAAAAGAAGTCCTCTCACTGTCAACTGAGTTTATTTCAGCAAACTTAACATGTGTAAGTATTTGTATGAACATAACAAGATTCAACAACTGAGACATCAACTGAACAAGTTCCACAGACATGTGACTAACAGAAATTGAATAATGTGTCCCTGAACACAGGGGGGGTGAAAATCAAAGTAACAGTCAGTATCTGCAGTGCATCTCCTCCTCATGGACTGCACCCGGTTTGCCAGTTCTTGCTGTGAGATGTTACCCCACTCTTCCACCAAGGCACCTGCAAGTTCCCGGACATTTCTGGTGGGAATGGCCCTAGCCCTCACCCTCTGATCCAACAGGTCCCAGACGTGCTCAATGGGATTGAGATCCGGGCTCTTCGCTGGCCATGGAAGAACACTGAAACTCCTGTCTTGCAGGAAATCACGCACAGAACGAGCAGTATGACTGGTGGCATTGTCATGCTGGAGGGTCATGTCAGGATGAGCCTTCAGGAAGGGT